>NC_052147.1:197970271-198289148 GCF_902713615.1 Scyliorhinus canicula | reverse complement strand
TAGCATCGATCCTCTCAGAGCGAACTTGATCTTGTCAAGCCTGAGAAACCTGGCCATGTCACTGGCCCATACCCCCAATTTGGGGGCTCCGAGTCTCTCCATGCCAGTAAGTTCTGTCTCCGGGCTACCAGGGGGGCAAAGACCTCTCTCACCCTCTCGACACCCGGTGTAGCCACCTAAGATGGCCACCTGCAAAGGACCATGGGAATTATGGCCAACCCAGGACTCAGACAGATACAGAGCTTATATGTATCTGAAACATGGGTAGCGAGACCTGATTGAAACCCCCGCTCGTTTGCATTCTCAATGGCCCGTTTCCCAGGACAATAGGACTCCAATCAAGAAACCGATCCAGCCACAGACTGATCGGCGCCACTCCCTTGACTCAGAGAGCCCAACTGCCAATGTCTATGACCACTAAGGGCCCGCCCAGCTACCAAGGAACCTGCCCCTTTATTGGCCGAAATCGAAGACAGTGATCAGAGCCCTGTCGAACTATTGGGTCCAAGGTTAAGGATCGCCCCAAACAGCGGGAAATCCCAGAGGGATAAAAGAGCCATGTGTTCTGTCTCTTTTGGATCCGGCCTGTGCCAGCTGTCATGTTAGGTACACTGGTCTAACACTGGCTGCAACTGGATGCAGCTTAGATCAAAAAGATACTCCAGACCTTAAAGTTAGTTCAATCAGGTTTATTGAACTAATAGCACAGTTAGCACAGTTCTCTGGGAGTTCGACTCTCTGTTAACTTAAGTGTGGTTACTCTGTCTGACTGAACCAGACTAGCTCTTAGCCACGTGGTGGAGATGTGAGATTGTAACAACACCCTTGACTGACTCTCTAGATGTTCATCAGTGCAAAGAGGTGGAGTGCCTCATGTCTTTTATAGTCAGATCCCACCCCTGAGTGTCCTGCCTGCTTATTGGTCATGTCCTGTTCTCTGTGTCCATTAGCCGCTTGTCTGTGCCTGCCTGTATATCATTATGTGTGTGTCTGCATATCATGACATCTCCCCATTTTTTATGTTTGGATGACATATTGGAACGTATTTACAAGAATAGGCCAATATTAACATATATACATGCAGTGGATGTGAACATATTACATGTGAAAACAGCTGTCTAATGCAAGAACACAGAACATAGCAAGCAGAACAAATCTTCATAAGTCCAGTCTCTCTGGCTTGCGTCTGAGCCTGGTCGACCGCCAGAGAGGTGGTGGTGGGGACGACAGCGCCTTGATGGGTGGGATTGAAGCCTGACTGGTGGCCTCGTGATTCGAGGTATCAGGAGGTGGCAAAACATCAGAAAGAAACGGAGAAGAATGTGGTTGCGGGCAGGCAACTTTGCGCAGTGCCCGTCTGTTTCGTTGCACAACGGAACCATCAGTCAGGCGCACAACATACGAGCGGGGGCAGCCTGTCGAACAACGATAGCTGGAGCTGACCAGCCTCCATCAGGGATCTTCACCCAAACAGTGTCTGACGGGGATAACACGGGCAAATCAGTGGCATGAGCATCATAGCCCTGTTTTTGCCGGTCTCGGAGTTGCCGCACCTTCTGCAGCACCGGGAGGTGATCCAGGTTGGGCAAGTGTATGGCTGCAAGTGTCGTTCGCAGGTCCCTGTTCATCAGGAGTTGAGCCAGCGACATGACTGTGGAAAGTGCAAGCAGCGCAAGGTGAATATCAGACCCAGAATCCGCTGCCTTGCAGATGAGCTGCTTCACTCTGTGCACCCCTTTCTCAACTTTTCCGTTTGACTGCTGATAGTGTGGGCTGGAAGTGACGTGTTTAAATTGATACGACTGGGCAAACAGAAACCATTTATGGCTGCTGAAGCATGGGCCATTGTCATTCATGACAGTGAGTGGGATACCATGCCTGGAGAACGTCTCCTTACAGGCTTTGATGACGGTCCGAGATGTGAGGTCATTAAGGTCCTTGTGGATAATGTGGGCCAGGGGCCTGTGATCCGTCTCGACTGTGAATGTCGGCAGGCCGTAGACATTGTCGTGAAACTTGAGAATGCCAGTGAGGAGGCCAAGGCATTCCTTCTCTATTTGTGCATACCTTTGTTCGGTGGGCGCCATTGCCCTTGATGTGTAGGCAACCGGTGCCCAGGATGAGGTGTCATCGCGTTGCAGCAGGACCGCACTGATGCCATCCTGGCTCGCATCTGTTGAGATTTTTGATTCCCTGTCTGGGTCGAAAAATGCCAATACAGGTGCAGTGGTGAGCTTGGCTTTCAACTCCAACCATTCTGCTTGATGGGCCGCCTTCCACTCGAAGGCAGTGGACTTCTTCACTAGGTTTCGTAGGGCCGTGGTGTGTGAGGCCATGTTTGGGATGAACGTGCCCAGAAAATTGACCATGCGCAGGAAGCGCAATACCGCCTTCTTGTCTTCCGGGACCTTCATGGCTGCGATGGCCTTGACCTTGTCTGTGTCGGACCACACGCCCTGCTGAGAGATCTGATCTCCTAGGAACTTGAGTGTCGACATGCCAAAGCAACATTTGGCCCTGTTCAGCTTCAGGCCATTGGCATGGACATGGCGAAATACCCGCTGAAGACGGGAAACATGCTCCTCAGGGGTCGTGGACCATATAATGATGTCGTCCACATATACATGAACCTCTTTGATGCCCTCCATCATCTGCTCCATGATGCGATGAACTATCTCCGATGCCGAGACAATGCCGAGCGGCATACGGTTATAGCAGTACCTGCCAAACGGTGTGTTGAAGGTGCAGAGCCTTCTGCTGGACTCATCCAGCTGGATTTGCTAGAATCCATGTGATGCATCTAACTTCGTGAAAAATGAAATGAAGATTGCTTATTGGCACGAGTAGGCTTCAATGAAGTTACTGTGAAAAGCCCCTAGTCGCCACATTCCGGCAGCGCCTGTTCAGGGAGGCTGTTACGGGAATTGAACCGTGCTGCTGGCTTGCCTTGGTCTGCTTTCAAAGCCAGTGATTTAGCCCAGTGAGCTAAACAGCCCCTGAAAAACCTTGCATGTGCCATCTCACTGGTGAGTTCCTCCCGCTTTGGGATGGGGTAGTGTTCACGCATTATATTCTGGTTGAGATCCTTGGGATCAATGCAGATGCGCATGTCTGCAGAGGGCTTTTTAACCACCACCATCGAGCTGACCCATGGAAATGATCCCCTGCTGCTGCAGCTCCTTGAGCTGTTCCTTCAGGCGCTCCTTCAGCGGAGCCGGGACCCAGCATGGTGCATGGACCACTGGCTTGGCATCAGGTCGCAGTATGATCTTGTACCGATATGGCAAAGTGCCCATCCCGTCAAACACATCTGGATACTGAGCGAGGATGTCGTCAATGCCAGCTTGAATATCCATGTTGGAGGATGTCGTTGAATAAACCCGCTGCACCAGGTTTAGCTTTTTGCAGGCATGCGCACCCAGTAGGGATGCCCTGTCCGGCTCGACAATTTCAAACCTTAGCCGTGCATGGGTACTCCAGTTGGAGACGAGTAGATGGCAGGACCCAAGTGCCATGATGGCATTATCGTTATAATCCAGGAGCTGACAGGCTGCTGGAAGGACCTTGGGGGGCTTCTTGATGCGTTTGAAGTCTGCCTGTGAGAGGAGGTTGGCAGAAGCACCTGTGTCCAGCTTGAACTGGATGTAGCAGTGGTTGACCTGCATCACCGCACGCCATTCGTCCTCCGAATCCACAGCAAGGATGGACTGAATGCGAGATGAGTTAGGTGTGGCATGGTCACGTGTGGTAATGAAGCCCACTCGGTAGGCGGACCCCAGGCACTCGTCCTCTGGATCCGTTGTACTGCCAGGATCAGAATCCTGTCATCGTTGTTGCACATTCTGGACACGCCATCGTCGGAATTGGGAGCGCTGGCCTCTGACTGGTGGTGCAGACCTGCACAAGGCTGCATAGTATCCAGGCTTACCGCAGTTTAAACATGGCCTGCCTCTTGCAGGGCAGTGTCCCTTTAAGTGGGCATTGCCGCCGTTTGGGCACATCATGACGTCGGCGTCGTGACACGGTGTACGTCGTCGCACATGCGCAGTGCGGTCGGCAGATGGCACAGTGTGGGTGTCAGCCGCTTCGTTTTCCCCGTTCGCATCGCGCATGCGTGGGGCTCCAGGAAAAGTGCGCGAGATGGCCGCTGTCTTCAATGCTGAGGCGCTGCATCCTGGAGATGGCCTGCACACTCACTGCCTCGTGAGAGGCAAGTTTCTCATTTTCAGCCGATTTGTATTGGGAATACCAATTTTTTGCGTGCTCATGCACTGTACATGTTTCAATCGCGACTGGCAGGGTCATATGCTTGATTTTTAAGAGCTGCTCTCTCAGACGATCATAGTGAACTCTAAACACGATTTGGTCTCTGATCATGGAGTCAACAATATCACCAAAGTTGCAGGACAGCGCTAGCAGGCGGAGGTCAATTAAGACGTTGAAGACGTTGTTGAATATGTAGCGCTCGAAGATTTCATTGGTGTCCACTTCACAGTGACTATCGAACTTGTCCAGGATGGACTGAAAATTTGTCTTGTCCTGGCCTTCGGTGAAGTTAAACGAGTTGAAGAGTTTGATGGCTTGATCACCCGCCGTTGAGAGGAGAAGCGCAATCTTTCTTGCATCAGAACCACCCTTGAGGTCTGCGGCTGCGATATACAGCAGAAACTTTTGCTTGAATGTCCGCCAGTTGGCACTGAGATTGCCGGAGGTCCTGAGCTGTTGAGGAGCCTGAATCTTCTCCATGGTGCCGGGATACATTTGCTGGTCGTCACGGAATGGATTGAGGTAAACCACCTAGGGATAGCAGTCTCCTGGTATCATGTCGTGTTAGGTACACTGGTATAATACTGGCTGCAACTGGATGCAGCTTAGATCAAAACGATACTTCACACCTTGAAGTTAGTTCAATCAGGTTTATTGAACTAATAGCACAGTTAGCACAGTTCTCTGGGAGTTTGACTCTCTGCAAAATTAAGTGTGGTTACTCTGTCTGACTGAACCAGACTAGCTCTTAGCCACGTGGTGGAGGTGTGAGATTGTAACAACACCTTTGACTGACTCTCTAGATGTTCATCAGTGGAAAGAGGTGGAGTATGAGTGCCTCGTGTCTTTTATAGTCAGATCCCACCCCTGAGTGTCCTGCCTGCTTATTGGCCATCTCCTGTTCTCTGTGTCCATTAGCTGCTTGTCTGTGCCTGCCTGTATATCATTATGTGTGTGTCTGCATATCATGACACTAGCCTCCTTGGGATCCGGCCTGTGCCAGCCCAACTGCAGCATAACGACCAAACAGCCAAGTTCAAGACTAACGATCGCTACCTGACGGATGAGCCCAGCAGAGACAGAGCCACTTCTTCAAACCAGCTATGCGATCGAGATAAAGGCCTTATCCACTTGCACAGTGCCGGTCGCCTGAAGTTACGTATAGGTTATTGTAGCTGATAGGTGTAGTTTAACTCGTAGTGGATATTGGGCAGGATTCTCCCGTATCCGGCGGGGCGGAGGGTCCCGGCGGGATGGAGTGGCGTGAACCACTCCGCACCTTCAGGGGCTAGGCCGGCGCTGGAGTGGTTTGCGCTCCGCCAGCTGGCATGGAAGTCCTTTGGCGCCACGCCAGCCAGGGCTGAAGGGACTCCGCCAGCCGGTGCGGGTCCGCGCATGTGCAGAAGAGTCAACGGCTGCTGACGTCCTTCCCGCGCATGCGCAGGGGGGGTTCACCATTGCGCCAGCCATCGCGTAGGCTTATACGGCCGGCGTGTAGGAAAAGAGTGCACCCATGGCCACAGGCCCGCCTGTGAATGGGTGGGCCCCGATCGTGGGCCAGGCCACCGTGGTGGCACCCCCCAGGACCAGATCGCTCCGCGGCCCCACCAGGACCCTGGAGCCCGCCTGCGCTACCAGGAACAGCATAGAACGGGCGGGATTTCGGCCCATCGCAGGTCGGAGAATCACCCAGGGATGCGCTGCGAGAGGCCGCCGACTGGCGTGGCGCGATTCCTGCTCCAGCCAATTCTCCGGCACCGGCGAATTTGGCAGCCGGCGGGGCGGAATTCACACCGCCCCCCCCCCCCCCCCCCCCCCCCCCGACGATTCTCTGACCCTGCGGGGTGTCGGAGAATCCCGCCCATTATGTTTGCATGTCGAAGTAACCCTTGTGTGTAAATAAACCATCTTTGAACTTGAACTGACTAACTGGTTGTGTAGTAATTTGACTGAAAAACGGGAAAGCCTTGTGGTTCAGTAAAAGAAACAGAAACGCCCACAGTATTGGCGACATAACATCATATCATAAAAGATCCTCAGTATCATATTGGCGACTCTAAAGAGCAATATTAATATAGTATTCCATTAAAGAGCAACACCGGGTCTTCTGACACACCACAAATCGGCACCTCTGGACTCGGAACCACCCGCACCTTTAATACTGTGGACATGATGACATCAGCAACACCTTGCCAGAATCCCGAAGCTTCAGACATGCCCAAAGCATGTAGACATGATTCGCGGGCCCTCCCGCACACCGCCCATAACTATGTTTCAACCCTTCAAAAAAACCTGTTCATACAGGCCATAGTCATATGCGTCCTGTGAACCACCTTGAATTGTATCAGGCTAAGCCTGGCACATGACGAGGACATGTTAACCCTGCTCAGGGCGACAATCCCGTCTCTAATTCCTTGCCCAATTCTTCATCCCATTTTCGCTTTGCCTCCCCTATCAGGGCCCTGTGGGGTTATTCTTAGGAAATTGCATCACACCAAAACTGAGGGGTAAGAAAACACACAATCTCCTATAAAGAGAGAAACAAAACACCTTTCTGTTTATGGATGATTGGTGAGGGGAGAAATTACTTCTGTTTGAGTTAACTTCCCCCAACCCCCACACCTGACCATAACAATCGTAATATGTATACTCTCAACCCAACCCAAAATCATGCAATCTCCGAGAATCTGCAGTAAAATTAGACAACATGCCAGGCCAATGTGGGGGAACAAAATCTGAGAAATTCTTCTACAAGCTTCTGGGCAATCAAAGCTAGTCCAGGAGATCACTCAGGCCCTGCATTCCCTGCAGTGGCCAGAGGGAGGTGGGGGACAAGTGGAAACAGTTTCTCCCCATCTACTCTGTCCAGCACCTTCATGATTTTGAACCTCTCTACCAAATCTTCTCTGCTGGGAGAACAGTCCCAACCTCTCCAATCTATCCTCATAACTGAAGTTTCTCATTCCTGAAACCACTCCTGTGAAACTCGTCTGCATTCTCTCCAATGCATTTACATCCTTCCTATAGTGTGTTTCCCAGAACAGCACTCAATGGGCGCCATTCTCCCAAAAGAGAGCAAATTCCCCAAGCGAGCATGTTTAGCCGCATGTTTACCGGCGCACGCAGTGCCAAGAACCACATGGCTATTCAATACAACTCGCATTGTATAAGGGCCTGAACGGGGAATGCAGGCCGAGGCTGTTTTGTACAGTGGGGAGCTCTGCTCACCGGAACTTCCCAATGTAGCGAGAGATCGGGACACCATTTTTAAAATGGCGCGTCGATCTGTGAGGCCCCGAAACGATCCCCAACCTCTCCCCAACCCGAACGCACCATGGGAGGATTCCCCCCCCCCCCCCCCCCCCCCCCCGACACCCACACTGGGCACTCCCAGCCCGATTACACACACGCAAAGAAAGGCCAACCTGGCACCTTGACACTGCCAACCCGGCAGTGCCGGACCAGCTGACAGTGCCACCTGGGCACCTTGGCAGTTCCAGGCTGGCACCCATGTGGCACTGCCAGAGTGCCCAGGTGGCCCCAGCAGTGCCAGGGCACCACCCTACCCCAAAGGGCATGCAGCTGGGCGCCTCCGATGCTCTGGGAGACCCCCATGAATGCGGTTCCATCTGGTCCCCATTTGTAGGGACTCTGTGAAAAACATTATCCCTCTGGACCCTTTTGTATCTCTCCCCTCTCACCTTAAACCTATGGCCTCTAGTTTTAAACTCCCCTACCTTTGGGAAAAGATGTTGACTATCTACCTTATCTATGCCCCTCATTATTTTATAGATCTCTATAAGATCACACCTAAGCCTCCTACGCTCCAGGGAAAAGGTCCCAGCCTATCCAGCCTCTCCTTATATCTCAAACTATCAAGTCCCAGTCGCATCCTAGTAAATCTTTTCTACAATCTCTCTCGTTTCATAATATCCTTTCTATAATAGGGCGACCAGAACAGTATTCCAAGTGTGGCCTTACTAATGTCTTGTACAATTTCAGCAAGACATACCAACTCCTGTATTCAATGTTCTGACCAATGAAACCAAGCAGGCTGAATACCTTCTTCACCACCCTGTCCACCTGTGATTCCACTTTCAAGGAGCTCTGAACCTGTGCTCCTAGATCTCTTTGTTATATAACTCTCCCCAAAATGCATCACCTCACGGTTATCTAAATTAAACTCCGTCTGCCATTCATCGGCCCACTGGCCCAATTGATCAAGATCCCGTTTCAATCTTAGATAACCTTCTTCGCTGTTCACTATGCCACCAATTTCGGTGTCATCTGCAAATTACTAACCATGCCTCCTAAATTCTCATCCACATCATTAACGTAAATGAAAAATAACAGTGGATCCAGCATGGTCTAGCTTTGACAAAGGGTCACCTGGACTTGAAACATTAGCTCTTTTCTCTCCCTACAGATGCTGCCAGATCTGCTGAGATTTTCCAGCATTTTCTCTTTGGTGGACCCAACATTTATCCCTGAGGCACACCGCTGGTCACAGGCCTCCAGTTTGAAAAACAATCCTCTACAACCACCCTTTGTCTTCTGTCTTCAAGCTAATTTTGTATACAATTGGGTACCTCATCCCGGATCCTGTAAGATTTAACTTTATGCGCAACCTACCATGCGGTACCTTGTCAAAAGCCTTGCTAAAGTCCATGTAGACAACATCAACCGCATTGCCCTTATCTACCTTCTTGGTTACCCCTTCAAATAACACAATCAAATTTGTGAGACACGATTTTCCACTCAAAGCCATGCAGGCTGCCCCTCATCAGTCCTTACCTCTCTAAATGCTTGTAGATCCTGTCTCTCAGAATACCTTCTCACAACTTACCCACCTCAGACGTTAGGCTCACCGGTCTGTAGTTCCCAGGCTTTTCCCTGTGGCCCTTCTGAAACAAAGGCTCAACATTTGCTACCCTTCAATCTTCAGGCACCTCACCTTTGGCTGTTGATGATTCTACGCATAAGGCGGAGTGCCAACTGTGGCATTTGAGGGGGGGTTATTTATGAATATGGGGAGAAAGCCAGTCATCTTTGAGCTCACCAGCTGAGGTGGCAGGCGGTCTCACGGGAGATTATTCGGGTGACGGACGCAAGTGGTGGGCTGGTGATTGCCCTGGAAAAAGTTAACAGAGCATTTGAAACTTTCTTTCGGAGGCTTTACAGTTTGGAGCCATTGGGGGGAGGGGGTTCAGATATGTTGGAGTTCTTGGAAGGCTTAGAGTTTCCTGTGGTGGAGGAGGAAAGGCACAAAGAGTTGCGGGCTCCAATGGTTCCGGAGTAGGTCTTGGTAGCGATGTGGTGGACGCAATAGCTAAGGTCCCTGGGCCGGATGGGAAGTTGGTTCCATTACTGGTAGAGATGTTTCAGGACTCTTTGGCCTGGGGCTTCCTTACCACAATACTTACACAGGCATCGATATCCCCACTACTAAAAAAGGATAAGGATCCCGTGGAGGGTGGGTCATACCGTCCTACCTCATTGCTTAACGTGGATGCTAAGTTATTGGCTAATGTGTTGGTCCTGAAGTTGGAACCCTGTCTTCCTGGGGTGATAGGTGAAGATCAAACAGGAATTGTCAAGGATCGGCAACTGATTATTTAAAATTTATAATAATAATCATCTTTATTTGTGTCACAAATAAGCTTACAAACACTGCAATGAAGTTACTGTGAAAATCCCTTAGTCGCCACACTACGCGCCTGTTTGTGTACACGGAGGGAGAATTCAGAATGTCCAATTCACCTAACAGCACGTCTTTCGGTACTTGTGGGAGCAAACCGGAGCACACAGAGGAAACCCAATTATTTTTCTCCAATTAAGGGCAATTTAGTGTGGTCAATCCGCTTAACCTGCACATCTTTGGGCTGTGGGGGTGAGACCTGCAAACATGGGGAAAATGTGCAGACTCCACACAGATAATGACCCGCGGCCGGGATCAAACACGGGTCCTCGGTGCCGTGAGGCAGCAGTGTTAACCACTGCGCCACCGTGCCGCCCTAGCAACTTTCTTTTAATGTGTAGCAATTTTGAACATAGTCCTTATCCCCCACCCCCAACCGGGCCTGATCCAGAGGTGATTGTATCCTTAGAAGCTGAAAAGGCATTTAACAGAGTACAATGGGGGTACCTCTTTATGGTTTTCGAGAGTTTGGGTTGGGGCCAAGATTTGTTTAGTGGGTACATTTGTTTTATGAGGCTCCCTCGACTAGTGTTCGCACTAACACCATGAGCTTGGGGTACTTTCAGTTAAATAGGGTAATGAGACGGGATGTTGGATCTCCCCCCATTTTGCATTGGCGATTGAGACTTTGGCCATTGCTTTGAGGGCCTCAAGTAAGTGGAAGGGGTCATTAGGGGGAGGTTGGAGCACAGGGTGTCCCCTTTTGATGACGACCTTTTGCTTTACGTGACGGACCCAGTCCCCACTATGGGTGATATAATGGAACTGTTGAAGAGCTTTGGCTTTTTTTCAGGTAATAAATTAATTCTGGAAAAGAGTGAGTATTTTCCCGTTAACGCCCCCCCCCCCCGGGTTTGGCAGCAATTCTGGGGGTGCTTCCTTTTCGCTTAGCCAGATCTAGCTTCAGATATTTGGGGATCTGGGTGGCTCGGGGTTGGGCATGGCTTCATAAGCTGAACTGCAAAGGTGGTCTAACCTTCCTCTGTCCTTGGTGGGCAGGGTCCAGTCGATTGAGACGAACATTCTTTAACGGGTATTGTTCATTTTCCAGTGTCTTCCTGTTTTCGGCTCTATCCTTCATTGGATTTTAGATTTAGATTAATTGTCACATGTACTGAGGTAGTGAAAAGTACCGTTCAGCGTATAATCCAGGCAGATCGTTCTGTTCCATACATGAAAAACATAGGGCATGTGATAAATACACAATATAAATACATAGACATAGACATCGGGTGAAGCATATGGAGTGTAGTACTACAACAGTAGCGAAGATACGTAGAGAGATCAGTTCAGTCTATAGGAGGGCCATTCAGGAGTCTGGTAACAGCAAGGAAGAAGCTGTTTTTGAATCTGTTAGTGCGTGTTTCTGACTTTTGTATCTCCTGCCCAATGGAAGAGATTGGAAGAGCGAATAACCAGGGTGGGAATGGTCTTTGATTATGCTGCCGCTTTCCCAAAGCAGTGGGAAGTGTAGACAAGTCACTGGATGGGAGGCGGGTTCGCGTGATGGACTGGGTGGTGTTCACAACTCTCTGTAGTTTCTTACGGTTTGGGTCCAAACAATTACCATAGTAGGCTGTGATGCAGCCAGATAGGATGCTTTCCATGGGATATTAGTGAGAGTCAATGTGGACATGCTGAATTTCCTTTGTATACTGAGGAAGTATAGGTGCTGTTGGGCTTTCTTGGTGGTAGCGTCACCGTGGGTGGACCAGGACAGATTGTTGGTGGTGTGTACACCTAGGAATTTGAAGCTGTCAACCATCTCCACCTCAGCACCATTGGTGCAGATGGGGTGTGTATAATACTTCGCTTCCTGAAGTCAATGACCAGCTCTTTAGTTTTGCTTAAGTTGAGGGAGAGATTGTTGTCATTACACCACTCCACTAGGTTCTCTATCTCCCTCCTGTATTCTGACTCATCGTTGTTCGAGATCCGAACCACTACAATTGTGTCATCAGCAAACCTGTAGATGGAGTTTGAGCTAAATTTTGCCACACAGTCGTGTGTGTATGGGGGGTATAGTGGTGGGGCTAAGTACGCAGCCTTGCGGGGCCCCGGCATTGTGGACTATCATGGAGGAGGTGTTGTTATTTATCCTTACTGATTGTGGCCTATGAGTCAGAAAGTCGAGGATCCAGTTGCAGAGTGAGGAGTCAAGTCCTAGGTTTTGGAGTTTGGATATGAGCTTGTCTGGGATTATGGTGTTGAAGGCGGAGCTGTAGTCAATGTATAGACATAGAATTTACAGTGCAGAAGGAGGCCATTTGGCCCATCGAGTCTGTGCCAACCCTTGGAAAGAGCACCTCACACTTATCCCCGTAACCCAGTAACCCCACCTAATGGGAGTCTGACGTTGGAGTCCTTGTTGTCGAGATGCTCCAGGGATGAGTGTAGGGCCACGGAGATAGTGTCTGCTGTGGACCGGTTGTGGTGGTATGTGAGTTGCAGAGGGTCAAGGGAAGGTCGCTAAGATGATATCATCCTTTATATGGGCAGGCAGGGCTCCAAGGATTCTTGTCCTTCAAAGAGGTAGACGGGGGGGGGGGGGGGGGGGGGGGGGGGGAGGTTTATTATTGGGCAGCCAACACTGAGAAGGTATTAGGTTGGTGTAGTGACCCAGGGTCCAGTTGGTGCAGATAGAGGTGAGGTCATGCAGGGGATCTGGTTTGGGGGCATCGGTTACAGCTTTGCTCCCATTCTCACTGACAAAATACTCTTCAAATCCAGTGGTTGTTTCCACTCTAAAGATGTGGAGGCAATTCAGACAACATTTTAAACTTGGGTCAGTGTCGAAGCTGGCCTCCACCTGCGCTAACCATCTGTTCAAACCGGCGAGATTGGATGCCACATTACACAGGCTGGGTGGGAGGGGGCTGGAGAAATTGGGAGACCTGTTTCTGGAGAGATGGTTTGCCAGTCTAGAGGAATTGACAGTGCAATTTGGACTCTCGGGCTGGGACTTGTTCAGATATCTCGAGGTTTGGAATTTTATACAACGGATCTTCCCGACATTCCCTGTGGCACCGCCAATCTCTGATGGAAAGGGTCCATTCACTCACAGAGTCAGAGGAGGTTTGCACATCCGGCACTTTTGTACCGATAGAAGGTCAAGTACACCGTGAGGGGTTTGGTCGAGGGATTCTACGAGAGGTGGCAACCTTTTATAGTTTACTTTAAGGAACTGATCACCATCAGTTGTTAGGGAGGAAGGTGGGGGAGTGAAAGAGGTTGTGTTGGTTTCTTTTTCTGTAAATTGTATTTGGTCTGTTTGTATAGATTTGTCTACTTTATACTTTATAAAATTAAAACTCTAAGAAAAGCATTAAATCTCTCACAAAAACATACCGAACATAAATTGCCTTCACAAAGAACAGAGTTCTTAATTTGCAGGATGCTTCAATCTAGACCTTCATAGATGACATCAAAATAAACAGATGGTGTAGTAGACAGTGAGCTGAAGTGGGCCTCAGATGACATTTAACATAGCGGAATCAAATAGTTTGAATTATTTATTTGTATTGGCTATGTTCATTTGTATTAAGTATTCTTCGAGTCTATTTGTAACTGAAACTAGTTGAGCAACACAATAGTTAACAAATGCACACAAGAGGTTTTCTCATCTCCAGATATTCTGCTTGCGCTGCAATTGTTGGAAGAGTTCCTGTAAGCTTTTCAGTAATTTATCTGCCTTCTGGATGGCCTCAGTCCATGATGCTTAGAAAGTCACAACAGCTCGCTGTACCTCAGGCTCTCCAGCTCTATTGCCTTGCTTTGCTGCTTCTATTGGGTAGCTTGAGATGCTGCCATGCCCATAGCAATTCTTTCGGCTCTACGAGATTTACCAGAGCAATGGCACGTGGTAAACCTCTAGAAGTGAATCAGCCAGGGCGGGGGGGGGGGGGGGGGGGGGGGGGGGGGGGGGGGGGGGGGGGGGGGGGGGGGGGGGGGGGGGGGGAGGAGGGGACGGACCTTTTATACCTTCTCACTAATCCCTCTCGTCCACAACTTTATCACCCCAGAACCTAGCACTTTCTGCCACTACCACTATCAGTAGTTGAATGGATGGGCAATCGGACCATGGAATATCCCATTCACTGAGATATTTTTAACCTCAGGCCTCACGTAATCCAGCTAAAATCTTTCCCTACCTAGCAGCTGACTCACTGCGAACACTAGAGTATTGTGTTCATCAAGGTCTCTACTGCTATTTGAGCAAATATTTATGTTCTTTAATCCCATCCTCTTCACCAAAGAATATTGGGAGGAATGTGTAAAGATTGACCAACACTAAGGTGGCCAGATCACGTGTTAATGACATCATCATGCACAGGGCACACTCATAACAAATTAAAAAGGGCAAAGCAGTGTATTTACAGGAACACAAACTATACAACTTCAAAAAAGGATTTAAAAAACGCTCTGAGTAGGCACACTTGGCAAAATCACAACTGACATGTTTTTTCTCTTTGAACTCTATCTATAAATCAAATCTAACAACTGATTAGCATCTTCTGTGTCTGCTGGGAACTTCAATGCAGTAGTTAATGGAGGGGTGGAGGGGTGATTTCTTGGGGGTCTCACAAAACTCTACAACAGGACTTGTGAACATAATCTAGGCCAAAACCACATTCAGTCTTGAGGCAGTACACCATTATTGGAGGGACTTTCTGTCAGATGTTAAAACTAAGGTCCCACCTTACCTGCCTGTTCAAGGAGGCAGCAAATAACTGGAATCTTCATGGCATCTTTTTTTTCATTTATGGGATGTTGACATCACTGGTTAGGCCAGCATTTATTGCCCATGCCTAGATGCACTTCAAAAGGTAGTGGTGAGTTGTCTTTTTGAACTGCTGCAGTCCTTGAGGTGTAGATACACCCAATGTGCTGCTAGGGAGGGAGTTCCAGGATGTTACTACAGTGACAGTAGAGGAACGGCGATATATTTCCAAGGGTGGTGAATGACTTGGTGCGGAACCTCCAGGTGATGGGTTTCCCAGATATCTGCTGCTCTTGTCCTTCTAGATGGTAGTGGTTGTGGGTTTGGAAGGAGCTGTCTGAGGAACCTTGGTGAGTTACTGCAGTGCATCTTGTAGATAGTACACACGGTTGCCATTGTTCGTCGGTGGTGGAGGGGTAAAATGTTTGTGGAAGCAGGAGATGGTTAGCAGTTTCAAATTCCTAGGGGTGCACATCTCCAAAAATCTGTCCTGGTCCACCCATATCAACGCTACCAGCAAGAAAGCACAACAGTGCCTATATTTCCTCAGGAAACTAAGGAAATTCGGCATGCCCACATTAACTCTGACCAACTTTTACAGATGCACCATAGAAAGCATCCTATCTGGCTGCATCACAGCCCAGTATGGCAACCGCTCGGCCCAAGACTGCAAGAAACTTCAGAGAGTCATGAACACAGTCCAGTCCATCACACAAACCTGCCTCCCACCCATTGACTCCATCTATACCTCCCGCTGCCTGGAGAAAGCGGGCACACCCACCTTACTCACTCTTCCAACTTCAATCATCGGGCAGGAGATACAAAAGTCTGAGAACACGCACGAACAGACTCAAAAACAGCTTCTTCCCCGCTGTCACCAGACTCCTAAATGACCCTCTTATGTAGTGTTTTTCAAACTTTTTCTCCGGGGACCCATTTTTACCAACCGGCCAACCTTCGGGACCCAACCCAGCAGACCTCGCTACCCATGCCGGCCAAACTTCGCGACCCGCGCCAGCCAGCCTTCGCCATGCACTCCAGCCGAACTTTGCGGCCTAAACCGGCTGACCTGCAAGACCAACCAGTTTCTCTTACTTTGTTTGCTGCTGACAAAAATGGAGGAAATGGTTTTGGGTCCTTTTGGCCCCCGTACACGCTCCTCCAACGGAACCTGTTGGATAGAACATAGAACATAGAACGATACAGCGCAGTACAGGCCCTTGGGCCCACGATGTTGCACCGACATGGGAAGTCAAAAACTAAAGGCCATCTAACCTACACTATGCCATTATCATCCATATGCTTATCCAATAAACTTTTAAATGCCCTCAATGTTGGCGAGTTCACTACTGTTGCAGGTAGGGCATTCCACGGCCTCACCACTCTTTGCGTAAAAAACCTACCTCTGACCTCTGTCCTATATCTATTACCCCTCAATTTAAGCCTATGTCTCCTCGTGCTAGCCACCTCCATCTGCGGGAGAAGGCTCTCACTGTCCACCCTATCTAACCCTCTGATCATTTTGTATGCCTCTATTAAGTCACCTCTTAACCTTCTTCTCTCTAACGAAAACAACCTCAAGTCCATCAGCCTTTCCTCATAAGATTTTCCCTCCATACCAGGCAACATCCTGGTAAATCTCCTCTGCACCCGTTCCAAAGCTTCCACGTCCTTCCTATAATGAGGCGACCAGAACTGTACGCAATACTCCAAATGCGGCCGTACCAGAGTTTTGTACAGCTGCAACATGACCTCATGGCTCCGGTACTCAATCCCTCTACCAATAAAGGTCAACACACCATAGGCCTTCTTCACAACCCTATCAACCTGGGTGGCAACTTTCAGGGATCTATGTACATGGACACCGAGATCCCTCTGCTCATCCACACTGCCAAGAATTTTACTATTAGCCAAATATTCCGCATTCCTGTTTTTCTTTCCAAAGTGAATCACCTCACACTTCTCTACATTAAACTCCATTTGCCACCTCTCAGCCCAGCTCTGCAGCTTATCTATGTCCCTCTGTAACCTGCAACATCCTTCCACACTGTCTACAACTCCACCGACTTTAGTGTTGTCTGCAAATTTACTCACCCAACCTTCTGTGCCCTCCTCTAGGTCATTTATAAAAATGACAAACAGCAACGGCCCCAGAACAGATTCTTGTGGTACGCCACTCGAAACTGAACTCCATTCTGAACATTTGCCATCAACCACCACCCTCTGTCTTCTTTCAACTAGCCAATTTCTGATCCACATCTCTAAATCACCCTCAATCCCCAGCCTCCGTATTTTCTGCAATAGCCGACCGTGGGGAACCTTATCAAACGCTTTACTGAAATCCATATACACCACATCAACTGCTCTACCCTCGTCTACCTGTTCAGTCACCTTCTCAAAGAACTCGATAAGGTTTGTGAGGCATGACTTACCCTTCACAAAACCATGCTGACTATCCCTAATCATATTATTCCGATCTAGATGATTATAAATCGTATCTCTTATAATCCTCTCCAAGACTTTTACCCACAACAGACGTGAGGCTCACCGGCCTATAGTTACCGGGGTTATCTCTACTCCCCTTCTTGAAAAAAGGGACCACATTTGCTACCCTCCAGTCCTCTGGCACTATTCCTGTAGCCAATGATGACATAAAAATCAAAGCCAAAGGCTCAGCAATCTCTTCCCTGGCTTCCCAGAGAATCCTAGGATAAATCCCATCAGGCCCCGGGGACTTATCTATTTTCACCTTGTCCAGAATTGCCAACACTTCTTCCCTACGCACCTCAATGCCATCTATTCTAATAGCCTGGGTCTCAGCATTCTCCTCCACAACATTATCTTTTTCCTGAGTGAATACTGACGAAAAGTATTCATTTATTATCTCGTTTATCTCCTCAGCCTCCACACACAACTTCCCACCACTGTTCTTGACTGGCCCTACTCTTACCCTAGTCATTCTTTTATTCCTGACATACCTATAGAAGGCTTTTGGGTTTTCCTTGATCCTACCTGCCAAAGACTTCTCATGTCCCCTCCTTGCTCGTCTTAGCTCTCTCTTTAGACCTTTCCTCGCTTCCTTGTAACTATCAAGCGCCCCAACTGAAACTTCACGCCTCATCTTCACATAGGCCTCCTTCTTCCTCTTAACAAGAGATTCCACTTCTTTGGTAAACCACGGTTCCCTCGCTCGACCCCTTCCTCCCTTCCTGACTGGTACGTACTTATCAAGAACACGCAATATCTGTTCCTTGAACAAGCTCCACATATCCAGTGTGCCCAACCCTTGCAGCCTACTTCTCCAACCTACACATCCTAAGTCATGTCTAATGGCATCATAATTGCCCTTCCCCCAGCTATAACTCTTGCCCTGCGGGGTATACTTATCCCTTTCCATCACTAACGTAAAGGTCACCGAATTGTGGTCACTGTTTCCAAAGTGCTCACCTACCTCCAGATCTAACACCTGGCCTGGTTCATTACCCAAAACCAAATCCAATGTGGCCTCGCCTCTTGTTGGCCTGTCAACATATTGTGTCAGGTAACCCTCCTGCACACATTGTACAAAGAACGACCCATCTAATGTACTTGAACTATATCTTTTCCAGTCAATATTTGGAAAGTTAAAGTCTCCCATAACAACTACCCTGTTACTTTCGCTCTTTTCCAGAATCATCTTCGCCATCCTTTCCTCTACATCCCTAGAACTATTAGGTGGCCTATAGAAAACTCCCAACAGGGTGACCTCTCCTTTCCTGTTTCTAACCTCAGCCCATACTACCTCGGAAGAAGAGTCTCCATCTAGCATCCTTTCCACCACCGTAATACTGTCCTTGACTAGCAGCGCCACACCTCCCCCTCTTTTGCCCCCTTCTCTGAGCTTACTAAAACACCTAAACCCCGGAACCTGCAACAACCATTCCTGTCCCTGCTCTATCCATGTCTCTGAAATGGCCACAACATCGAAGTCCCCAGGTACCAACCCATGCTGCCAGTTCCCCTACCTTATTTCGTATACTCCTGGCATTGAAGTAGACACAGTTCAAACCACCTACCTGAACACTGGCACCCTCCTGCGAAGTCAAATCTGTGCTCTTGACCTCTATACTCTCAATCTCCCATACCCCAAAACTACAATCCAGGTTCCCATGCCCCTGCTGAATTAGTTTAAACCCCCACAAAGAGCACTAACAAATCTCCCCCCCAGGATATTGGTGCCCCTCAGGTTCCGATGTAGACCATCTTGTCTATAGAGGTCCCACCTTCCCCAGAACGAGCCCCAGTTATCCAGAAATCTGAATCCCTCCCGCCTGCACCATCCCCGTAGCCACGATGAAGGTGAAGCCTTCCAGTGTCGGAAAGTATGGAGTCTCCAACTGTCCAAAGTTCTGCATTTTTTTCCTGTAAAATTTTATCAAATAAAACCCCACCCGAACTTGTATAAAAAATAAAGATAGAATGAAATAAATTAATAAAATGAAGAAACCCCCCCCCCCGAACTTGTAAAACAACAAAACTGCGACCGTTTTTTAAAAAAGTGGCCGCACTGCGCATGTCTGCCCAAGTTTGACAATGTCTGCTCTTATGGACTGACCTGATTAACACTACACTCCTGTATGCTTCACCCGATGCCGGTGTTTATGTAGTTACATTGTGTACGTTGTGTTGCCCTATTATGTATTTTTTTATATTTCCTTTTCTTTCATGTACTTAATGATCTCAAATGAAAACCGCTTATTGTCACAAGTAGGCTTCAAATGAAGTTACTGTGAAAAGCCCCTAGTCGCCACATTCAGGTGCCTGTTCGGGGGGGAGGGTGGCTGGTAATTGATCACATCTCAAGTACAGAAGCACACAGAGCAGCGTACTGCTCCGCTAACTTCTCAATCCCCAGTGTGAGTCCGTCCGTCAGCCCACTTCACTCTCCCTGCATCCATCTCATCTTCTCACCCACCCTGCCCTGACCTGCCACTCTCTCCAACCCTCTTCATTCAGTCTTCCTCTTCCACCCTCACACTCTCCCCCTGACTCCCACCCCTGTCCCCTCCACCCTGTTGATTTCTCTGCCACACCCTCTCCATTGCATTCTTCATTTCCCCAACCCTGCTTCCTACACCCATTCCGCCCAAATCCATCCCCTCCCCCAACACCACCTCCTACACCCCCTCCGCCCAACTCCATCCCCTCCCCCCAATACCGCCTCCTAAACCCCCTCCCCCAACTCCATCCCCTCCCCCCCAACACAGCCTCCTACACCCTCTCCCCCAACTCCATCCTCTCCCCCATCACCCCGCCTCCTACACCCCCTACCCCAACCCCATCCCCTACCCCAACCCCATCCCCATCCCCTCCCCTCCCCCCAACACCACCTCCTACACCCCCTCCGCCCAACTCCATCCCCTCCCCCAACACCACCTCCTACATCCCCTCTGCCCAACTCCATCCCCTCCCCCCAACACCGCCTCCTACACCCCCTCCCCAACTCCATCCCCTCCCCCCAACACCGCCTCCTACACCCCCTCCCCCAACTCCATCCCCTCCCCAACACCGCCTCCTACACCCCCTCCCCAACTACATCCCCTCCCGCCAACACCGCCTCTTACACCCCTCCCCCAACTCCATCCCCTCCCCATCACCGCCTCCTACACCCCCTACCCCAACTCCATCCCCTCCCCCAACACCGCCTCCTACACCCCCTCCCCAACTCCATCCCCTCCCCCATCACCGCCTCCTACACCCCCTACCCCAACCCCATCCCCTCCCCTCACTCCATCCCCTCCCCCAACACTGCCTCCTACAGCCCCTCCCCCAACTCCATCCCCTCCCCCAACACCACCACCTCCTACACCCCCTCCCCAACTCCATCCCCTCCCCCAACTCCATCCCCTCCCCCAACACCGCCTCCTACACCCCCTCCGCCAACTCCATCCCCTCCCCCATCACCGCCTCCTACACCCCCTACCCCAACCCCATCCCCTCCCCTCCCCCAACTCCATCCCCTCCCCCACCACCACCACCTCCTACACCCCCTCCCCAACTCCATCCCCTCCCCCAACTCCATCCCCTCCCCCAACACCGCCTCCTACACCCCCTCCGCCAACTCCATCCCCTCCCCCATCACCGCCTCCTACATCCCCTACCCCAACCCCATCCCCTCCCCTCCCCTCCCCTCCCCTCCCCTCCCCAACTCCATCCCCTCCCCCAACTCCATCCCCTCCCCCCAACACCACCACCACCACCTCCTATACCCCCTCCCCCCAACTCCATCCCCTCCCCCAACACCACCACCACCTCCACCCCCTACACCCCCTCCCCCAACACCACCACCACCTCCACCTCCTACACCCCTCCCCCAACTCCATCCCCTCCCACCAACACCGCCTCTTACACCCCCTCCCCAACTCCATCCCCTCCCCCATCACCTCCTCCTACACCCCCTACCCCAACCCCATCCCCTCCCCCAACACCACCACCTCCTGTACCCCCTCCCCCCCAACTCCATCCCCTCCCCCAACACCACCACCTCCTACACCCCCTCCCCCAACTCCATCCCCTCCCCCAACTCCATCCCCTCCCCCAACACCGCCTCCTACACCCCCTCTGCTAACTCCCTTGCTGGCAGAAAAATACTTTTAATTGTACCTCGGTACGTGTGACAATAAACAAAATCCAAAATCCAAGTGGACCACTTTGTCCTGGATAGTGTTGAATTTCTTGAGTGTTGTTGGAGCTGCACTCATCCAGGCAAGTGGAGAATATTCCATTACACTCCTGACCTAAGCCTTGTAAATGGTGGACAGGCTTTGGGGTGTCAGGAGGTGAGTTATCGGCACAGGATTCCTAGCCTTTGACCTGCCCTGATAGCCACAGTATGCATATTGCTAGTCTAGTTCAGGTTCTGATCAATGGTAACCCCCAGCATGTTGTGGGGGATTCAGCAATGGCTTTACCATTGAATGTCAAGGGGCAATGGTTAGATCCTCTCTTGTAGGAGATGTTCATTATCTGGCACTTGTGCAGAGTGAATGTAACTTGTTATCCCAAGCCTCGATATTGTCCAGGTCTTGCTGCATTTGGACATGGACTGCTTCATTATATGTGGAGTCGCGAATGGTGCTGATCATTATGCAATCATCTGCAAACATCCCCACTTCTGACCTTATAATGGAAGAAAGGTTATTGATGAGCAGCTGAAGATGGTTGAGCCCAGGACATTATCCTGAGGAATGTTCTGGAGCCGAGATGATTGACCTCCAACCACCACAACCATCTTCCTTTGTGCCATGTATGACTCCGACCAACGGAGAGTTTTCCCCGATTCCCATTGATTCCAGTTTAGCTCGGGCTCCTTAATAGGATCATATAATCATAGAATTTACAATGCAGAAGGAGGCCATTCAGCCCATTGGGTCTACACACAACCCTCCCGAAGAGCACACTTAAGCTCACGCATCCACTCAATCCCTGTAACCCAGTAACTCCACCTAACCTTTTGGACAATAAGGGGCAATTTATCATGGCCAATCTACCTAACCTGCACATCTTTGGACTGTGGGAGGAAACCAGACCCCCGGAGGAAACCTGCGCAGGCACGGGGAGAAAGTGCAAACTCTGCACAGACAGTCACCCGAGGCCGGAATTGAACCCGGGTCCCTGGAGCTGTGAGGCAGCAATGTAACTACTGTACCACTGTACCATACTCGGTCAAATGCTGCCCTGATGTCAAGGGCAGTCGCTCTCACCTCACCTCTGCCATTCCTTGCCAACATTTATCTCAAAATATAACCAAAATGTGTATTTTATTGTTTTTTGTGGGGCTTTGCAGTGCCTGAATGGCTTGCCATTTTGTCTAAATTTTAATAGTAAATACATTTGAACAAATTGTTGGCTGGTAAAACTTTGGGATAATGCTATGTAAGTTACCTCAAATTAACACCACAGAAACAGATCACTCAGCCTAATACTGTATATCTATGCTGGTATTTATGTTCCACATGAACCGCCGTCCACCTTATGTCACCCTCTCAACATCGCCCCCAGGTACTTAATTAGATTCTCCTTAAATGCATTTATATGGCACCTTTAACATGGGAAGACATCCCAACGTACTCCACAGCACCATTATGAAACAAGATGTACCACCAAATCATATAAGGAGGCATTCTAATATTTGACCAATAGCTTGATCAAAGAGGTAAATTCTAAGAATTGTCTTAAAGCAAGAGTGGTACAGAGATTTAGGGAGGGAATTCAGGAGCTATGTCGCTGTAGGCGCGAACCCAGATCAAACATAACTTGAGTTAGCTAGAATGCAGTTAAATGAAGCAGCTTCAAACGGAAAGAGAAATGGAAAAGCTCAAACTAGGAAGAGAGGGAGAATGAAGAACATTGCACTCGATAGAAAAAAAAGGGAAAGGGAACTTTTGTGAGGGCCACAAAGAATCCAGCACGAGTTGTAGAATAGAAAGAAATAACAAGTATTTACAATAACATATACACACGCACGCAGGCAGGCACGCACGTGCAGCAGCAGCAGCAGCAGCAACTCCCTTGCTGCTCACTCCTCTCTAGCTGGTTCCATACTGGTCAGCTATACTTATTCAGGGAATCTGCTAATACTTTCTCGGCCCCCCTCATTGGGGAAGCTCATGCTCCCTAAGGATTGTGGGATTGCCATTAGTCCCAAGCCAGTGGTAAGCAGGCAGGTTATAACATCCCTCCCCCAAAGTCCAAGGAATCCACCGAAGACCCTGGCGAAGGAGGGCATCGGATTCATTTTGTTGCAGGCCATTTGCACGACGCGCTGGATCGGGCGGCGTGTAACGAGGCGGAGAACGGAGCTTCCGTGATGAACGGCGTAACGGCCCATGGGCCTGAGGACGTCCCCTCCGATGCGTCCTGTGTCTCCATCTCAGAGTCGGAGTCCACTGCCTCCGTCATCTCGGCGTCCCTATCGCCACACGGTTCTACAACAACCTGCGCAGGCTTTTGAGTGAGGCACCAAAGGAAGATTGTGAGGAATACTTTCCATTGTGTCTCGTCTCTGTGGCTGTAGAAGTGACCTCCTGGGGCGGGGAATCTTTGGAAGAAATGGTCTTCTGGACTGAACGTGGTCTACATGCTTGCACTGGAGATGACCCTGGGCTTGCACCTTGTAAGAGATAGGGCCCGTTCAGCGAAAGATAATGCCAGGGACCCACTGGGCACCACCAGCAAAATTTCGAACGAACACTGGGTCACCGGGCGTAAACTGCCGAATTGGCCGATGCCGAGAAAGGCCACGTCCCTGCCATTCTTAAGTTCAGCGTACTTTTGCGCCAATGTCCGGGAAAACCATGCTAAGGCGGGTGTGAAGTCTCCGGCCCATTAGGAGTTCTGCAGGAGCTACCCCAGTCACTGCATGGGGGGTGGTCCGATATGAAAACAAAAAATGAGCCAGTCTCGTGTCCATAGACCAGGAAGACTACTTCTTTAGGCCCCGTTTGAATGTCTGCACTGCGCGCTCTGCCAACCCAATGGAAGCCGGGTAGTATGGAGCTGTGCGGACATGGAACATGCCGTTCATCTTCATGAACCTCGCAAATGCCTCACTTGTGAATGGAGTGCCGTTGTCTGTGACCAGCACCTCGGGGAGGCCATGCGTGCTGAAAGACAAACGCATCTTCTCGATTGTTGCGCAGGACGTTATGCCTACCATCTTATGCACCTCTAGTCATTTAGACTGGGTATTGATTAATAGAAGGAACACGGATCCTTGAAAAGGGCTGGCGAAATCCGCATGCAAGTGCGTCCAAGGCCGCACTGGCCATTCCCAATGATGTAGGGGCACGGCCAGTGGAGGCTTCTGATGTTCCTGGCAAATGGAGCAGTTTTGGGTCACCTTCTCAATGTCGGTGTCGAGGCATGGCCACCAGACATAACTCCCCGCCAACATTTTCATTTTGGTCACACCCGAATGCCCATTGTGCAAGTCCCAGCTCCTGTCAGCTCCTGTCCTTTTTCCGGGACAATCACACGCGTGCCCCACAAGAGGATACCGCCTTCAGCGCTGAATTCGGATAGCTTGGAGGAAAATGCCTGCAACTCGCCTGAGAGCTGTCTATGCTGCCCACCATACAGGACTACGTGTCGAACCTTTGACAGGACTGGCTCCGTCTGGGTCCACTCATGGATCTGTGATGCGATGACAGGCAAGGAGTCCATAAAATTTAGGGTTACAACCACCTCACCGGCCGTGGGGGTCCACATGGGGCCGGTCAACAAAGGCAATCGGCTCAGTGCATCAGCACTCGCTATCTGGGTCCCTGGTTTGTGCTCCAGAGAATACTCGTAGGCAGCGATCCGTGCGGTCAAAATGGGCGGTATTGGCTAATCCTCTCGGAAAATTCCTAGCAGAGGCTTATGATCAGTCACGATAGCAAAGTGGCGGCCATACACATACTGGTGGAAGCGTTTCACCACAAAGACCACCGCCAGGCCCTCCTTCTCGATCTGCGCGTACTTCTTTTCCGCTGCAGTCAATGTGCGGGAGGCGAAAGCAATTGGCCGCTCGGCCCCGTTCTCCATCTTCTGGGACAGGACGGCCCCAATACGGGCAGTCCGGTAGCATTGTGGATAGCACAATCGCTTCACAGCTCCAGGGTCCCAGGTTCGATTCCGGCTTGGGTCACTGTCTGTGCGGAGTCTGCACATCCTCCCAGTGTGTGCGTGGGTTTCTTCCGGGTGCTCCGGTTTCCTTCCACAGTTCAAAGATGTGCAGGTTAGGTGGATTGGCTATGCTAAATTGCCCTTAGTGTCCAAAATTGCCCTTAGTATTGGGTGGGGTTACGGGGATAGGGTGGAGGTGTTGACCTTGGGTAGGATGCTCTTTCCAAGAGCTGGTGTAGACTCGATGGGCCGAATGGCCTCCTTCTGCACTGTAAATTCTATGTTAAAAAAAAACCATACGGGGATGCATCATACGTGATGAGCAAAGGCATTCCAGGATCAGAGTGGGTTAGTGACCCAGATGATGACAATTGTTGTTTTACACGCCGGAAAGCGGTTTCTTGCGGCTGACCCCAAACCCAGGTGTGATTCTACTTTAGCAGAACGTGAAACGGGGCCAGTGTAGTTGCCAGATTAGGGAGTTACTTCCCGTAATAGTTTACGAGGCCGAGAAAAGAATGAAGATGCAAAGTGTCAGTCGGGGCGGGGGCCCGTTGAATCGCGCGCACCTTCTCTGCAACGGGGTGCAAATCTTCACAATCCACCCGATAACCCAGGTAGACTACTTCCTTCACCTGAAAGACATACTTTGTACAACGTTAACAGACTTCAGCCTCTGAAAAGCGTCTAAGGACAGCCTCCAAATTTTCCTGATCCAACGTCCCCGTAATCGACACGTTGTCGAAGTAGACAGTGACACGCGGTAAACCTCTCAAGATGCCCTCCATGACACGTTCAAAGATAGCGCAGGCAGAGGATACCCCGGGCAGAGGATACCCCAAAGGGCAACCGTGTATATTCATACAGGCCCCGGTGTGTATTAATAGTTACATATGGCCGGGAGGCAGGGTCCAGCTCCAACTGTAGGTAGGTGTGACTTATATCTAATTTTGTGAACGAGAGTCTGCCTCCAAGCTTCACGTAGAGATCTTCCTTGTGAGGCATTGGATATCGGTCGAGCCAGGAAGCCATATTCACTCTAAGTTTATAGTCGCCGCACAAGCGAACTGTGGCATCTGGCTTCAGTACAGGTACAATTGGTACTGCCCAGTCAGCTAAATGGACGGGCCTGATAATACCCAAGGACTCCAAAGAAGTGAGCTCCTCTTCTACCTTCGCGAGCAAGGCGTAAGGCACCGGGCGCGCCCAGAAATAGCGCGGCGTGGCTCCTGGTTTGACTTGGATACGGGCTACGGCCCCTTTTATTTTCCCCAACCCGGCTAGAATACATCTGTCCTGGCACCTCCATCAACCCTCCAGAACCTGTTTGGAGGATGTGCTGCCACTGCAGCCGCAAATGGCACAATCACTCCGGACCCAACAGGCTGGGCCCGTGGCCGTGCACCACGATAAGTAGGAAACGCCCCTCCTGGCGTCCAGAAACAACAGGGGTCATCATAGTTCCTGCAATGTCCTATGGTTCCCCCGTGTAGGTGCCAAACCTGGTCTGTGTGTCAGATAATGTAAGGGTCTATATACCCTGCTTGATGTCGAATGTCCTCTGGGCGATCACTGAGACTGCTGCACCAGTGTCCAACTCCATCTCAAGTGGGTGACCATTGACACGTACCATCACCTTAATGGGAGCCACACGGGGAGCTGCCACACAATGCAGCTGCATACAGTCGTCCTCAGTCTGCACGCCCTCGGGAGTAGTAGCCGCAGGTTCATCCAAATGGAAGGTACGGTCCCTGGGCTTCCCCCAGTTTCTGTTGGAACGACAGCGCCTCTGGCGCCCCCAGGACCAGCGTCTGCGACACGGCCCAAAACTCCAACACTGACATGGCTCCTCATCCATCGGTTCTGGAGAAGGGTCCCTTCGAGGAGGAACGTCCGGCAGCCACTGGCGTCAATCCGGACACCACCCTGCAGAAGGGGTTGCGCCCCAAGGCGTACACCTCCATTCCCTGTAGCTCCTGCATTCTCCGTTCTGCGCTCTCTCGGGACAATACTATTTAAATGGCCTGTTGAAAAGTCAATGTTGGCTCAGCTAACAACTTTCTCTGGGTGGCCGCATTGTTAATACCACAAACCAAACGGCAGCAGCAGCGGCAGTAATTCCCTTGCTGCTCACTCCTCTCTAGCTGGTTCCATACTGGCCAGCTTTATTTATGCAGGAAGAGAAAATGCTGGAAAATCTCAGCAGGTGTGGCAGCATCTGTAGGGAGAGAAAAGAGCTAACGTTTCGAGTATAATGACTATTTATGCAGGGAATCTGCTAATGATTTCTCCACCCCCTCATTGTGGAAGCTCATACTCCCTAAGGATTGTGGGATTGCCATTAGTCCCCAGCCAGTGGTAAGCAGGCAGGTTATAATAGGAACTAAATGGTAATTCAGCAGCTTGAATTTGAATTCCAAATAGCAACATTAGAAAGGAAGGTGAAGAAAAGAGATAAAGAGCTTCAAAGGGAGTAAGAAACAGGGGCCGGGATTCTCTAAAAATGCAGAGTGTTTCACACAGGCGTCAACAGGCCTCTTGGCCCAGCGATTCTGTAGCCCACAGGGAGCCAGCACAGCGCTGGAGTGCTCCGTGTTGCTGCAGTTGCTCAGCACGGGCCCGTGGTGCCTGGGTGCAGGTCCGCGCATGCGCGCAGCGGCAGACATGGCAGAGCCACACAGCGCGCCAGCGCGGAAGAAGGTACGCCCCCCCCCCCCCCCCCAGATCGCGCACGCCCGCCAATCGGTGGCTCCCGATCGCATGCCTGGCCGTCGTGGAGGCCGCCCCCCCCCCCCCGGAGACTGATCCCCTTCGCCTCCCACCAGGACGGCCACTGCAGCTGCACCCGCCGAGTGGAACCATACGTGAACCACAGCGGCAGGAACTCAGCCGGTTGACCGCGGAGAATCATCTCGGGGGCCTCTTTCAACGGGACTGACTGGCGCCGCATCGACCATGCACTTGCGACTGGCACCGATTCTCCGGTCGCCGGAGAATAACTGACAGATTGGACAATAATTTAAGTTCATCGCTGGGTTATGATTTAGCGAGGAACATTCATCTAGTACCTAAATTCAGTGAGGGAGGGATTGAAAGGTAATTTATCTTCTTTGAGAATATTTCTGCTCAAATAGCTTGGCCACAAGAGAAGTGGACTCTTCTTTTACAGGGTGTTTTAGAAGGAAAGATATTGTATGTCTATTCAAGCCTTTCAGACAAACCGTCGTCAGATTATGAAACCACGAGTATTTTGGTGCTGTGATGACCGGTTACTGTACCCTTACCATCATGTAAGACCGGCTTGGAACCCTGGGGGACTCCAGCTCCGCCCCCAGGGAGTCATATATAAGGGGCAGCCCTGTAGGCGGCACCCAGTAACCACTCGTCTTGGCAACAGGCTAGTTCTCTGCTTATTAAAGCCTTATTTTACCGTTCTACTCTTTTGTGTCGTTATTGAGGGTACTACAATTTAATAAGCAGAACTACGTTAGGATGGATGCAGGTCTCAAGCCAGAGAAGCTCAACCTGGAAGCACGGACACCGGAGGCAAAATAAATTTTTAAGTACTGGCTCCGCTGCTTCGAGGCCTACCTGGAATCCTCGGAAACTCCCATCCTAGGGCCTCGCAAGCTGCGCCTACTCCACGCCTGGGTGAGCCATAAAATCACCGCCATGATCGAGAAGACGACTACTTACGATGAGGCAGTCGAGATCCTACGCAAGCATTTCGTCAAACCCATAAACAAGGTACATAAGAACATAAGAACATAAGAACTAGGAGCAGGAGTAGGCCATCTGGCCCCTCGAGCCTGCTCCGCCATTCAATGAGATCATGGCTGATCTTTTGTGGACTCAGCTCCACTTTCCGGCCCGAACACCATAACCCTTAATCCCTTTATTCTTCAAAAAACTATCTATCTTTACCTTAAAAACATGTAATGAAGGAGCCTCAACTGCTTCACTGGGCAAGGAATTCCATAGATTCACAACCCTTTGGGTGAAGAAGTTCCTCCTAAACTCAGTTCTAAATCTACTTCCCCTTATTTTGAGGCTATGCCCCCTAGTTCTGCTGTCACCCGCCAGTGGAAACAACCTGCCCGCATCTATCCTATCTATTCCCTTCATAATTTTAAATGTTTCTATAAGATCCCCCCTCATCCTTCTAAATTCCAACGAGTACAGTCCCAGTCTACTCAACCTCTCCTCATAATCCAACCCCTTCAGCTCTGGGATTAACCTAGTGAATCTCCTCTGCACACCCTCCAGCGCCAGTACGTCCTTTCTCAAGTAAGGAGACCAAAACTGAACACAATACTCCAGGTGTGGCCGCACTAACACCTTATACAATTGCAACATAACCTCCCTAGTCTTAAACTCCATCCCTCTAGCACTGAAGGACAAAATTCCATTTGCCTTCTTAATCACATGTTGCACTTGTAAACCAACCTTCTGTGACTCATGCACTAGCACACCCAAGTCTCTCTGAACAGCGGCATGCTTTAATATTTTATCGTTTAAATAATAATCCCGTTTGCTGTTATTCCTACCAAAATGGATAACCTCACATTTGTCAACATTGTATTCCATCTGCCAGACCCGAGCCCATTCACTTAACCTATCCAAATCCCTCTGCAGACTTCCAGTATCCTCTGCACTTTTCGCTTTACCACTCATCTTAGTGTCATCTGCAAACTTGGACACATTGCCCTTGGTCCCCAACTCCAAATCATCAATGTAAATTGTGAACAATTGTGGGCCCAACACGGATCCCTGAGGGACACCACTAGCTACTGATTGCCAACCAGAGAAACACCCATTTATCCCAACTCTTTGCTTTCTATTAATTAACCAATCCTCTATCCATGCTACTACTTTACCCTTAATGCCATGCATCTTTATCTTATGCAGCAACCTTTTGTGTGGCACCTTGTCAAAGGCTTTCTGGAAATCCAGATATACCACATCCATCGGCTCCCCGTTATCTACTGCACTGGTAATGTCCTCAAAAAATTCCACTAAATTAGTTAGGCACGACCTGCCTTTTACGAACCCATGCTGCGTCTGCCCAATGGGACAATTTCTATCCAGATGCCTCGCAATTTCTTCCTTGATGATAGATTCTAGCATCTTCCCTATTACCGAAGTTAAACTCACTGGCCTATAATTTCCTGCTTTCTGCCTACCTCCTTTTTTAAACAGTGGCGTCACGTTTGCTAATTTCCAATCCACCGGGACCACCCCAGAGTCTAGTGAATTTCGGTAAATTATCACTAGTGCATCTGCAATTTCCCTAGCCATCTCTTTTAGCACTCTGGGATGCATTCCGTCAGGGCCAGGAGACTTGTCTACCTTTAGCCCCATTAGCTTGCCCATCACTCCCTCCTTAGTGATAACAATCGTCTCAAGGTCCTCACCTGTCATAGCCTCATTTCTATCAGTCACTGGCATGTTATTTGTGTCTTCCACTGTGAAGACCGACCCAAAAAACCTGTTCAGTTCCTCAGCCATTTCCTCATTTCCCATTATTAAAACTCCCTTCTCATCCTCTAAAGGACCAATATTTACCTTAGCCACTCTTTTTTGTCTTATATATTTGTAAAAACTTTTACTGTCTGTTTTTATATTCTGAGCAAGTTTACTCTCATACTCTATCTTACTCTTCTTTATAGCTTTTTTAGTAGCTTTCTGTTGCCCCCTAAAGATTTCCCAGTCCTCTAATCTCCCAGCAATCTTTGCCACTTTATATGCTTTTTCCTTCAATTTGATACTCTCCCTTATTTCCTTAGATATCCACGGTCGATTTTCCCTCTTTCTTCCGTCCTTCCTTTTTGTTGGTATAAACCTTTGCTGAGCACTGTGAAAAATCGCTTGGAAGATTCTCCACTGTTCCTCAACTGTTCCACCATAAAGTCTTAGCTCCCAGTCTACCTTAGCTAGTTCTTCTCTCATCCCCTTGTAATCTCCTTTGTTTAAACACAAAACACTAGTATTTGATTTTACTTTCTCACCCTCCATCTGTATTTTAAATTCCACCATATTGTGATCGCTCCTTCCGAGAGGATCCCTAACTATGAGATCATGAATCAATCCTGTCTCATTACACAGGACAAGATCTAGGACCGCTTGTTCCCTCGTAGGTTCCATTACATACTGTTCTAGGAAACTATCGCGGATACATTCTATAAACTCCTCCTCACGGTTGCCTTGACCGACCTGGTTAAACCAATCGACATGTAGATTAAAATCCCCCATGATAACTGCTGTACCATTTCTACATGCATCAGTTATTTCTTTGTTTATTGCCTGCCCCACCATCTCGTTACTATTTGGTGGCCGATAGACTACTCCTATCAGTGACTTTTTCGCCTTACTATTCCTGATTTCCACCCAAATGGATTCAACCTTATCCTCCATAGCACCGATGTCATCCCTTACTATTGCCCGGATGTCATCCTTAAATAACAGAGCAACACCACCTCCCTTACCATCCACTCTGTCCTTCCGAATAGTTTGATACCCTCAGATATTTAACTCCCAGTCGTGACCATCCTTTAACCATGTTTCAGTAATGGCCACTAAATCATAGTCCTTCACGATGATTTGTGCCACCAACTCATTTACTTTATTCCGAATACTACGAGCATTCAGGTAAAGTACACTTATGTTGGTTTTTTTTACCTCTGTTTTTGAATCTTAACATCTCCAGTTTTATTCCTTTGTTATTACTGGGCCTATTCACTGTGCTCCCCTCAGTCACTGTACCTTGTACTGTCGCCCTTATGGATTTCTGACTATGTCTTCTCTGCCTTGCACTTTTCCCCTTACTTCCTTTTGTTTCTGTCCCTGTTTTACTACCTTCCAACTTCCAGCATTGGTTCCCATCCCCCTGCCACATTAGTTTAAACCCTCCCCAACAGGGAGATGCCTGGCATCTGCTCTCTACCTGCCGGCAGCGCTCAGGGGAAACGCTAGACGAGTTCGTGGAAAAGCTCACCGTGCTCGCCAGGAACTGCAATCATCAGGATGTGACGGCGGAAGCCCACATGAACCAGCACATCCAAGACGCATTCGTGTCCAGCATCCGTTCCACTTATATCAGGCAGCAACTCCTCGAAAATGGAGCTAAAGACCTCCAGGACACAGTAACGCTCGCCACCTCGCTGGAAGTGGCCCACCACAACCTAGGCACATACCCCACGGACCCTGCGAGCCCCCCTCGAACTTCCCCAGACTCGGCCACGCTACGGGCCTGCGCTGCGCGGTGACCCGCCCAGACCGGGGGCAAACGGTGCTATTTCTGTCAGCAGGGCCAGCACCCACATCCACGCTGCCCAGCCCGCTCCACCATCTGCAGCGACTGCTGGAAGAAGGGGCATTTCGCGAGGGTCTGCCTGGCCAGGCCCAGGGCCCAGAAACAAAAAGATCACCAGGCCCGGAAATCAGGCTCACAGGCCTCGCAACGCGGCTGCGCACCAACCGGACACGCCCCTTTCTTACGCGTCATCGGCCTTGTGCGAGTCATGGGTTCGAACATCTTCTAGACCCGACATGTGCGACCGACGACGGCGGCCATTTTGTGAATCTGATTCGGCTGAGGACTCGGACTATCTGCAACGGGGAGCGATCACCCTCGACCAAACGCGGCTACAGCACCTGCAGAATTCCATGATGTAGGTCCAGATCAACGGGCGCGACACTCCCTGCCTCTCGGGAGCACGGAGAACTTCATCCACCCAGAAACGGTAAGGCGCTGCTCCTTGCGAACCTATCCCGCGTCCTAAACCATAGCCCTCGCCTCCAGGTCCCACTCGGTCCAAATCAAGGGGTATTGTATTGTGGATCTCTCGATCCAGGGCGCCGAATATGCTCGTTCCAAACTCGATATCGTCCCTCACCTCTGCGCCCCCCTGCTTCTCGGTCTGGATTTCCAATGCAGCCACCGAAGCCTAACACTGAAGTTCGGCGGATCCTTGCCCCCCCTCACGGTATGCAGCCTTGCGACACTGAAAGTCACACCCCCCTCTCTATTCGTGAACCTCACCCCCGACTGCAAGCCCATCGCCACCAGGAGCCGGCGGTACAGTGCCCAAGATATGACTTTTATCAAGTTAGAGGTCCAGCGTTTACTGGGAGAGGGGGTCATCGAGGCTAGCAACAGCCCCTGGAGAGCACAAATTGTGGTAGTACGGTCCGGGGAAAAGAAACGGATGGTCGTGGACTATAGCCAGACCATAAACCGCTTCACGCAGCTCGATGCGTACCCCCTTAGCTGCATAGCAGAGATGGTCAATTAAATCGCTCAATATCATGTATTCTCCACTGTTGACCTCAAATCCGCCTACCACCAGCTCCCTATCTGACTGAAAGACCGCCCCGATACTGCTTTCAAAGGAGCCGACCGGCTCTTCCACTTCCTCAGGGTCCCCTTCAGCATCACACATGGGGTCTCCATCTTCCAGAGGGCGATGGACCAAATGGTGGACCAGTACGGCTTGTGGGCTACATACATACCCGTACTTGGACAAAGTCACCATCTGCGGCCATGATCAGCAGGACCTTCACGCGAACCTCAAAGTTCCTCCAGACCGCCCGGGCCCTCAACCTGACCTACAACAAGGAAAATGCGTTTTCCACACAACCCAAATAGCCATCCTCGGCTACGTGATGGAAAACGAGGTCCTAGGTCCAGACCCCGACCGCATGCGCCCCCTTAAGGAGTTTCCCCTCCCCTGTAGCCTCAAAGCCCTCAAACGGTGCGTGAGGCTTTTCTCCTATTACGCCCAGTGGGTCCCCAAATATGCGGACAAAGCCCGACCACTCATAAAGACCACAACATTTCCCCTGACGGCTGAGGCCCAGTCAGCCTTCAGTCACATCAAGGCTGACATCATCAAGGCCACTATACACAGGGTGAACGAAACCATCCCTTTCCAGGTAGAGAGCGATGTATCAGACATCGCCCTGGCTGCTGCCCTCAACCAGGCAGGCAGGCCAGTAGCATTATTCTCCCGGACCCTCACCGCCTCCGAGATTCGGCACTCTGCAGACGAAAAGGAGGCCATAGTGGAGGCCATGTGGCACTGGAGGCACTACCTAGCCGGTAGGAGGTTCACCCTCGTTACCGACCAACGGTCAGTAGCCTTCATGTTTGATAATGCACAACGGGGCAAAATTAAAAATGATAAAATCTTGAGGTGGAGGATCGAACTCTCCACCTACACGTACGATATCAAATATCGTCCAGGGGAGCTCAACGAGCCCCCAGATACCCTGTCCCGCAGCACGTGCGCCAACGCGTAGGAGGATCGCCTGCGGGCTATCCACAATGACCTCTGTCACCCGGGGGTTACCAGGCTCGCCCACTTTATCAAGTCCCGCGACCTACCTTACTCCACCAAGGAGGTCAAGGCTATGACTAGGGCCTGCCAGATCTGTGCGGGGTGCAAACTGCACTTCTACCAGCCAGACAAGGCTCGCCTTGTAAAGGCCTCGGGGCCCTTTGAGCGACTAAGTGTGGACTTCAAAGGGCCCCTCCCATCCACCAACCGCAATATCTACTTCCTAACCGTCATCAACGAGTTCTCCCGCTTCCCATTCGCCGTCCCCTGTCCCGACATGACCTCAGCCACCGTGATAAAGACACTGCTCAGCAAGGGCATCGCCTCGAGCAGAACGACGAGCTATAACCCGCGGGGAAACGGGCAGGTGGAGAGGGAGAACACAACAGTTTGGAAGGCCGTCCTTCTGGCTCTACGGTCGAGAAGTCTCCCAACCACCTACTGGCAGGAGGTCCTACCCCATGCCCTCCACTCCATTAGGTCGCTCCTCTGCACGGCCACAAATGGGACCCCTCACAACCGCTTATTTGTCTTCCCCAGGAAGTCCACCTCCGAGGTCTCGCTTCCACCTTGGCTGACGACTCCGGGACGTGTTCTTCTCCGGAGGCACGCGAGGAGCCATAAAACGGACCCCCTGGTCGAGAGGGTCCGACTACTACATGCGAACCCCCAATACACCTACGTCGAGCACCCCGACGGCAGGCAAGACAAGGTTTCCCTCCGGGATCTGGCACCCGCTGGTTCCCCCACTACAGACGCCCCCCCCCCCCCTCACGGTTTCCCTGCGAGACCTGGCACCCACTGATGCCCCCCCGATCCCCCTCTCTGTCGGTAGACACCGACTGCGCCCCCTCACTAGCACCCCCCCTCCACACTCCACGCCAGCGCCGGCACCGCTACCCCCAGCCCCAGATATCCCCCCTGCGCCCCGACCCCCTACCCTGACCTGGACCAAAGCTCCGACCACCATGCTCCCGGATGTACCCTCACCAAAGACGTCTGTGTCCGCCGCACCACCGCCCGAGCTGAGGAGGTCGACGAGGACAATCAGGCCGCCGAAAAGACTAGACATGTGATTCCACTTCACCCCCGATGGACTTTGCGTTTTTTTAAACAGTGGGTTAATGTGATGACCGGTTACTGTACCCTTATCATCATGTAGGTGATGCCCCTTTAAGACCGGGCTTGGAACCCTGGGGGACTCCACCTCCTGCTCCGACCACCAGGGAGTGGTATATAAGGGGCAGCACAGTAGGCGGCACTCAGTAAGCATCTGTCTCGGCAACAGGCTAGTTCTCTGTATATTAAAGCCTTCTTTTACCGTTCTACTCTTTTGTGGCTGTATTGAGAGTACGACAGGTGCTTAATGTGTATGAGCTGACTCCAGAAACCCAGAAGACTATAAAAAAGTAACAGGAGCAGGCCATTCGGTCCTTTGAGCCTACTCCACTATTTAATAAGATTATGGCTGATCTGACAGTCACTAAGTCCACTTTCCTGCCTTGTCTTCATAGCCCTCAATTCCCCAACTGATCAAAAACCTATCGATCTGGGCAGCACGGTGGCGCAATGATTAGCACTGTTGCCTCACGGCACCGAGGATCCAGGTTCGATCCCGGCCCCGGGCCATCGACCGTGTGAAGTTTGCACTTTCTCCCCTTGTCTGCTTGGGTCTCACCCGCACAACCCAAAAAGATGTGCAGGGTAGTTGAATTGGCCATGCTAAATTGCCCCTTAATTGGAAAAAAAGAATTAGGTACTCAAAATTTGTAAAAGAAACCTAGCGATCTCAGCCTTGAAAAATATTCAACCACTCGGCCTCCGCAGTTCCCTGAGGTAAAGAATTTCAAAGATTCATCCATCTTTGAGTGAAGAAATTCTTCCTCAAATCCGGCTTTAAGTCAGGTTTGAGACTTTGCCAGAAAGGAGATTGTGATGAATGTATTCACCACCATGCATGCATGATACCATAACCTGTGACCTATGACCTGGAAGTGGTGATATGAACTGCTTCCAGGTACTGTACTGTGACCCCGGTATGGCTCCGCCTCTGGCTCCGCCCACACCAGAGCCATATATAGGCCGGCCTCTTGTGGGCGGCATTCATCTGTACTACAGCCTCTGGCTAGGCAGGTTCATGACTAATAAAGCCTGCTGTTCACTCGCTCTCTCTGCCTCACTGTGAATTGAAGGTATATCAATTTATTAGTCACAGACAGCACCATGGAAACCGTTCTAAAGCCCGACAGGCTCGAACTCGACGCCCGCCCGTCCGACCGAAGCCAAGGGAATATTCGAACATTGGCTCGGATGCTTCGTGACCTACCTCGACTCCTCCACAACGCCTCCCAAAGAGACTCTCAAGCTGCGATTCCTCCACGCCCAGGTGAGCCATTGAATCTCTGTAATGATCAAGAAAGCGGCCACGTATGAGGCGGCTCAAGGCATACTTCGTGAAGCCCGTAAATGAGGTGTTCGCCAGACACCTCCTCACTACTCGCCATCAACGCGCTGGAGAATCGCTGGACAAATATCTCAAAACCCAGAATCTACTCGCAAGAAACTGCAGCTATCGAGATGTGACGGCAGAGGAACATATGAACTCACAGATCCGGGACACCTATGTGGCGGGGGTCCGCTCGAACTACATCAGGCAGCACCTGCTGGAAAACGGGACCTCCGACCTGCAGGAAACGGTAAAGCTAGCGACCTCACTAGAGGTGGCCTTCCAGAACCTCAGCGCGTTCCCCACGGGCCTGCTGAACCCCTCGTGGACACCCTCGTCGCGGCCCCCGTCGGACCCAACTACGTCGCAGGCCTGTGCCGCACGTCTGCCAGCCCAGCCCGGGGAACCACAGTGCTACTTCTGTGGCCAGGGCCAACACCCCCAGCAGCACTGCCCAGCCCGCACAGCGATGTGTAGCGATTGTGGGGGAAAAACGGGCACTCGCTAGAGTCTGTCTGGGCCCCACAGACCCCGAAATGCAGCTGCGTGCCTGCCCGGAACGCCCCGTCAGATGTGTAATCGGCATTGTGCGACTCGTGGGGGCCGCCATCTTGGTTGCCGGCCCCAACACTGACCAACACGTGCGACTCATTGGGGCCGCCATCTTGGCCACTGGCCCCAGCACCGACCGACACGTGCGACCGATGGGGGCGGCCATCTTCGCCCCAGCCCGACACGTGCGACTCATGGGGACCACCATCCTGTGACTCCACCGACCACACAGACTACCCGCAGCTGGGCGCAGTCACCCTCGACCAGTCGCAGCCAAAACAGCTGAAGAACTCCATGATGGTCGTCAAGGTCAACGGGCACGATAGCCCCTGTCTTTTCGACTCTGGGAGCACAGAGAGCTTTGTCCACCCCGACTCGGTAAGGCGCTGCTCCCTCCACACCTACCCCGCCTCCCAAACAATCTCCCTTGCCTCCGGGTCCCATTCGGTTCAGATCCGGGGGTACTGTATCGCCAATCACGCGATGCAGGGTGCAGAGTACGCTCATTTTAAGCTCTACCTCTTCCCCACCTCTGTGCCCCCCTACTGCTCGGATTGGACTTTCAATGTAACTACCGAAGCCTGACCCTACAGTTCGGCAGACCCTTGCCCCCCTCACGGTGTACAGCCTCTTGACCCTCAACGTCTCCCCCCCCCCGCTTCACTCTTTGCGAACCTCACTCCTAACTGTAAGCCCATCGCCACCAGGAGCAGACGGCACAGTTCGCTGGACATGACGTTTATCGAGTCGGAGGTCCAGCAACTGTTAAGTGAAGGGATCATCGAGGCCAGCAACAGCCCCTGGAGAGCGCAAGTGGTGGTCTTCCAGACCGGGGAAAAGAATCGGATGGTTGTAGACTACAGCCAGACAATTAACCGATTCACGCAACTCGATGCGTACCCCCTCCCCCGCATAGCGGAGATAGTCAACCAGATCGCGCAGTATTGTGTGTTCCCCATGGTCGATCTGAAGTCGGCCTACCACCAGCTCCCAATCCGCCCAGAAGAGCGCCAGTACACTGCCTTTGAAGCAACCGGCCGACTCTTCCACTTCCTCAGAGTCCCCTTTGGCGTCACGAAGGGAGTCTCGGTCTTTCAGAGAATGATGGACCGAATGGTGGACCAGTACAGTTTGCGGGCTACATACCCGTACTTGGACAATGTGACCATCTGCGGCCATGATCAGCTGGACCATGACGCCAACCTCCAGATGTTCCTCCAGGCCGCCCAATCCCTCAATCTCACATACAACAAAGATAAAATGCATCTTCTGTACTACCCGACTAGCCATCCTCGGCTATGTCGTAGAGAACGGAGTCCTAGGGCCCGACCCCGACCGTTTGCGGCCCCTCACGGAATTCCCCCCTCCCCACAGCCTCAAGGCCCTGAAACAATGTCTGGGGCTGTTCTCCTACTATGCCCAGTGGGTCCCCAACTATGCGGACAAAGCCCGCCCACTTATTCAAACAACCACTTTCCCCCTGACGGATGAGGCCCGCGCGGCCTTCAGCCGCATCAAGGCCGATATCACCAAGGCCGCAATGCACGTGGTAGACTAGTCCATCCCCTTTCAGGTAGAGAGCGATGCGTCAGAAGTCGCACTGGCCGCCACACTCAACCAGGCGGGCAGGCCAGTAGCATTCTTTTCTAGGACCCTCCACGGTTCCGAAATTCGACACCCCTCGGTCGAGAAGGAAGCACAAGCCATAGTGCAAGCCGTGTGGCACTGGAGGCACTACGTGCCGGTAGGAGGTTCACCCTCGTCACCAACCAACGGTCAGTCGACTTCATGTTTGACAACGCACAACGGGGCAAAATAAAAAATAGGGCAGCACAGTGGCACAGTGGTTAGCATTGCTGCCTACGGCGCTGAGGACCTGGGTTCGAATCCCGGCCCTGGGTCACTGTCTGTGTGGAGTTTGCACATTCTCCCCGTGCCTGCGTGGGTTTCACGCCCACAACCCAAAAGATGTGCAGGTTAGGTGGATTGACCACGCTAAATTTGCCCCTTAATTGGAAAAAATAATTGGGTACCCTAAATTTATTTTTAAAAATAATAAAGTGAGGTGGAGGATCGAACTCTCCACCTACAACTACGATATCGAGTATCGTCCTAGGAAGCTCAACGAGCTCCCAGATGCCCTGTCCTAGGCACATGCGCCAGCGCGCAAGATGGAGAGGGAGAAGGCGACGGTATGGCAGGCCGTTCTTCTGGTCCTTAGGTCTAGAAGTCTCCCACTCCCCCACTGGCAGGAGGTCCTCCATGATGCCCTCCACTCCATCTGATCACTCCTCTGCACGGCCAAGAACGAGACCCCTCACGATCGTTTGTTTATCTTCCCCAGGAAGTCAATCTCCGGGGTCTCGCTCTTCCATCTTGGCTGGAAATTCCAGGACCAGTCCTTCCCCGGAGGCACATGAGGAGCCATAAGACCGACCCCCTGGCCGAAAGGGTCCAGCAGCTCCATGCTAACCCCCAGTACACTTACATCGCGCACCAGGACGGACTGCACTAGCGGCCAGGACCTGGCGCCAGCTGGTTCCCCCACCAACGCGCCCCCCCGCCACATACAACGTCTCCTGTATTGTCCTGCGCCAACACTGCCGCCACCCACCCCCCCCCCCAACTGTCTCCGACATCCCGGACTGAGGCTGAAACTCCAGACACAACGCCCCTGGAGTCACCACCTGCAACAACTGTGCCCGCCGCACCACCAGAGCTGCGGAGGTCGAAGAGAACGATCCGGCCTCCACATAGACTGAATATGTAATGACACCACGTCACCCCCGCTGGACTTGATTTTTTGAACAGGGGGTGGATATATTCACCATAATGCATGCATGATACCATAACCTGTGACCTATGACCTGGAAGTGGCGATATGAACTGCTTCCAGGTACTGTACTGTAACCCCGGTAGGGCTCTGCCTCTGCCCACACCGGGACCATATATAGGCCAGCCTCTTGTGGGCAGCATCCATCCATCTGCACTACTGACTCTGGCTAGGCAGGTTCATGACTAATAAAGCCTACTGTTCACTTGCTCTCTCTGCCAATTGAAGGTTTATCATAGAACAGTACAGCACAGCATAGCACAGCACAGGCCCTTCGGCCCTCGATGTTGTTGGTAACCAAGCAACGATCACCCTACTTAAACCCACGTAACCCGTATCCCAACAATCCCCCCATTAACCTTACACTACGGGCAATTTAGCATGGCCAATCCACCTAACCCGCACATCTTTGGACTGTGGGAGGAAACCGGAGCACCCGGAGGAAACCCACGCACACACAGGGAGGACGTGCAGACTCCACACAGACAGTGACCCAGCTGGGAATCGAACCTGGGACCCTGGAGCTGTGAAGCATTGATGCTAACCACCATGCTACCGTGAGTCCCCAGAGATACAGAGTTTCCCGGTAGAGCCTGTCATGAAACGCACTCATGCACATAATGAGATGCAAACAGGCAGTGACAGACACCCAGTGCAGCCAATCAAAACACAGGACAGAACACAACCAATCACCAGGCAGAACACAAGAAGGAGATCTCGCACTATAAAACACAACACTCTGCCTCTTTCCACTGGTGACAGTCAGGGTGTATATATCAGTTAGCACATTCTACACGTGGCTCAGAGCTAGTCTGGTCTAGTTAGTTATAGTAAGCACGCTTAGATTAGTAGAGTGTCAAACCCACAGCGAACCGTGTGCACTGCTTAACAAGTTCAATAAAGCTATTGAACTAACATCAAAGTTTGGAGTCTAGAGAATATGTTAATGGAAGATCAAAGGTAACCACTGTGTCAAAGCACCACTAAGAATAGGGAAAAGATGACCCAGTGGATTGGGGGAGGGCAAACTACTATAAAGAAAAACCAAGATGTCAAGTGAGATTAAAGGGGATAACATGGCGTGATTGACGTAGCAAGGGGTAGGGGCAATGTGATTGACACGGTAGGGGGCGGGTTCACTGATTGAAGCTGGAAGAGCGGGATGAGTGTGATTGACATGGTATGAAACCAGTTAGTGTGATTGACACGGTAAACGGTCAGGTCAGCGCGATTGACTCGCTAGGGGGCGGGGTCAGTGTGATTGACAGTAAGGGGCGGGGCTACTGTGATTGACACGAAATGGGGCGGAATGTGTAGTGACGAGAGTGGGAGGCGGAGCCAGATTGACGACATGTCTCGTGCAGTCAATGTGATTAACGGGCGCGTTGGGAGCAGGGCCAGTGTGACGCGTGTAGGGCGGGGTCTGTGATTGGAGCGTTGGGATCCAGTGAACGACGTAACGTAACGGGGGTAAATGGTGAGTGACGCGATGTACAGGCGGAGTATATGTAATTGACGTTTGGTGGTGTCGAGTCTGGGGCGGAGTTAATGAGATTGCCTAAAGGGGGCGGCGACAGTGTGATTAATGCAGAGGGGGGGAGGGAGCCAATGTGATTGACGTGGCCTTGTGCTCGGCGACAATGAGTGATACGAATGGTGGTGAATCCAGAGTGGTTGATATGGACGAATGGTGGTGCCAATGTGATATACGTAGTGTCGGGTGGGTGGGGCCGCAGTGATTGACGCAGCGTGGTGTGGCGCCTGGGGTGATTGACTCGGCGTCGGTTGGAGCCTGGGTGATTGAAGCAGCGTGGGGTGGAGCCTGGGTCATTGATTCGGCATGGGGTGGGGCCTGGGTGATTGACGTGTTTGGGGTGCAGCCTGGGTGATTGACTCGGCATGGGGTGGAGCCTGGGTGTTTGACGGAGCGTGGGGTGGAGCCTGGGTAATTAACTCATCGCGGTGGAGCCTGGGTGTTTGACGTAGCGTGGGGTGGAGGCCTGGGTGATTGACGGTGTGGGGTGGAGCCTAGGAGAATGACGCAACATGGGTGGAGCCTGCATGAGTGACGTATTTCGCGTGCAGCTTGGATAATGGACGCAGTGTGGGAGGTCAGTATGATTAATGCGAGTGAGGACAGTGTTTTTGGGGCCGAATCTATGTGATTGTGGCCTGGGGTGGAGGCCAATGTGATAGACACCTATGGACTCGAAATGTTAACTCTTTCTCCCGCACTAGATGCTGGCAGACCTACTAAATTCTTCCATTGTCCTCTGTCCCTGTACTAGACGACGTCTTGGGGCGGATGTGGTATAAATGAAGCTGTGTGAGGGCGGGGCCAGTGTGATTGACGAGTGTGTGGCGGGAATGTGGGCCAAGCCAGTGAATGACTAGTTGTCGGGCGGGTTTCGGTTGATGAAGGCGGGATCAGTGAGGGCGGGGTTTCTGAGTGACGCATTACTGAAGGCAGAGGGATGGATGAGTGACGCAGTGAGGGACAGTGTTTCTGAGGGACGCAGTGCTCTAGGCGGGGGGGTTACTGACGCATGAGGGGTGGCGTTCTGAGTGAGGGGTGGGGTGTTTCAGTGGTGCATGATGGGAGGCGGGGTCTGAGGGACGGGGTTTCGACTGATGCAGTGTTGGAGGCGGAGTTCTGAGGTTCCTGTCTCAGAGGCGGGGATTTGAGTGAGGCAGTATGAAAGGCGGGACCAGTGGGGGCTGGGGTTCGAGGGACGCAGGACAGGCGGGGTCGGTGAGGGACGGGGTTTCTGAGTGACGCCTATGGGAGGCGGGGGTCAGAGGGGCGGGCTTTTTGAGTGACGTCTATGGGAGGCGGGGGTCAGAGGGGCGGGCTTTTTGAGTGACGTCTATGGGAGGCGGGGGTCAGAGGGGCGGGCTTTTTGAGTGACGCCTATGGGAGGCGGGGTCAGTCGGGCGAGGTGCCTGAGTGACGCAGTACGGGAGGCGGGGTCTGAGGGGGGCGGCGTTTCGCTGCCGCAGTGTCTGCCGGGTTGTGATAAAAGATTTCGGTCGCGCTCTCGTTCCACCCGCTTCCCATTAAATTATGGAGGTAAGATCGAGCCTTCTCTCTAGCCTCGCTGTCATTCCACCCTTTTCCTTCCCGCTCGGGTCTTCTCGTTTTCTTTATTGATGTATTTATTTGTTTGGCGGGCCTGAGTTTCATCCTGCCGATGGTACTGAGGTGAGGCGGCTGCTTGTTAATGGCGGCCCTGGGCCCTATATCCTGGGTTGTGCCTCTGGTTTCGACCTTTTTGTAGCAGCTCGAGAACATGGATTCTGCACCAATTTTAAAATGGCGGTGCCGCTGCTGGTTAATTATTAATAGACGGGTTGTGTTTGTCAATGAGTCTCAAGCTGACGTTCGGGATCCGGTTGTGACTCCGGACTGAAAACAAGGTGAGTTGCCGTTGGCGGGAGGCTGGCTGCTGGGTGGCTGGTGTAGTGCCCTTGCTGGGTGACACCAGTTCAATTCCTTCTGGAAGTAGTCTGGCTGCTGCAGGATGGCCGGCCTCCTTTCACTTGTTCGGAAATGCGAGGCCGCTTTCGCTGTTATTTTCTCCAGAACTTGGGGGGCGGAGGGCACTGTCGTCTGAAAGTCAGGAGTTTGTAGCGTGAACCAAACAGAATCTGCTGATTTTGTTTGAGCTTTTGCCGTTCTCCAGGCTTCCGTAAATCCTAACTCTGGTGATCCTGGACTTCTTCCATGAGAGTTCCGTCAGTTGTTGATCATCTTGCTCTTCCGCCCACTTTTGTGTACACTATATTTGTTTCAGCTTGATTCTACTGTCAGCTGTTTCAGCCACAATTGAAATTGCTGCAATTCTACACGTGCTGAAAAAAAGTCAGATCTGATATCTGTGAAGAGAAAAACGATTAACGTTTCGATTCAAGTATGGGCCTGTACTTCTTTGGAATGCAATAGTGCATCTCTTGCATTTGCCCAAGTGGTTATTGGGGCAGCACCTCCGACAGCGCAGCATTCCCTCCACTGCACTGTCAGCATTGATTATTTTTGTGCTCAAATCTTGTAATGCGACTTGAGCCTTGAACCTTATGACTTGGGTGAGAGGACTACCAACTGTGCCACAGCTGACACTAGAACTTAGAATTATAGATGCAGACAGAATGCTACTTAGCCCTCTATTGATGATTAGTCTTAAGTCACTTAGACTTGCATAGGAAAAATTGAACATGTTAGATCATATTGCAACAAGAGAAAGACACAGTGCTTCTTTCTGGGTTCTGGGTCTTGACTTGAGATTAAATTTCAAAAGTCTATTCTTGAAGTCACTTCAATACATGATCCTTCTGGGTGCGAAACAATTCAAATTTTGCAGCCGAGTTGTGTTGTGTGGTTTAAAACTATGCCTGTATTAAGAGCTTGTTGCTGAAGTTTTACGGTTCTATAAATTACTTTTTTTGAGTTTTTGACCAGGGACAAATGTTGGCTGACGGTAGGTTTGGTGTAACAGATCAAGAGGTTTATTGCATATTAGTGGAATATTGGAACAACCTGGTGATGGCTTGCAAGTCTCAAAACCTTTTGCTTAATAATATAATCTTTATTAGTGTCACCAATAGTCATTAACACTAATGAAGTTAGTGAGAAAATCCCCTACCCGTCACACCTCTGGCGCCTATTTGGGTACACTGAGGGAGAGTTCAGAATGTCCAATTCACCGAACAAGAACGTCTTTAAGGACCTGTGGGAGGAAACCGGAGCACCTGGAGGAGCCCACATAGACACGGGGATAAAGTATGCGGTCCGCACAGACAGTGACCCAAGCCGGGAATTGAACCTGGGAGCCTGGCGCTGTAAGCTTTCTAGACTGGTAATTTCTAGAGCAGCTCAGGCACTGGTTGAAGCTAGTTTTGGCCTGGTGTGTCTTTTTGCTGTTTGGTTTCCTCCTGTGAACCTACCCACTTGAGTGCTGCTATCCAGGGTTGCCAATCACAACTTCCACCTATCCTCCCTTTTTTCACCATTTCTTATGAACCATTCCCTCTGCAACACTCTAGACTACTCCTCAGTCAACCCAACACCTGCTCCCTTCCTTACAGCAACTTTCCATGCAAGCTTAGGAAATGAAATACCTGTCCTTTCACCTCCTTCTCACCATCCAAAATCTCAATCACTCCTTCCAAATTAAACAGCGATTTACATGTATTTTCAATTTCGTATACTATTTGTGGTCATCTTTATATTGGGGAGACTACATGCAAACAAGATGACTGTTTTGGGATCACCTCCATTCAGTCCACAGGCATGGCCCGGAGCTTCCATTGCTTGTAATTTTCTCTACTTTGCTCCTATGCCTTTGTAAAGATAGTTTTGAGAAATGTTTCAATATTAGGGGGCAGCACGGTAGCAGGGTAGCATGGTGGTTAGCATAAATGCTTCACAGCTCCAGGGTCCCAGGTTCGGTTCCCGGCTGGGTCACTGTCTGTGTGGAGTCTGCACGTCCTCCCCGTGTGTGCGTGGGTTTCCTCCGGGTGCTCCGGTTTCCTCCCACAGTCCAAAGATGTGCGGGTTAGGTGGATTGGCCATGCTAAATTGCCCGTAGTGTTCTAAAAAGTAAGGTTAAGGGGGAGTTGTTGGGTTACGGGTATAGGGTGGATACGTGAGTTTGAGTAGGGTGATCATTGCTCGGCACAACATCGAGGGCCGAAGGGCCTGTTCTGTGCTGTACTGTTCTAAATCTAAATAACACGGTAAAATCACACTTAAAAAAAACAACCAAAACCAGACACCCACCCCCGCCTTCACCTAATGTCTGACTGCAACCAACACCCTGAAATAGGTTCTACTCAGCCTATCTTATGAACCCCTCACAATAGATACACTTGACCTTTTCTAAGTGCAAAAACTCCATGAGGTTGTGGAGTTTATTGTCACCCAGGTGCAGTGAAAAGTATTTTTCTGCGAGCAGATCACTAAGTACATGAAAAGAAAAGGAAATAAAAGAAAACAAAAGTGCACGATGTGACTACATAACACCAGCATCGGGTGAAGCATACAGGGTGTAGTGTTAATGAGGTCAGTCCATAAGAGGGTCGTTTAAGGAGTCTGGTAACGTCGGGGGAGAAGCTGTTTTTGAATCTGTGCGTGTTCTTGGATTTTTGTATCTTTTGCCTGATGGAAGAAGTTGGGACAGTGAGTAAGCCGGGTGGGAGGGGTCTTGGATTATGCTGCCCGTTTTCCCCAGACAGCAGGAGGTGTAGATGGATTCAATGAATGGGAGGCAGGTTCGTGTGATGTACTGGGCTGTGTTCATGACTCTGAAGTTTCTTGCGGTCTTATGCTGAGCAGTTGCCATACCAGGCTGTGATGTAGCCAGATAGGATGCTTTCTATGGTGTATCTGTAAAAGGAAGAATGTTCTTGCTGTGAGGGAGTGCAGCGAAGGTTTACTAGGCTGATTCCTGGAATGGCTGGACTGTCATATGAGGAAAAACTAAATAGGTTATGATTATATTAATTGGAGTTTAGAAGAGTGAGATGGGATCTCATAGAAACGTACATAATTCTAACATGATTAGACAGGGGAGGGATGGCACAGTGGTTAGCGCTGCTACCTCATGGCAGAGCGAACCTGGGTTTGATCCTGACCCCAGGTCATTATCCGTGAAGTTTGCGCATTCTCCTGTGTCTGGGTCTCACCCCCACAACACAAAAAGATGTGCAGGCAGGTGGATTGGCCACACCAAATCATCCCTTAATTGGGTGCTCAAAATTTTTTATTTTTTTTAAAAAATGGATTAGACAGGGTAGATTAGGATGTTGGGGGAGTCCAGGACTAGAGGTTCATAATTTGAGGATAAGTGGTAAACCTTTTAGGACTGAGGTGAGGAGAAACTTTTTTTGCCCAGACAGTGGTGAATCAGTGGAATTCACTACCACAGAAAGTAGTTGAGACCAAAATGTTGTGTAATTTCAAGAAGAAGAAATAATAATAATATTTATTGTCGCAGGAAGGTTTACACACCCCCATCCCCGTAACCCCACCTAACCTTTTCTTGGACACAAAGGGAAATTTAGCATGGCCAATCCACCTAACCTGCACATCTTTGGACTTTGGGAAGAAACTGGAGCACCCTGAGGAAACCCGCACAGGGTGGAGGTGTGGGCTTTGGTGGGGTGCTCTTTCTAAGGACCGGTGTAGACCCGATGGGCCGAATGGCCTCCTTCTGCACTGTAAATTCTATGATCTATTAACACTGCAATGAAGATCCCCCTGTGAAAAGCCCCCTTGTCACCACATTCCTGGGTCTGGCCTGTTTGGGTACACAGGGAGAATTCAGAATGTCCAATTCACCTAACAGCACGTCTTTCGGGACTTGTGGGAGGAAACCGGAGCACCCGGAGGAAACCCACACAGACATAGGGAAAACGTGCAGACTCCACCCAGAAAGTGACCCAAGCCGGGAATCGAACCTGAAGCAACGGGGCTAACCACTGTGCTACCGTGCCACCCTAGATATAGCTCTTGGGTCTAAAGGGATATGGGGGTACGGTGGGATCAGGTATTGAACTTGATGATCAGTCATGATCAGAATGAATGACGGAGAAGGCTCGAACAGCCTCCTAATGCTTCTAATTTTCTATGTAACAGCCCAAAGGAGAGTTCTGTTTGGATGAAAGATTCCGGTTCTACCCAGTATGACAATAAATAAAAATTCAATCCTCTGATAAGGACACTAAAACTGCACATAGTACGCCAGGTGTGGCCTATACAATTGCAGTAAAACATCTCTCTTCCTATACTCAAATCCTCTCACTATGAAGGCAAACATACCATTTGCCTGCTTTACTGCTTGCTTTCACCAATTAATGCACAAGGACACCAAGGTCTCACTGAGTATCCACCTCTCTCAATTACACCCATTCAAATAATCTGCCTTCCTATTTTTGCTACTGAAGCGGGTGGCCTCATTTATCCACATTATACTGCGTCTTCTATGCATATGCCTACTCAGCCTGCCCAAATCATGCTGAAGCATCTCTGCATCCTCCTCACAGCTGGGAGATCATGCATTTAATTCCCTCGTCTAAATCATTAATATATAATGAGAAAAGTTTGGGGTCCTAGCACAGGTTCCTGCGGTACCCCACTAGTCACTGCCTCCCAATCAGAAAAAGGCCAGTTCATTCCAACTTTTTGCTTCCTGTTGCTAACCAGCTTTTTATCCATCTCAAGACACTGCCTGTAATCCTGCTTTAACTTTACATATCAGGGGCTGGTTTAGCACAGGGCTAAAGAGCTGGCTTTTAAAGCAGACCAAGGGAGGCCAGCAGCATGGTTCAATTCCCGTACCAGCCTCCCCGAACAGGTGCTGGAATGTGGCGACTAGGGGCTTTTCGCAGTGACTTCATTTGAAGTCTACTTGTGACAAAAGAGATTTTTCATTTCATATTAATCTGCTATGCGAGACCCTCAAAGTCTAAATAAACCACATCCATCAGTTCTCCCTGGTCAACTGCTAGTTACATTTTCAAAGTAGATTTGTCGCATGCTGACTTTGTCTGATTACACCACTGCTTTCCAAATGCTATGCAATGAAATCCTTGATAATGGATTTACATTAACACTGCAATGAAGTTACTGTGAAAAGCTCCTAGTCGCCACATTCTGGCACCTGTTTGGGTACACGGGGAGAATTCAGAATATCCAATTCGCCTAACAGTGCGTCTTTCGGGACTTGTGGGATGAAACCCGAGTACCTGGAGGAAACCCATGCAGACTCCAAATAGACAATGACCCATGCTGGGAATTAAACCTAGAACCCTGGAGCTGTGAAGCAACAGTGCTACCCACTGTGCCACCCACCTTCAGTCTCATTACTCCACAAAACCATTTCTTTACTAAGACTAATTTCCTTCAGCTCCTCACTAAAACTTGTGCTTTTCAGATCTTCTGGTACATTATTCAGATTGCCACCTAATCCTTTCTCATTGCACAACGCCCAGTCTAAAATGGCCTGTTCCCTTGTTGGTTACTCAACATACTGGTCCAGAAATTCCTCCTCTATTGCAGTGTGATTACTTTGAGTCACCCAATCTATATGCAGATTAAAGTCATCCATAATCACGATGTTCCTTTATCACCTGCATCTCTGATTTTCTGTCTCTTGCTATTCCCAACATTACCACTGCAGTTTGGTGGGGTGTATACCACCCTTACTGTTTCTTAACTACCCAGACAGATTCCACATCTGTACTAATATCTTTCCTCAATATTGTATCAATATCTTCTTTAATCAACAATGCAACTCCACCACCTTTTCCTTTCTCTCTGTCCTCCTTAAAGATTGAATAGGTCTCAAGTTTAGTTCCCATCATTGGTCACCTTGGAGCCATGTCTACGTAATCTCAACTATATCATATCCCTTTACATCTCTCTGCAACTAATTCATCCATTTTATTTTGAATGCGCTGCGCGTTCAGCTGCAAAACCTTAAGGCTAATCTTTTCCTATTATTTTTACAAAAAGGGTACATTAAAATGACTAGCCTTAAGGATTTATCTGATGCGCGCCCTTGATTCATCTGTCTATCACTTTTCTTATTCTCCTTTCTGTCCTTTTCTTTTGTTCTTGATTCTCCCAGCTCTGAATCCTTACATTGATTCCCATCCCACTGCCATACTTTTTTAATCCCTCCTCAACCACTCCAGTAAGTCCCGGTCCTGCTCAAATGTACCCATCCAATTTGTACTTGTCCCAGCTCCCCCAGAACCGGTCCCAATGCCCCAGGAATCTGAAGCCCTCCCACTGACAACATCCCTTCAACCACGTATTCATCCGATATATCCTACTATTTCTACTCTGCCTCGCACGTGGCACTGGTAGTAATCCTGAGATCACTACCTTTTGATGTCCGACTCCCTAACTTTCTTCCTAGCTCTCGTGCTCTTTCAGGATCTCGTCCCTTTTTTTTGGCCTATGTCGGTACCGATGTGCACTATGACCATTGGCTGTTCACCCTCCCCCTCCAGAATGTCCAAGACATCCTTGACCCTCACACCAGGGCGGCAACATACCATCCTGGAGTCTCATTTGTGGCCACAGAACACCTATCTATTCCCTTTGCAATTGAATTCTCTATAACTGTTGCATTCCCATGCTTTATACTCCTCCCCACTGCAGCCGAACCAAATGTGGTGCAACAAATTTTTAACAGGTATGGTTCCTGCTCTGCCCAAGACCGCAGGAAACTACAAACGGTCGTGAATGTAGCCCGGTGAACATTACAGCACAGTACAGGCCCTTCGGCCCTCGATGTTGCGCCATCCTGTGAAACCCCTCTAAAGTCCCTCTACACTGTTCCCTTATCGAATGTAGCCCAGTCCATCACGCAAACCAGCCTCCCTTCCATTGACTCTTGTCTATAATTCCCTCTGCCTCAGAAAGGGAACCAGCATAATTAAGGACCCCATGCTCCCCGGACATACTCTCTCAACCTTCTTCCGTCAGGAAAAAGATACAAACAATTGATGTCACTCAAGAACAGCTTCTTTCCTGCTGCCATCAGACTTTTGAATGGACCTACCTCGTATTAAGTTGATCTTTTCTCTACACCCTAGCTGTGACTAACATTATATTCTGCAGTCTCTCCTTCCTCCCCTATGTACGTTATGCGTTGTGTGTATAGCATGCAAGAAACAATACTTTTCACTGTATACTAATGCATGTGACTAAGAAATCAAATCAAATTTGGTTGTTGCTGCTTTCCCCCAAGAGGTCATTTCCCTCAACAGTATCCAAAACGGTATATCTGTTTTGCCAGAGAATGGCCAGAGGAGATCCTTGCAGTGCCTGCCTTGCTCTCTTGCACTGCCTGATGGTCAACCATTCCCTTCCTGCCTGTGGCATCTGAACCTGCAGTGTGACCACCGTTAGCAAGGTGAAGACAAGAGCGTACGCCTTTGCTTTGTCTCAAAGACAGTCCCCAACAGATAAGGATCCAACTTAATCCCAAGAATTCCTGACGTGCTGAAGAAAACCCAAAAGCTCCATTTTAGGACAGGACCAGGGCATATGAGTATGATTTGCCAGACCCTGTGCACAACAGCACTTATCCTCTACTTCTGGAAAAAACGCACTCATCCATGCTCTGGTCAGATGTGCCCTATGCACCACCTTGAACTGAGTCAAGCTGAGCCTCGCACATGAGGAGCTGGAGTTGACCCTGTGTAGAGCCTCACTCTACACGTCTCCATCAAAAACCTGACCCAGCTCCCTTTCCTACTATCCTTTTTAACCTCATCCAATGAGCTTGCTCCACTTTGATCAACACAAGCAGATGATAAATATCCAATATCTTCCCCTCCCCTAGCTCAACCGCTGAAAGAACCCTGCCCATCAAAGAGGGTGCCAAGGAGAAAGGAGGAATCTCCTTGCGTAAAAGGTTATGCACCTGAACAGATTAGTTCTTAGAAGCTGGAATTTACCCAACAACCATCCCCCTGGTCCCCATACTCCAAACGATGAGTCGAAAACAAGAGGCACTCCTCTCCGTTCATACCCTATAGACTCTTGCGCTGCAGGAGCATCAAAGCTCCCGGGTCCGACAATTCCTTATTTTTCTGCTACCTAGTTTTTTATTTATTGGGCATTCCTTTGAATTGGGATTCTTAACCCATCAAACTGACCAAATTCCACTCCAAATCTCCGAAAACAGGGTGAAAAGGGCTTAAATCGGACGGTCTCTGGCGGGCACCACCTCATGTGCAACTGCTCTCTCTTTCTCCCCATGTCTGCAGGGTTTGCTCGGGTGCTCCGGTTTCCTCCCACATTCCAAAGATGTGCAGATTAGGTTGATTGACCATGCTAAATTGTTCCTTTGTGTGCAACCGTTAGGTGGGGTTATGGGATTGCAGGGAGGTGTGCCTGTTTCAGAGGGTTGTTGCAGACTTGATAGGCCGCATGGTCTCCTGCACTGTAGGGGTTCTGGATTCTATGATTCTACCATATTTTGTAGAAGGAATTGACTTTCATTATTCATAATACAAAGATCATGCTGACTTTGCACCCTGGATCTTTAGTAATGCAGACAGACACAACCATCCTGCCTGTTACTTTTTAGACTATTCATTCTGCAGACAGGCCCAATATGTTCAAGTAAGCCTAAATCATCATGGAATTCCTGCTGTCAGAAGAAGCCATTTGGCCCATCAAGTCTGCACCGGCCCTCCAAAAGAGAACTCTACCTAGGCCATTCTGTGCATGTTGCATCTCAATATTATTATGCTTTAGTCATGTGATGCAATTTTAGATTCTAATCCCTATTATTTTTCACTTGCACTAGCCCCATCTTGACAAAACAGGAATTTATTTTGTATGTCTTTTGAAAATCTTATCCAGCTGAAAATTGATTTGCATACATGGGAATCGGGCAATTTTGAGATCCTTCTACTTCATTCACAAGTTGTTATTACTAGCTGTTTGCATTTTAAAAGCCATATGTTTGTTGTTTTACAGGGTCAAGAACCTAAAGAACCAGAGCAGTTACGCAAGCTGTTCATTGGTGGATTGAGTTTTGAAACTAATGAAGAGAGTTTAAAGGAGCACTTTGAACAATGGGGACTGTTAACAGATTGTGTGGTGAGATTGATTATTTTTGCTGTTTTAAGGTTTATTAAAATTCCCAAGTGTGTCAAGACATGGTATCCATCCTTCATCAATTAAACAAATTATCATATTTTGCTGCTCTTGTGAAGCCATGAGTCAATTTATTTAATTCTTACAATGTAGGTTACCCAGGCAAAGATATATTTGTGGCATGTCCTTGGCTGTTTTGAGAAGTTGTCACTTTGCCTTCTTAAAACTTTGAGTTCCTGCCAATTCTGCTCCCAGAGTAGTATGGAATTGAGGTCCTGATTCCATTAAGCGGTGATTCTTGATGTCTCAAGTCATGACTTTTTTTGGACATGTTGCATTTGGTGATCTTCTCGTATCTTATTATGACTGTCAAAGTAATATTGGAAGTTTGCGCTTCCACCTTGGTGAACAGACAAAAATAGAGCAAGCGCATGTTTAGCTCGATGGTTGGAGTACTGGTCAGCAAACTAGTCTACCATGAATGATACCTGGTAGCTTGAGTTATGGCTGGGCTGCATGGCAAGGAGAAAGTATGCTATCATACTCCTGGCTTTAGCCTTCCAGATTGTGGAGGAGCTTTGAGTATCAGCAGCCGAGGCACTGTCCTGCTCTTGTAGCCATGGTGTTGATATGATTGGTTTGCTCAACTTCTGTTAGTGGTGATTACACTACCTTGCCTATCAACACACCACAAGATGTTAATGATGGGTGAAGAACAGTGACCATGTTGTTAGTGATTGGAGGTGGCAGCCATTTCTCTCATTTGAGATGGTTATTGACTGGTTTTGTTGAGTATGACTCAAGCTATTGGGAGGGTTTTTCCATCCACCCAACCAGTTTTGACATGGCTCATTCATGCAATACCTTGCCAGTTGCTGCCTTGTTTTTGAGAATATCTGCTGTTGCATCTCCCTGGTATTTTAGTTGTATAGAACATGCATGAGTGTTTTTCCATATTTGCATTGAGTCAAACTAAAATGGTTGGCCATTAATTTTCACATGTTTTTTCTCACCACTTTTAGGCTTTTTTTCTGTATTCGTTGGACTGTGGGCACTCATTTGAGTGACTTGCTGGACCATTTCAGAGGACAGTTAAGAGTAACTCGCATTGCCTTGGGTTTGGAGTTGCATGTAGGTCAGACTGGATGGCAGATTTTCTTCCCTAAGGGCATTAGTGAACCTGATGCATTTTTTTTACATGAATGGGTAGTTTTCACGGTCACCTTTACTGAACTAGCTTTATACTCCAGATTTGATTTAATCGAACTTGTATTCCATCAGCTGCCGTAATAAAATTTTATCCATGTTCCCAGAGCTTTAGCCTGAACCTCTGGATTATTAGTCTAGTTACAGCACCACCTTTCCCCAAGTTGTATTCACTATATCTCCATCTTGAAAGGAAAGAAAACGAGTAATGAAAGATCATATAAAACACCTGATTTCTAAAGAAATATGTAGGCACATTGTTCTAAGTTGTTTAACCTTTTGCTTTTAGGTGATGAGGGAACCACAAACAAAACGTTCAAGAGGATTTGGATTTGTGACTTATTCTTGTGTATTGGAGGTGGATGCAGCTATGTCTGCACGGCCACACAAAGTTGATGGTCGTGTTGTAGAACCGAAAAGAGCAGTGTCAAGAGAGGTATGTTGTCATTTATGCAAGTATATATGGTGTTTAAAAATAGCAAGCGGCCCTTGACTTGACTTGTTCTTTTATACAGGAATCTACAAAACCTGGTGCCCATTTAACAGTGAAAAAAATATTTGTTGGCGGTATCAAAGAAGATACTGAGGAGTATCACCTGAGAGATTATTTTGAAAAGTATGGCAAGATTGAAAATATTGAAGTCATGACTGATCGTGGAAGTGGGAAAAAACGAGGATTTGCCTTTGTCACATTTGATGATCATGACTCCGTTGACAAAATTGTTGGTGTGTGGCTTTTATATAAATGGGTTTTGTCTGAATTAGTTTTTAGAGGTGGGTTGTTGCTAAAGTGTGGAATAGTAAATAGATGTGTATAAACGTAAATTATAACCTAGTTCCATTTTACTGGATACTGGCAAACTTAAGCAAGAGTGAAACAACGTAAAACTGAGGAGTGATTTGATGTCCGAAACTTGAACCCTTGAACTGCCGTGTCAACTTCTTTTGTCCAAAGACTTTTAGTGCTCTGCTTTGTAATGCAATTATGCATAGCCAATGGCCGTAAAAATGCTTTGGTTGTGATCCTAGATATGCGTGTTTAGTAATGAACCTGCTCAGGGTTCAGAGATCTGTGGAAGGGAAACATGCATTCATGGTTTCCCACTTCACTGAATGGTAACTTCAAGCGACCATCACTAGGCACTTCTCTCATTTTTGGAGAGATTCCCAAATTCATTATCAGTAGTAAAGCTGGCTGCACACACACGCCCCCCCCCCCCCCCCCAAAAAGGTAGCTGTCAAAGAATCTGCAGCAAGGGCAGCACAGTGGCTAGCATTGCTGCCTACGGCGCTGAGGACCCGGGTTCAAATCCCGGCCCTGGGTCACTGTCCGTGAGGAGTTTGCACATTCTCCCCATGTCTGCGTGGGTTTCACCCCCACAACCCAAAGATGTGTAGGATAGGTGGATTGGCCACGCTAAATTGCCCCTTAATTGGAAAGAATAATTGGGTATTCTAAATTTAAAAAAAAAAAAAAAAAATCTGCAGCCACTGTACACATCCATTGGTGTTTTTTTTCCCCCTTTTTCCTTCTGCCTCAAAAGCTTGGAGTCAGCAAATAGGGTGGTAGAGTTGGGAACATTTTAAGAAGCATTTAGATGAGCACTTGAAATGCCATAGCATACAAGATTACGGACCAAGTGCTGGAAAATGGATTTAGAATAGATAGTTGATTTATGGCCAGTGCAGACATGATGGGCTGAAGAGTAAAGCTCTATGATTCTAAGTCTATTTCCTATTCATACTACTATTTACTGCCTTTCTTGTTCCTAAGTATTCACACCTTGCTCAGCCAGTTCTTTGACGTAGCAGATTTGTTGTTGGACAGAATTTGAAAAGTCGCATTTTAACCAAAGCCTAGAAATTCAGTCCTGTCCAAAGATTAATCTTATCAATCTCATTTGTATTTCTTAAAAAAATATATTTGATTTCAAACAATACAAATAATTCTATAATCATATAAAACACACAGACAAAACAGTTTGCCATTTGTTATCTTTGTAAACTCACTAAGTATAACCCCCAAACCCCCCCCCCCCCCCCCCCCCATAATTCTTGAGCAGCCTCCACCTCGATGAACCCATCCTCCAACCCCCTAAGGGCATACTTAATTTTTTTTTCAAGTTGCAGGAACTCTACCGCATCCCCCAACCACGCCGAAGCCCTGGTTGCCACCGTTGGCCTCCATCCAAGTAGGACAGGCAATGAAGGCCAAGACATCAGCACCTTCCCCTCTAGCAGCTCTGGCAACTTATGCCAAAAATTGCCACTATTGGACACTGCTCCTGCCTCACCCCCATGATCACTGACATAGTCTCAAGCACCAATGCTTGTCTGAAACCCCAATGCCCAGAACCCACTCGTACGCGCTCTAGTCATATGAGCCTTGTGAACCTGGCACAAGAGGAAGTAGAAGTTCGCCAGATACAAGTCCCTTCCCCCCAGTGCCGTTCCCAGCTTCTCCCACTTCCCCTTTATCGCTGCTAATGGTGCCTTCCCTGCCTCTTGCAACCACACACATATTGGAGATATTCCCTTCCCAGCTCATAGCATGATAAACTATCCATCAATGTATGAGTCAGCAACTGATAAACAAATGAAATTCTTTGCAAACCAAGTCACAGGCCCTCTCTCATCCCTGCCGGTGCTTCTTAAGTTCACCAGCAATAAACTTCATTAACTGCTCTGTTGGCAGTGGGGTGGGGCCATTGTCTCTTGTATGTTAACCACCAGGACTTGGCTGCAGCTTCAGTTCATAATTTGCAGATAATACCAAATTTAGCAGGAGGCAGTTACGAGGGTAGTACAGTAGTCCCCCGTTATACCGCGCTCCGCAATACCGCGGTTCGCGATATACTGCGGGGGGGCTTATGGACCCCAACTGTCAGTTGTGTCAATTTCAGCGGCCAGCTCACTTTTTGATCCGGAGAGGGAAGCTGGTCTCTCACTGAAACAATCAGCCGGCCGCTGAAATTGACACTGCCGGCTGCTCTCTCCCTCCAATCCAACTTTTAAGTTTTAATGTTTCTGATTGGAGGGAGTGAGCAGCCGGCAGTGTTAATTTCAGCGGCCGGCTGATAGTTTCAGTGAGAGACCAGCTTCCCACTCCGGATCAAAGTGAGCCGGCCGCTGAAATTGACACTGTTTTAATTAGATCCATGATGGGGGTTTTAAATTTATTTTAAAATCTATCCTAGCGCTTCCCATTGTGAGTCTACGGGGGTCTGACCTCTCCCCCCGCCCCCCGTAGACTCTCAATGGGAAGCGCTAGCATAGATTTTTAAATAAATTTAAAACCCCCATCGTGGATATCCGCGGCTCGGATGCAACGCAGGTGGCTGTCTTGGACCCCAACACCCGCGTTATAAAGGGGGACTACTGTAGCAAAGTTCAGGAGTTCATAGACATGGGCATGTATAATTTGATGCAGAAGTGAACGATGATTCCATTTTGGTGGGAGGAACAATGTGGGTCGTTAGTATAATCACTCATCTCTTTTTTTTTTAAACCTGCCACCTCTTATCCTAAAACTATTGTCCCAACGAAGGATGTCCAGTCCTTGGAAAGTGGTTTACTAGGGATGTGGGTCTTCAGTTACGTGAAAGTATTGAAAAAGCTGAAGTTTCTGAATGAGAGGTTTTTATTATGGAGCAAGTAGGCAGAAACTATTTCCTCTAACAAAGTGATTGGCAACCAGGGGTCACAGCTTTAAAACAATGGTTAAAAGGAAACAATTTTTATTAAATCTGAAATGCATTGGGATTTAGTGGAAGCAGATTCCAAAGAAGCTTTTGAAAGGCAACTATTTGAATTCTAAGCAGAGGGCACGTTGGATCTGCTGTGCTGTATGTAATTTGCACCAGGTAGTGTCACTTTTTGCTTTTGACTATTGTGACATTTTGGAAAATAACTTTTTTTTACTATTTTTTGTAGTTCAAAAATACCACACTGTAAATGGACACAACTGTGAAGTGAGAAAAGCACTTTCACGACAGGAGATGCAGGGGCTTGGATCTGGCCAAAGAGGTAATTGGAGTGGATAAAAGGGAGGGAGGGAGGGAAGATATAATTGACTATTTACATTCTGTCTCGTTTCCAAGGACGTAATGGCTCTGGAGGTGGAAATAGCCCTAGCCATTACATGAGCCGTGGTGGTGGAAATTTTGGAAATGGAGGAGGAAATTTTAACCGAGGAGGAAATTTCAGTGGCAGAGGTATGCCAATTTAATTCCATTTTCAAAGTCTTCAATTAGTGATGACACTTTAAACACTAAATGTCAGGCTTATCAGAAAAGCTCAATCCAGTGGTGTTGTATATCTTTCTTTCTTTTGTGTTCCATTATGATAGCTCCAATTTTGAGAGAGCCTGGATGGAGATGAAAATTCAACTTGTGAATGCAATGTGTTTAGCTTGGTTCTTTTTTTTCCCTACCAACCCCACAGGAATGGGCAACTTTGGAGGCGGACGTGATGATTATGGAGGGAGCGGTGCTGGTGGATATAATGGATTCGGTGATGGTAAGTCACTTACCATCAGTACTTTTGATACACCAAGGTTAATGCAGTAAGCAAATTTCTAAAGCTTATTTGTCAACTCTCCCTGTTTATATGGTTCGTTAAAAATTTTAACTTTCCTGTGATCTAGATATTTTGACTTTTCAACTTTGTTTACATGTCCTGTAGGAACTAAATGCTTGTCTTTGTCTATTAGTTTTTTACAATTCGACTATTATAGTTGTCAACTTGAATTTATGTTTGCTTTGAATTGCTTTTTAAACCTTGATGAGTTCAGAATATTAAGGTGCCTCCTGTAAAAGGAATTAATATTGACCGTCTTCTATGATATCTTTTACTCCCAGGCCTTGCCAATGGTTTACGAGCTAATTTAGTGTGGAAATAGTATTCGGGCATGGTATGAAAGAAATACAATAAGCTGCTGCTGAACTGTATTATCAGAAATTCTCATTAAGTTGTGAAACCCGGACCAGATAAAACTTGAAACCTTATAGAAAATGAAGATCATTTGAATTTTATTTAATTTTGATAAATCATGAAGATTGTTCTGATCATATCTGTGGTTGCAAGCAATATTTGCATTTTGAATATTTGTATTTTGTGACTATTTTCCAGTTCTACTAATCTGGTTAAATAGAAAGTGTAATCTTTCTTAATGCAGAATGAAAAAGTATATGATGAGCTTTATATTGACACAACATTTTTCGACGCCTCAAATTAGCTTCTACCACCCCACCAAAATTTCCTGGAAGTCAAACATTATAGGTTCATAGCCAACAGTTCAAAGTATTGGTGTATTAAATCCTATTATGATACAGAGCAACTAAGATCATTTTAGTTTGGATGGGCTGAGCACCGAATGGGTGAAGGGAAAATTGGAAGACATGTAATGACAGTCACATGTATGATTAATTTGGAGCAGGTTAGCCTTGTCCTAGGAAGGATTCAACAGACCAACCCTTGGGTGAAAGGATTGTGCAGAAGGGTTTGGGTAAAACAAAATGTCAATTCTTGGGTTTTTAATATAAATACCTACTAATGTTCTTCTTCAGGTGGCAATTTTGGAGGTGGCCACAGTTACAGTGGTAGAGGAGGAGGAGGAGGAGGAGGATATGGCGGTAGTGGCCCAGGTTTTGGCAACCAAAGTGGTGGTGGTGGAGGAGGATATGGTAGTGGTGGTGGTGGCGGCTACGACAGCTACAATGAAGGTGGAAACTTTGGAGGTAAGATTTTGTCTGCTGCAGATTGAAGGAAAAGATGTTCACAAACAAAGTGAATTAACCTATCACATTTTGCTTTTAGGAAATTTTGGTGGTGGTGGTGGTGGCAGCAGTGGGAACTACAATGACTTTGGAAACTATCCTAACCAGTCATCAAATTATGGACCCATGAAGAATAACAATTATGGGCGGAACTCTGGTCCCTATGATGGTGAGTACACTGCTTATTATAGAAAAGCACCTTTCTGGAAACATTTGTATTCATTGCATGTGAGGCTGTAAGTTACATTACTTCCCAGTGTATAGTCGGCCATCTGGAATACTAAATCGGGAACCTGGTTCACATTGGATATATTATTCCCCAGATCCATTTCGGACTTTACCTGCTGTTTCTGTATTTAAAAAAAATAAATTGCTGGGTGGATATGTGTTGGAAAGCAGTTTTTTAAAAAATATATATTTTTCCCTAACGTTGTGCATGTAAATTCAAATTTTCCAGGTGGTTATGGATCTGGTGGTGGTGGTGGTGGAAGTGGCGGAGGAAGTGGTGGCTATGGTAGAAGATATTGAACACATTTACTGAAAGGTAAGCTTCAACACCATTCCATGCAAATATAGTTATCGATTATTCGCAGTACAATAAATAACTCTTATCCTGTATCGTTCAACAGGCAACAGTTCTTAGCAGGAGAGGATGAGCCAGGAGTTGTCAGGAAAGCTGCAGGTTACTTTGAGACAGAATATCGACCAAGTTCATTGTAAAGGCTGCCCACAGGAAGAGCGATGGTCCAGTAGTCAGAAAAGTCACTGCAGCATTAACATGAGATCATTTCTTGTTCAGGACTGTTTCCTATAGAGAGAATACAAAAAGTGCAGTTGTTTGTTGCAATGTAGTTGCTGTTAGATGTACATTCCTGAGGTTTTTTTTTAAAAAGAACCTCATGTTCTAGTAATGTCTTTATTTTCCTCATTGCCATAGCTTTTGAGCCATGTAATTGTGGTGGTAGAATCGGGAATAAAAAGGATGAGATCTTTTTAACTAAATGATCTGTGTAGTCAGTTTTTGTCCGTTAATCCAGAAAGATATTCAATTTACTTTTCTTTTTAGGCTTCTCAACACGCTGCAGATTACCAGAAGCCAAAAGTTAGTCACAAACTCAAGTTCTGAGGAAGAAATAACTTGTGAAGTTGATAGACATAACAGAATAGATCTTCAAATTTTAACTTTTGAGGCATTCCTGATCAATTATTAAATGTCTTGAGTTCAGTGTGGTGTGATTTTAATTGAGGCGAGTAAATGCTCTTACGAAATAATTTTCAATTGAGTAGAACATAAAAATTGCTGCGCTGCAGAATGTATGTCAATGTTTCTGAATTGAGACAGCTGTCTGTTCCTATTTGAGGTTTTTCCATCCCTATTTCCAAGCGATCAACCTAAGGTTGGAGTGAAGGAGCATGTATGTATGTTTTGATCGCCAGAAACTGTATGTATATAATTGGTTTTCAGAAATGCAGAGTTACCTCTCGGAAATCTATGTAGGTAGATGTCCTTTTTTGAAAAAAATCACCATAAATGTAAAATTTGCATGGTTTTGGTTAGTGCAGGAAATGGCTGTATTGGCCTGGAAAATGCTGTCACCAGAATTACATGTAACAGACCTGTATTACATGACAATCTTTTTATTCACAGTAAGTCACAGTGCAAGTAACAAATGAGTGTTCCGTACAAATATATAAATAGTTAAATTATTTCCACATTTGGTTACAGGAAGTACCTCAAACCAGACCATTTGGTTCCATTGGTAATTAGGATTGTGTACATTGTTAAGCAATCATCATTTGGTCTGGAATAAAATTGACCAAACAAGTTTAAGGAGCAAGATTTATTGTTTTTCTTGTATTAATTCTGGTGACACTGAGCTGCAATTTCCACTGTACAATTAATTTGCTTTGATGTTCATCTTAGTGGGAACTGTCACTGATTTGAAATTGCTGATGCAAAACCAGGCAGTATTTTGAGAGAGCACCTTGTGATTTCCATTATTTTACAGCTAGGTCTTCAGGTAGTGGATATCACCAGCTGACATTTTCAAACTTCTTATGTCCAGTTACACAGCTACATTAACAGTTCATAGAATTTTAAAGGTATGTAAGATTAAATCTATAAATTTCTAGAACTAGATTTGCATAGTATGTAGATTGCTTTCCTGAGTTACAGATGTCAAGTTATTGTAAAAGGACTATCAAACGGCTGTGAATGCCTGCAGTGGCCTACATTAGAACAGTGAATCATGAAGATCCACTAAGACAGGACTACTGCAGCATTTGGACAAGTCGGCATAATTAAAGAATGGCAATATCTTCAAGAGAAAAGAAAAGCAGGAAATGCTGTGCTGTTAGGAAACTTCGTTGTCTAAGACCTTGAATGACCACTGAAGTAATGAAGAGAGTCTAGCAAGAGTCTACAACCTATGGATCCAAACTCAGCCATAGCTACTAAAAGGGACATCAGGGCAGCATAAACACGTTTTTTTAATAAGACTAGCAGTCAAACCTGAAAGGAAAGTGCTGAGTGTAGGTAAGGTTTGATTTTTATCATCATTGCTTTAGTAAAAGGAGAAATTCATTCTCTTGGAGCAAGTCAAGAGAATAACTGATCTGCTTAATTTTCAGATTGGATAAGAAGTCTTCCATTTTTACTGTGGCAAGTTGCATACCACCTTAATGCTCAATTTCTGGAATGGTAAGATTGGAGAGACAAATTGCATAACGTTTGTATGGTAATTTTCTTTCCCATAAAAGTGTAACTTCAGTATTTGTTTCATTGTACAACAGAACAATGTTAGTGAATAACTTTTATAACAAAATGGGGATGGGGCAGCATGGTGCAGTGGTTAGCACTGTTGTCTCGGTGCCGAGGACCCAGCTTCAATCCTGGCCCCGGGTCAGTGTCTGTGTGGAGTTTGCACATTCTCCCAATGTCTGTGTGGCTCTCTCTTTCTCTCTCTTTTCCTCTGTCTATCTCTGTCTCTCTCTCTCTACACACACAGACAACCCAAAGATGTGCAGAGTAGGTTGATTACCCCTTAATTGGAAAAAAAATTGGGTACTCTAAATTTAGTTTTCAAAAAACAAAATAGTGATTGTGCATTTGGCTGTAACACCCATTTCAGGCAGGTCTTATCCTAAGAGTGCCATGAACCTTGTAAATCCAGTTCTGCTTTCCCCTCGATCTGTGAAACCACAGCATCGGAGATATAATCGTCACACCATAATCAAACAGGGAGTGGTTAATTTAAACTAAATAAAACTGGAACAAAGGTGATCATCTTTGCTGGCAGTAACTGCATGCTGTTAAGTGTTTCATTGTTTCTTTTCCCTAAATTTAACTTGACCCAATGATTTTGTTTTTAAGGTTTTTATGTAACATGTCTTTGTGTTTACCATTGTAAAAATCCACAAAGTAGTATTGAATTTAAATTCGAAGTGAACAAATTCTGTTAGAAATTGACATGTGCATAAACTTGTGCTATGCTATTGAAATATAGTATAGAAAATTATGTAATTTTATTGAACTAACTCTGTTTGCATACTTTTTCAGCCTCTGCCATATTGAAAGATTACAGCCATTCTTTCATTCACTCTGGCTTGATGTAACATTTATAAAAACACTTTCCATTTTGCTGTGGCAGAACAACTAAAGATCCCAGTGAAAGTGAATATGGCAGATCATTTTACAGCCCATCGCTCTTTTTCTCTACAATACTCTTCCAATGAATGGTTTACTTGTAGGGGGCAATGCCATAGTGGTAAAGCTATTGGACAAATAATCCTGAGGTTAATGTCCAGAGTGATGAGTTCAATTCCCACCATGGCAGCGGAGGAATTTAATTAATAAATCTGGAATGAAATGGCTAGTGAAACTATTGGATTGTGGTTAAAACCCGATCTGGTTTACTATTGTCCTTCAGAGCAGGAAATTGCTGTATCTACTTGGTCTGGCCTACATGTGACTCCAGACCCACGCCAATGTAGTTCACTTCACTTTCCTCACATAGTTGTAAGTGGCTTACTACTGCCTGCTCATGGGCAATAAGAAAATGGTAATAGAACATACATACAGTGCAGAAGGAGGCCATTTGGCCCATTGAGTCTGCACTGACCCACTTAAGCCCTCACTTCCACCCTATCCCAATAACCCCTCCTAACTTCTTTTGGGGCACGATGGCTGGTTTAGCATGGCCAATCCACCTAACCGGCACATCTTTGGACTGTGGGAGGAAACCCACGCAGACAGGGGGAGAACATGCAGACTCCACACAGACAGTGACCCAGCAAGGAATCGAACCTGGGACCCTGGTGCTGTGAAGCCACAGTGCTAGCCAAATGTGCTACCATGCTGCCCCAAATGCTGCTGTAATAAATGCTGCTTTTGCCAGTGACTGAAGCCAAAAGGATTTTTTTTTAAACTTGGAAGTTATTATGAGCTGGTTTTGTTGCATCATGATTGCATCATGATTGCACTATCACTAAGCATATGCACCATTCCATTTATGGTGGAAGAGGAGCACAGGCGTTTTTTTTATAAAATTGACCTTGTTGAAATTCTCAATTAAAATTTGCACTTGCACTATCAATATTTGTAGAAAAATGTGAGAACTCCAGGATTCCTGTTAGAACTGTGGACTACTTTTGTTTAATTGATGAAAAGAACTTGCATTCACAAAGTCCTATCCACCTACTTTGCTGTTCCAAAGTATTCTGTAGGTAATAACTTATTTTAAATAACATTGATAAAGTGAGACTCCGTAATGAGGTAGAGGTGAGTGATGGCCAGGATCTCTGAAGTTTCATGTTATTAACAGTGAAGTGATTTCAACCTACATTTCCCCAAGGAGGCAGAGTACGTTAGTCTCTGAAAAACTGTAGCTTTTAATGCACTGCAGTGTTTGCTAAGCTTATGTGCTAATGTGTCCAGAGTGAGGCGTACCATCTGACTGTGAGCTGATAAATTTGCAACATGCCTTGGGCTGGTGAAGTTAGATAAAAGGCGCACAACTTGTATGGGGAAATGCTCATATCTCCTTGCTGTTAATGTTGTAGTATAGAATTGTGGCTTTCCCTACCTCTGTTTGTATCCTGCTTGTGTTAGAATGACAAATTAGTGCAAAATTGGAGAAAGGGAGCTGTGTTTCCGTAAGTTTGTTTTTATGGAACTGTGACCCATGAAGATGGGTTTTCATTTTGAAAGGGTGCACTTTTTTTGTATTCGCTCTATTACTTGCACACAAGTCTGATGTCTGCTGAAATTGAACTGAATATCGAAAAAAAATTGTCAGATTATCAGTACCTTTGTTTTAAATTTAAAGCATTTGCTCCATTGAACTGTTTTTATTTTGTTATACTGATCAGAGTTCAAAGTTTAGGATGGGAGGGTAGGGGGCATTACAGAATGTAATTCAGCTGTGGCTGGTCATTAGCCTATCCAAGACAACTGCCTGATGTGTGGACTTGGATGCAGGTGGCATAACAACATAAATTGCTAATGCCGCAGGAGGAATGTGGTCAACTGCCAAGGACATGTCAGATAAAAATTGCACAACATTTTTTTTTTTTGAAGGTTAAGTACAATGTGCGGTTAGCCGGGATTTCAAATGTTGCTAACTGGCATTTTTCAGTTAATGATCTCAGACTATTGGTATGTGGTCTAAGTTCAGTGAATTATGGGTGTGTACTTTTAACCTAATTGTGCATTGTATTGGTTTAAATTACTAGATGAAAAGAAGTGAGGTTATTTGTAATTTGTTTACTTGGTGAAAATACTGCGTTTCATCACCATGAAATATTCAGCAGCACTACTACTAAAACAAAATACTGCAGATGCTGGAAATATGAAATAAAAACTGTTGGCACTATTCAGTTCCGGCAGCATCTGTGGAGAGACACTTCAGGTCAACATACTCTGCGTATGGTGTTTCTGAAAATGATCTTGTGACTCAAATAATACTGAGAGACCGAGATAGTGGACGTGGAGAGGATATTTCCACTATCCTTTAAAACACAAATGAGGAGGAATTTATTTAGCCAGAAGGTGTTGAATCTGTGGATCTCTGCCGCAGAAGGCCAAATCACTGTTTTTTAAGGCAAAGATAGATAAGTTCTTAATTAATAGGGGATGAGGGGCTTATGGGGAGAAGGCAAGAGAATGAGGATGAAAAACACAGCCATGATTGAATGGCGGAGCAGATTCTATGAACTAAAATAGCAATCATAGCATGGGAGAACAAAGTGACTGCACTACAAAATTAAACTCAAGCATTTTGGGATGACAAAAGACCCGTTTTAATTGGGGGTTCTTAAAGCCCAGCAGTTAAGTAGATCAGGTTTGAACATCAAAAATCCCTGTCGGGTGATAATTGATTTGCTTATGATAGCTGACCATTGCTAAAAAAACATGTTAATATAATTTTTCATTTTGCACTCATCCAGATAAAAATAATGCCTTATTTCAAATTGCCCAACAGTTTATTCTGCTGGAGTGGAGGGTACTGAATGGCAGGTGGACTCTGGCCAAGGCATCGCCATAGATAAAGCAACCGGGAACTATAGGTTCCCCAAACTCCTGGGTCATAGCAATAAGACACAAAGTGAACATATTCCTTTTTTAAAGAAAACAGATTCCAGTGTATGAATGAATGCCTCTTTTTAGCAAGCGTAAATGAACCACTTTTACTAACTCAACTGACCTTCAGGTTGTTCAAGTGCTGCAGTGGACATTTGTTTTTGCTTTTATAGGCAGTAGCTGGTTGAGTACCGTCTGTACTTTTAAATCAAGCATGTTTTTCAATAACAATCGGACTACTGCCTATGTACCAGGCATTGCACCAGCACTGGAATTCATACAGTATGTTGTTCAATTGTGTGGTAGCAGAATATCCTTGGACTGGTGACCGTATCCTATTGGAGCAATGTTTACTCATCTTGCAAGCTTGATGCAGTCAATCAAAGTTATCCAGCAGGACCATTGCTATCCTGATTCGATTATTTGTTCATTGTAATGCAAGCATGCATGTGGGCCAAATGCCACCATTGTTCAGACCTGAAAAGTGTCTAGTCTACCTCTTGGAACAGGTTACGCAAGCTGTTTCCAGTTCTATAAAGTCGGCAAATTACCCTGGAGGAATTTGAACAGGTTAAACGAGCTGTTTCCAGTTCTACTATAAAGTGTTGATGTGTGGTATTTCCCATAACAGGGTGCTGCTATCAATCAAATGTTCTGCCTGCCACATAATTGAACAACATTTGTGCATGGATTTCCAAATGTGTAGATTATAATGTCCCAGTGAATTGCTGATCAAATCAAACGCATGTTCATAAAATAGACAAAGTACAGGCCCTGCTCAAGTCTGCTTGCAAAACCTAAAACATCTACTGCTTTACGTGAGTCCATGATTGGGTAGCACCTGCTGAACAATCCTGAGTGCTAATACCCGCACTAACAACCAATTATGCAGGAGCTTGAGAAGCTAACTATTCCCCATTTCTTTCTCTCCATTGTTAGACCTCAGCTATTTGTAGTCACCTTGCGAGTCAAGCCACACCCTTTTTCTCCTGTGGTATAAATTGTGATTGTTTGAAACTTGGCATTTGTGTACTTGTGCTGATCACCGACGAGATGAAATGCTTTGGCAATGTGTTTCTCTTTTCAGCAATAATCAAGCTCTGCACTACCAAGTGATGTTGTAACATATCTGTCCATCAGAAACCATTTCAGTGACTGAAGCTATGTATCCTGGATGACTTTCATATCAAACAAATGAACTTTCAAGGGCAACCTTTTGTATAAACTAGGCATTTTCCAGAAAGTTTAGTCTGGGCTACTCCATTTGCAAATATTTCTCGTGCTTTTTAATTTGCATTACTTTAGTTATATTTTCTGTAGAACTTGTGATCCATGACCAAACGCCTTTGCTCATTTGGTGATGCAATTAGTGGATATAGTATCTATTATTAATTGATTTTACAACCTGCTTAGAACTTGGCCTTTTAAAGATCAGCCGTGGTCTTATTGAATAGCAGAGTAGCTGTAAGAGCTGAATGGCCTACTCCTGTTCTTTTCCTGTGTTCCACCATGACTGGATCAACTCACTTTTTACATTTCGGCCATCAGTGTTTTCAAGTCTCCAAGACATTTATGTTTGTTAACGGGTAGGCAACTTGGCAAAATGTGCCTGATGTCAGCTGCAGTTGCATTAAGGTTTTATGGTTATTTTTTAAATGAGCCTTTAGCCACTGGTTTACATGCTTTCGGTGGTTAATAAATCAATTTGGAGGAAGCGATCTTCAGACCTGATCTCTGTTTGTTTTCTTTAATTGAAATCTGTTACTGAACAATTACATCCATAATCTCATTCTAGAAATATGTGGATGGAGTAATGAACTGTTTAAATCACATCCTTAAAGTGGTTGATATTGAAATGGTAATCTTCATGAATGCTAGAAGCTGGTGTGATGATAGGGTGCCTGGTAGGAATAACAGCAATGATTATTCAAACAATGCTACGGACTTTGAAGACACAATAGGCAAGAAAGGTGATTTATATCAAGAGAATTAAGATAAAATCAATCCTGATTTGACACACGAAGAATATGACATGTTACAGAGGAAAGGCAACTTGACATCTGAGATCAGGAAGGTAAGTAACTCAATATTTGTTAATATTAGAATTAGTAAATACAATGCATTGTTTCAGCATGACTCATTGTCACGCACAAGCTATATCATGGCACTGTCAAGTTATCCCAGAAGACAAGTCAGGGCAGCAAAAACAAAATGTGTAAGAATTAAATTGATACCTTGATTAATGACCTATGGAATACCTAAAGCTGCATAAACGTGTACCTATATTTGTTTTCATATTGAACAATTCAGTTGAAACAAAGCTCCAACTTAGATTTTATTTAAACCTGTTTTTAGAAGGCTGTCAACAAATTGGAGAGTGTTCATGTGCATTGCCATTTTAGCACTCTGCCATTTTTTCACTATCAGATGAATGAATCATTAAATATACTTGATTATTTAAATATCTCCTCCCCCACCCCACTGTTTTCGATTTTAATGTTTCCATCAAGATAGACATTTTGAGTAAGAAGTCCTGGGATAGTGTTTAGCCCAGATTATATTTATATCACTGGGATTTGGTATGTTGATTGTCATCATGAGTGTCTGAATTCTGTTGCTGTTCAAATCTGAATAAAATTGATTAACCATCAACTGTTAATTAGGACAAACTGGGTTAATTACACTTGTGTTATCAATCAAGTTGACCATGACTCTGAAGCAGCAAAATGGACTGGGAAAGCCTTGTGAAACGAGTCTAGGTTTTTAAATAATCACTGGTAAACTTCCACACAGGATTGCAAGATTATCTAAGTCAAGGTAAAACAATTTGTATTTATAGAATGTTGTTAATGTCATTTTCCAAAATAGCTTCACAAAAATGAAGTTAGAGAAGAACTTTTGGTAGATGACTAAACAAGTGGAGAATTTTGAAGAATATTAAATTGAAGCTGATTTTAAGACTGAGTGAGCTACGGCAGTGCTTCCCAAACTGATCCCATTTTAATGCCTCTCGTGTGATCCCAGGGTAAATATTTATGGGGAGGGAGAGAATCCATTCTCCTCCTTTCACCCCCATCCATCTGAATGGTGTGAAAACCATTATTGTGGTAGAACGATTTGAGCATGGTTGTGCTAATCAATTCCTCCATGTAGACTTCCCTAATATAGGTTACAGTTGGACCATTTGACCAAAGGGTATCAACTCCTAGGAAAACAAAAACATTTTAAAAAGCCTAATCAAGCTACAACATTTAATAATGCACTTGATACCTCAACTTCTGCAGAATTGCTAAATGCCCAAAGCAAGAATACGGAGTGCAAGTCAACTGCCTACACTAAGTGTATTGGAAATTTAGATTCTTCTCCCCCGCCCCCATGTTGCTCCCCAGAGAGTTTGCCCGACATGGCCAGGGCATGCTTCGTTTCTCTCCTTTCCCCCACCCTCGTCTAAAGTTAACTTTGCACCTCCCTGTTTTTTAAAAACCCGTTGTGCCGTCACATCGCCGAGGTTTGAATATTTAGTATGGGGAGATTATTACATAATTTCAACCATTAAAATGTGATTCTCCTTTAGTAGGCGTGACCTTCAACATCACCAGCAAGAGAGTATTGGAAAGTCAAAACCGTCATTCTCTCACAATCTTCCGCCCACGGTGGCGATCCTGCACACTTCACATGCTGGCTTTAAATTGTCCCCATGAGTGCAAGGGTACCCTAATTGGTATTCTCCTGTCCTAGTCTGTTTATACTGTGTGAGTAAAATAAGTTGATCAGCCTTTAAGCAGGTACAGAACTGTGGGAAAGTTGTGATAAGAGTGGAGGGTAGGTTAATTAAATAATGGTCAAGAGCAAGGTGGCTAATGAGATGGATCTATAAGTTGTGAATTGCGGAATAGCCAAAAGGCATGAGCAATGGTTAATATATATGTCTACCGCCTCACTCACAACCATGATTTCATCCACTTACCAAATATATGTCTCTGAACAACTCTTAATTCCTTACTACCCACCGCCATCTTGTATCCCATCATGGGAAGAAAATCTCTAAATAACTTGGAACTGCCTAGTCTTTGAATCTGCTACTACAATCTGTAGTCTTCAATTTGTATGACTAATCCCTCACCTAAATGATTCCCTTGCCCCAACAAAGTCTTTAGTCCTATCTTGGTCATTTCCCTTTCTGTAGTCTGCCTATTTGCTCTCAACTCTAGGGTATATTTGAGTTTGTTCTACTGTGCAACTGAATTTAGTCATCCATCACCTATTTTGGGTGGACTATGTCAAATGCTTCTGCACCTCTCAACTGCTCCACCACCCCAAAGGGCAAAGATAATTCTCGGCCTTTTCTGTCCACAACTGCCGACCCTTCCATTCCTGCCTACAACATGGGACTACTTTATCACTAGGATGGAGATGATTCATTCAGCTGCTCTGCTGCTGTCCTTGAACCCAAACCTCTGTTTTTATCCTATTGCACTCCTCATGTGATCCGTCACTTCTCCAATATCCCATTCTCTATTTTTTTAAATGTTTTATTACAAACTTATCAAAACAGGTTACAGTGAATAAACACCCACGGAAACATACTTCCCAACAATCAACTATACAGTCTGCAAAATCTGTCTTCCCCCCCCAATCGCCACTCCAAAATTCACCGCTGTGCAATCCGAGGCGAAGGCCAAGACATCGGCCTTCCTCCTTTCCATGAGCTCCGGCTTCTCTGAAACCCCAAATATCGCCACCAAAGGGTCCAGGTCCTCCGCTATCCTGGCTAAGACTGTGAACACTCCCGCCTAGAATCTTACCAATTTTTCGCAATCCCAAAACGTGTGCACAATCCTCTGGCCCTCACCCACTGCTCCCACACTCATCTATTCCCTGAAAGAACCCACTCATTCTTGCCCGAGTCATGTGCACCAACAACTGTATCAGGCTCATCCTTGCACAAGAGGAGGTCCCGTTTACCCTAGGCAGTACCTCACCTCGTACTCTCCAATTCATCTCCCCTCCCAAGTCTGCTTCCCATTTCTCCTTTATGTTCACCACCCGCTCGCCTCCCTGCTCCCTCAGCCACTTCTATATATCCTCAATTCTTCCCTCCCCTTCCACATCGGGAAACGGCAGTTGCTCCAGCAGGGTGTATCCTGGCAACCTAAGGTCTGGAGGGTGTTCCCTTCGCGCAAAGTCCCTAACCTGCAGATACCTGAACTTGCTCCCCCTGCGGCAGCTCTACCCTCTCCCTTAGCTCCTCCAGACTGGCTAAATACAGATCCCTCACCTTGACCAGTCCCACCTCCTGTATACACTATCCATTCCCCCCCCCCCCCCCCCGGGCGCAAAACCATGATTCCCCTCAGCGGTGTTAGCACTGTACCTTCCACACTAAAATGCCTCCTTAACTGATTCATGTCTTCACTGTGGGCTGCATTACCAGGCTCCTGAATACCTACTCAGAGCCATTGGCAACACTGCCGTCACCATAAACTAGACCCCTTACAAAATTCCTCCTCCATCCTAACCCAGTGTTCTTCAAGCTTTTTTTCCAGGGACCCATTTTTACCAACCGGCCGAACTGAGCGACCCACCATTTTCTCTTACCTTCTTTGCTGCTGATAAAAATGGAGGAAATGGTTTACGGTCACTTTGGCCCTCTTACACACTCCTCCAACGGAACCTGTTGGATGAAGGTGAAGCCTTCCGGCGTGGGAAAGTATGGAGTCTCCATCTGTCCAAAGTTGTGCATTCCATAAAATTTTATTAAATAAACCCCCCCCCCCGAACTTGTTAACAAAAATATATAAATTAAATGAATAAAAAAACTGTTAGAGGAACAGTACACATGAGCATGGAAATACCATTGGCGAAAAAGGTAATGCAAGAATGAGTATGACTAATCATGATTTGCATTCCTTTTATTCTCATAGATGCAGACAGGAACATTACACACACAAACTACTTCATTGCACCTTTTAAAATTACTCCAGGTAATCAAGGAACAATGAAGTGAAATGATAAATTGGGCATGCACAAGTGAGCGATTAAGCTGAGACTTTTTTTTAAAATAGCGGCCATTTTAAAGGCTGCTTGCAGCCGGTGTTATGAAGAGCCGGCTGCTGGGCGGGGATTTGTGTGCTCTGGGGCGCCACAGACAACGGCTCTGCGACCCACCCGCGGGTCATGCCCCCGACTTTGAAGAACAATGTCCTAACCCACTCTACCCCTTCTTCCCACCACCACCGCACCTTGTTTACATTCGCCGCCCAATAATAATGAAGCAAGTTTGGCAATGCTAAACCCCCTCCCCTCTGCCTCTTTGCCGATGTCCTCTGCATCCGGCACCTTCCCCGCCCATACAATGTCAGAAATGATCATGTCCACTTTCTGAAAAAAGGCCTTTGGAATAAAGATCAGAGTGCTTGAAAGAATATTTATTTTCACCACTTGGACAATCCCCGCCAGCATTGAATGCAGTGTCTCCCACCTCTTAAGATCCACCCCAGCCACCTCCACCAGCCTTGTTAAGCTCTACTTATGGAGTTCTGTCCATTCCCTTGCTACCTGAGTCCCCAAATACTTGAACCTATCCCTCGCTACCGTAAATGGCATCTCCCCCTTCCCCCCCCCCCCCCCAAATTAGTGTGCTGTACCTGCTCCATTCGAATACCTCGCTTTTCCCATAATCTTTCCCATACTCTCCAACGGATCCGAAACATACAGCAAGTGGTCATCGGCACAGAGCGACACCAAATGCTCCATCCACTCTCTGACATCACTACAGTAATAAACACATTTTTTAAAGGTACACTCACTACAGATATTTATATAAACACCCATTTCTTAAAGGTATTCTCACATGACACAACCCCGAGTCAAATCTTCGCCCCGGCCTCTGCTCTCATCCCGATCTAAACCGAATCTCCAGCCAGTGGGGCGCAGGGTCCGAGATAACTATCCCGGCATACTCTACACCAGGGGTGGGCAAACTTTTCCGTGCAAGAGCCACATTCAGAAATTCACAATTTTTAAGGGCTGCATAGTAAATTAATAGTCCCGGTTGTAACCAATTAGCATGCGGCATATACCTCAGCGCTTCCCCCGGCGGCATCCTGCCGTTAGCCCTCTTTTTCTCTACTTTTCAAAAATGGCGCTTCACCTGGTTATGATTCTGGGCGCCTCATATAGAACAGTACAGCACAGAACAGGCCCTTCGGCCCTCGATGTTGTGCCGAGCAATGATCACCCTACTCAAGTCAACGTATCCACCCTATACCAGTAACCCAACAGCCCCCCCCCCCCCCCCCCCCATTAACCTTATTTAAAAAAAAAAATTTTTTTTTTTTAATGACTTGATCTTGGTGGGCCGCATAAAGACCTTTGGCGGGCCGTAGTTTGCCCACCCCTGCTCTACACCCTCCACCCCAACCAAACTCCTGACTCACTACAAAGTAAACAATTCTCAAATACACCTTATAGACGTGTGAAAAGAAGGAATACTCCCCTCCCCCCTGGGTTCTGAAAGCACCATGGATCCACCATACCATCCTCTCCATAACCCCCTCCCCCCAGCTCCTTTGCCATTCGAAACCTATTCATCAACCTGGGGCTCGACCTATCCACCCTCTGCTCTACGACACAGTTAAAATCTCCTATGATCAACTGGTGTGTGGCCAAATCCGGGATCGTTGCCAGCAACCTCCTCCTAAAACCCACATCTCAATTTGGGGCAAACGCATTTACCAACACCATCGGTGCCCCTTCCAATACCCCACTCACAATCACATATCTCCCACCTGGATCCCTCCCCTCCTTCGCACACTCAAACCCCATTTTTTTGCTAATTAAAATCACCATTCCCCTCGATTTCGAATCAAACCCTGAGTGAAAATCCTGCCCGACCCACCACTTAACCGAACCTGGTTCGGTTTTCCTGCAGAAAAACCACCCCCGTTTTCAAGCTCCTGAGGTGCGCGAACACCCGCAACCTTTTAACCGGAATGCTCCGTCCCCGGACGTTCCACGTTACCAGCCTCCAATCCCCTCTACCGTCCGTCATCTTCCCCACTTAACTCCCACCCCTTTAAATCCAATATCCCATTCTCATTGAAGTGTTGACCAGCCAGTGTCTCTTGGTCCCCATTATATCTGACACTAACATGTCATCAGGTACTGCACCTTTTAAAAATCACCACATTAAAAAACATCCTCTCTTTGCAATCTGTTTTTCCTCTCCCAAGATCTATAAATGTTTTCACATCCCAAACCTGTGCTCATTTGTCCATGCATTCTCCAGCCCGTCGTACGGGGACATTGTAATATCTGCCCGAGTCCCTGCTGGCGCTGGATTTCCAGTTGATCAACCAAGGAGTTTTAAGTAAAGTACTCGCCCTTCACCATTTGAAGAGTTGGATTCTTTCATCAAAGCTCTGTGGCTGGCGGTGGCCATTCCTCACATTCACAAATCCAATGGCCAATGACTGAACTGTTGGGTTGTGAATGGTGAGTTTGCAATTGTTCTGTATTTGTGTCAAGCAATGGTGATCCATTGTATTTATTTAAGATGAGGTTTTTCATGTATGGGTTTGATGCTGGGCAAATAAAACATTACAGCACTGTAAATATTTGACCTGTGTGCTTTAATTCTGTGTTACACGTTGAAACAGCTCTAAACAAAGGCACAAGTGATCTCGTCTTGTTAGTCTGGTGCATATAGTTTTCCTGTTCCTTTGCGCCTGCAGCTATTAGATTGATTGGCCGTACCACCCTCCAATGCTTTTCACCGTCTATAATTACACTTCTCATCAACACCCTATACAAATATTAAAGTCAACTTCCTCTTCACAACCTCCAGATCCTGCCACGGCGTGTGTTGTCAACTCTGAAATTTTTTTTTTTTTAAAAGACTTTTTAAACATTGGAAAAACTGAAATCATCTCCATACATTGCCAATAATTCTACCCTCCCACTCCATGCATGGTCTTGGGTTGAAGTTAAGAGCCATCCCATAGACCTCCTGATTTTCATCTCTAACTTCCTCCATCTTTGCTCCTACCTCCTGTCCATTTGCTGCTGAAACCTTTATGATTCTCAGTTCACTTTTTTAATACTTTTCGAACCAATTCTCTCCGTAAGCTTTACCTCATCCAATACTGTACTTGCCATGCCCAATCCTGCACCAAATTCTGCCCCTAGCACTGATCTGCATTAGCATCCAACCATCAGGGAACCAAGGGACTAGTGAAAATGAGCTGAAAGAAATTAGTAAGAAGGTAATACTCCAATAATTGGAACTACAGGTTGATAAGTCCCCTGGATCAGGGCATCGTGTGGCACAGTGGTTAGCACTGCTGCCTCACATTGCCAGGCCCCCCCCCCCCCCCCCCCCCCCCCCCCCGGAGTTAAAATCGGCCTTGGGTAACTATCCAGTTTACGCTTTCTCCCTGTATCTGCATGTTTCCTCCGGGCGCTCCAGTTTCCTCCCACTGTACAAAGATGCGCAGGTTAGGTGGGATTATGGGGATAGAGGAGGGGAGTGAGCCTAGTAGGATGTTCTTCAGAGGGTCAATGCAGACTTGATGGGCTGAATGGCCTGCATAGGTATTCTATGTCCTCTCTGGACGGACAAATGTTAGCCAATTGGATACTTAAATAATATTACATCGTCAACACGGATTCATAAGGAAAATCATCCTCGACAAACTTGGAATTTTTTTGAGGATATTGGTTGTAAAGGTGAAACAGTGGATGTGATGTATTTGGATTTTCAAAAGGCTTTTGATAAGCTCCCACACAGCAGGATAATAAATGCATGGAGGAACTACAGCAACTGTTCATTCCTGTCTGGCACAAAGGCAAAGGGGGTAAGAGGGCCAATCCATGGCTTACAAAGGAAATTAGAAATAGTATCCGATCCAAGGAAGAAGCATTCAGATTGGGCAAGTAAAAATAATAGATCTGAGGATTGGGAGCAGTTTAGAATTCAGCAAAGAAGGACGATTGATTAAGAAGGTGAAAGTATAGTACAAAAGGAAGCTTGCAGGGAACATAAAGACTGACACTAAGAGTTCCTACAGATATGTGAAGAGAAAGAGGTCAAGAGAAATGTAGGCCCACTACAGACAGAAGCAGGGGAATGCATAATAAGGGACAAAGAAATGGCTGAGCAATTAAATACATACTTTGGTTCTGTCTTCACAAATGAGGACAAATAACAGATCGCAGAAATGTTGGAGAATGAAAGGTTTAGTGAGAGGGAGATCAACATTAGTAGAGAAATGGTGCTGGGAAAACTGATGGGATTGAAGACGGATAAATCCCCAGAGCCTGAGAATCTGCATCAGTGCTTAAGGAGGTGGCTCTGGAAATAGTGGATGCATTGCTGGTCATCTTCCGGAATTCTATAGACTCCGGAACTGTCCCTGCAGATTGGAGGGTAGCTCACGTCACTCCGATATTCAAAATGGGAGGTAGAGAGAAAGCAGGGAATTATAGACCAGTAAGCCTAACATAGGTAGTGGGGAAAATGCTTGAATCCATTATAAAGGAATTTGTAGCAGAACATTTAGAAAGCAGTGGCAGGATCAGTCCGAGTCAGCATTGATTTATGAAGGGAAAATCATGTTTGACAAATCTGTGTTGGAAGAGTTAACCAGTACAGTCGACAAGGGGGAGCCAGCCGATGTGGTATATTTGGACTTTCAGTCCCACATAAGAGATTATTGTGCAAAATTAAAGCACGTGAGGTTGGGGGAAATGTATTGAGGTAGATAGAAAACTGGTTGGCCGAGAGGAAACAAAGTAGGGATTAATGGGTCCTTTTCAAATTGGCAAGCAGTAACCAGTGGGGTACCACAGGGATCGGTGCTGGGACCCCAACTATTCACAATATATATTAATGATTTGGATGAGGGAACAAAATGTAACATCTCAAAGTTTGCAGATGATACCAAATTAGGTGGGAGGGTGAATTGTGACGAGGATGCAGAGATCCTACGCAAGACCTGGACAGGTTGGGTGAGTGGGCAAACCAATGGAAGATGCAGTATAATTTGGATAAGTGAGGTTATTCATTTTGGAAGCAAAAACAGGAAGGCAGATTACTACCTGAATGGTTGTAAATTGGGAGAGGGGAATGTACAGCGGGACCTGGGTGTCCTTGTGCACCATTCGCTGAAGGTAAGCATGCAGGTGCAGCAGGCGGTAAAGAAGGCTAATGGTATGTTGGCCTTCATTGCAAGAGGTCTCGAGTATAGAAGCAGGGATGTGTTGCAATTGTACAGTGCCTTGGTGAGGCCACAATTGGAATATTGTGTGCAGTTTTGGTCTCCTTCTCTGAGGAAGGACGTTCTTGCTCTCGAGGGAGTGCAGTGAAGGTTTACCCTGATTCCAGGGATGGCTAGATTGTCCTATGAGGAGAGATTGACTAGGTTAGGACTGTTCTCACGAGTTCAGAAGAATGATGGGGATCTCATAGAGACTTATAAAATTCTAACAGGATTAGACAAGGTAGATGCAGGGAAGATGTTACCAGTGATAGGTGTGTCCAGAACCAAGGGTCACAGCCTGAGAATTCAGGGTAAACCATTTCGGACAGAGATGAAGAGACATTTCTTCACAGAGTGGTGAGCGTGTGGAATTCATTACCACAGGAAGTAGTTGATGCTGAAACTTTGAATATATTCAAGAGGCGGCTGTATATAGCACTTGAGGAGAATGGGATCAATGGCTATGGGGAGAAAGCAGGATTAGGATATTGAGTTGGATATCAGCCATGATCGTGATGAATGCTGGAGCAGGCTCGAAGGGCCAAAAAAGCCTCCTCCTGCTCCTATCTTCTATGTATCTATGTAAACAAAATAATAGCACATGAGATTAGGGGTGCACTGGTGTGTATTGAGAACTGGTTAGCAGATAGAAAACAGACCAGGAATAAATGGGTCATTCTCAGGATGGCAGGCTGCCCCTAGTGATGTTCATCAAACTAATCCCTAGGGTGGCGGGATTGTTTTATGAAAAGAGATTAAGGAAACTGGTCCTTAGAGTTTCAAAGGATTAGAGATGATCTCATTGAAGCTTCCAAAATTCTTCCAGGGTGGATGTGGATCGAATGTTTCCCCAGTTTGGTGAGCCTCGAATGAAGGGACACAGTCTCAATAGGGGGCAGACCATTTAAGACTGAGCTGAGGAGGAATATCTTCACTGGGAGTGGTGAATGTGTTTTTTTTCTGTTCATTCATGGAATTTTGGGCCTCACTGCCTAGGCCTTCATTTATTGCCCATTCCTAGTTTCCCTTGGGAAAGTGAAGGTGAGACGTGTTCTTGAACTGCTGCAGTCCCTGTGGTGTAGGCACACTGACCGAGCTGTTCGGGATGGAGTTCCAGGATTTTGACCCAGCAACAATGAAGGAATTTTGGGAGAATTATGACATCAAGGGATATGGGGATAGTTGGGAACTGGTTGAAGAGGTAGATGATCAGCCACTATCTATTTGAATTGCAGAACAGGCTAGATGGCCTATTACTCCTATTTCCTATGTTCTTGACAGAATACAAGTCACTAGAGACCAAATGACGTACGAGCAGAAGCAGGCTTTTCGGCCCAGCGAATATGCCGCACCATTCAATGAGATCATGACCGATCTTTTTTGTAAATATTTTCATGGAACACTTTTAAATTTATATACAAATACAAAGACATAACAAGAACAAGCCCTCTACCCTGTGCCCCCACCCCCCAACAGCTGACCGTGACCAGCTCTTTAAAATGCATAACAAACGGTAGCCACCTTAGTTAGAACCTCCCAGTCGATTTCTCCCCCTGCAGCATATATTTAACTTTCTCCAAATGCAAAAATTCCAGGAGGTCCCCCAGCTACACCGAGGCACTGGGTGGAGAAACTGACCTCCACTCCAGCAGAACCTACCTACGAGGCAGCAGATAGGCGAAAACGAAAACATCTGCCTTCCGGTCTGACACGCAAAATATGGTGACCCGGCATCAGCTCCCTACCTAAGATCGGCGACATGGTGCTGAAGAAAGAGCCCCAAATGTTCGCGAGCTTAGGACATGCCAGAACGTATGTATGCAATTTGCTGGGTCCCTCAAATACCAAACCGATTCTTGCCCCAGTTAAATATGCCACCTTCAGTTGTATGAGCCCTAAATTTGCACACGACGTGGCATTCACTTTCTAAGACCTCTCGCCACAGCCCCTCTTCCACTTCACCCCCTAGCTCCTCCTATTTAGCCTTGATCTCCTCCAGTGAGGCCCCGTCCTCCGCCAGCAGCCTCCCATAGATACCTGATGTTTTACCCTTGTCTAATCTGTCCAGTTCAGGACCCGCCCCACCAATGACGTGGGCAATGCAACCGGAAAACTCAAATCTTCCTCAAAATTCCTGACTTGCAAGTACCTGAACACCTTCGACTGCGCGAGCCCATACTTCTCCATGTACTCCCCCAAACTCGCAAACCACCCCTCCAGAAATAATCCCCCATTACGACCAACCCCTCAGCCTCCCATCCCCTAAACCTGGCGTCCACCCTAGCCGGCTCAAACATATGGTTGTCCCCGATGGGTATCATCTATGACCCTCTTCCTGCTTTAAAGTGTTGCCGTAGTTGCCTCCATATTTGTAGCGTAGCCACCACCACCGGGTTCCCCAAAAACTTCCTCCAGGAGAGCAGAGCAGGGCCATCACCAATCCTGTCCCCACACAAAATGTGGCCTCCATCTTTACCCAATCTGACTCCTGGTCCCCTCACCAACCCAACATCTCCATATTTGCTGCTCAATAGTAGTAAAGCAACCCCAGCCATCCTGACTGCCAGTCCCTCTGTAGGACTACCCTTCGGATCCTCGCCACCTTCCCTGCACATAGAACTGACAAATCATGCTTTCCACCCTTACAAAGAACACCTTTGGTAGAAACACCAGCAGGCATTGAAACAGGAACCAGAACCGTGGCAAGAAATTCACCCAGCTAATGACAGCGGGAGACTATCCCATCTCTGTAGGTCTCCCTTCACACTGCTCAACAAGCGTATGAAATTTAGCTTTCAAAGCTGCACCCAATCCCTTGCAACCTGTGCCCCAAGTACCTGAAATGTGAGTTCATCAGCCTGAACAGCAACACTCCCAAATTAGTTCCCCTCCCAAGCCAGGTGACCGGAAAACATTCATTTTTGTCCCAATTCAGTTTATACCCGGAAAAAGCTCCGAACGCCTTTACTATTCCCATTATGCCCCCATCGTCGGGACCGGATCCGTGATGTACAGTGACAAATAGTCAGCATACGGACATCCTATGCTCCTCCCCGCTCCCCTCATTTTCCCCCTCCACTCATCCAAACCTGATTTATCACCCCTTTATAGAGCCTTACCTGGTGATCTACTCACAAGTGGGTCTCCTGCCACAGCACTACATTGGCTTTCAAACTCTTCAAGTGCTCGGTCCCGTCCTCTTCTGGGGGATGATCCCACCCACCAGCTTCCAGGTCCTGGAGCCCATACAAAATGACACCTTACCCCACCCAATGGGTGGTCCAGCCACACCCCCACCCCTCCCCAGTGACTGTCAGCAAACAAACCCATCATCCCTTCCTAGGAACTCCCCGACCACTTCCTCTCAAAACCACCTCATTCCCTGCTCTAACCATCCCCTTACTATTCACACCTCCTAGGCTCACCAAAACCTGCCTAAACAGTTTCAGCAGACCGCAGCCCATCCCCCATTCTGCTTCCCCCATATTTGCTCGCCAATGAAAGCTTGCTACCTTGGGCGCCCCTCCAGCAGAGTCCCCCCTCCCACTCAAACAAAGAAATTGAAGCCTCTCCACCCCACCCTTCAACCTGCCATCCTAAAAATATAACACCCAGCAAAGGACTGACCACTGAGCCCTTACCCATTCCACAGCTACCCTCCAATAAAATAAGGGCATTCAAAAAGCTTTGAAGGGAACCAGCTATTTCTGATTGGTAAAAGGATCATTGCTTTAGCTATTTTGATGTAAATACTAAAGCCCAGTTTGAAATCCGCTTTAAAATGTATTTCATCTTAAGACATCAAGCATAACCTTAGATTACAAAAACACACAGCTTGCAGTAACAAAAGCACAGAATTTGAAACATCTACAGGCTAGCTAGAAACAGATGCAACATTTCTGCTGAACAGTGTTAAATTGACATTCTAAACTGTCCATTGTTCTAATGAACAGAATTGCAGAAGTTCAAATTAGTTTCATTAAAAGTATTAAACAGTACCACAATCTGATCAAGATTGAAATAAGCATCATGCCAACATGAATCCACCATTGTTCAAAATATGAATAGTATAACAGTCAGCAAAAACTAGGGAGAAACCAGATCTAATTAAAAGTGTAAATCACATTCCAATACACAGCAAACACCCAAATATAAAACATTTATACAGTTATGTTGCACATTGAGAATTGACAACTAACCATCCAATCAAATGTATTTGAAACTCACCCAAACCAATCACTATGACACAGAATTGATAACATTTCAGATTGATAACATTTTCCTTAAACATAGAGGTCCGGGCAGCCATTTTCCATTCCGGGATCACTCTATACTATTTACCTAACTATTTTCTATCTTTATCTCGTATTTTCATATTTGTACTCTAACTCTAAAAGTCTGCGCAAGCTGTTTTGCTTTGAGCAAGAAACCATTACTGTATGTTGAAAGTTAAGTCGATTATATATCTTAAAGTCTTCTGCTGGCAGAGGCTTCATTGAGAATGTTTGATTTATAACCACAAGAAGATCTCAAACTCAATTGTAATCAATAGACACAATAAAAGATTTAATTTTGCATCCGAGACGTGTAGCTTAAATTTCTACTGAGTTCAAAGTGTATACGAAACTACACTTAAACCGCACGGTAGATTTCAACAAGCTTGGCAAACAAAAACATACTAATTTATCTAAATATTAGTCCTCCACCAGTCCCAACCCACAAGCAACACCAACGTCTCTTGTCCACCATGATCTGCCAAGTCCCAGGCCTTCTGCTTGAACGAACGCCTTCCCTGCCATCTCGAAATACTGGTCTCTCCCATTGCGCATGACCCTCAACTTTGCTGGGTAGACTACCCCGAAGCGCACTCTATTCTTATACAGTGCCACCTTTGATTTATTGAAGGCAGCTCTGCTTTTCTCCAAATCCACCTTGAGATCCTGTTTGGATTGGATTGGATTTGTTTATTGTCCCGTGCACCGAGGTACAGTGAAAAGTATTGTTCTGCGAGCAGTGCAATAGATCATTAAGTACATGGGAAGAAAAGGAAATAAAAGAAAATACATAATAGGGTAACACAAGGTATACAATGTAACTACATAAGCATCAGCATCGGATGTAGCATACAGGGTGCAGTGTTAATGAGATCAGTCCATAAGAGGGTCATTTAGGAGTCTGGTAACAGTGGGAAAGAAGCTGTTTTTGAGTCTGTTTGTGCGTGTTCTCAGACTTTTGTATCTCTTGTCCGATGGAAGAAGTTGGGAGAGTGAGTAAGCCGGGTGGAAGGGGTCTTTGATTATGCTGCCCGCTTTCCCCAGGCAGCGGGAGGTGTAGATGGAGTCAATGGATGGGAGGCAGGTTCGTGTGATGGACTGGGCTGTGTTCACAACTCTCTGAAGTTTCTTGCGGTCCTGGGCCGAGCAGTTGCCAAACCAGGCTGTGATGCAGCCCAATAGGATGTTTTCTATGGTGCATCTGTAAAAGTTGGTAAGAGTTAATGTGTACATGCCGAATTCCCTTAGTTTCCTGAGGACGTACAGACGCTGTTGTGATTTCTTGGTGGTAGCGTCGATGTGGGTGGACCAGGACAGATTTTTGGAGATGTGCACCCTAGGAATTTGAAACTTCTTATTATCTCCACCTTGGCACCATTGATGCTGACGGGTGTGTACAGTACTTTGCTTCCTGAAGTCAATGGCCAGCTCTTTAGTTTTGCTGGCATTGAGGGATAGATTGTTGTCGCTGCATCACTCCACTAGGCTCTCTATCTCCCTCCTGTATTCTGACTCGTCGTTATTCGAGAGCTGGCCCACTATAGCCGTATCGTCAGCAAACTTAGAGATGGAGTTGGAACCAAATTTTGCCACGCAGTCGTGTGTGTTCAGGGAGTAGAGTAGGGGGCTAAATTTGCAGCCCGGTATTGAGGACTATTGTGGAGGAGGTGTTGTTGTTCATTCTTACTGATTGTGGTTTGTTGGTCAGAAAATCGAGGATCCAGTTGCAGAGTGGAGAGCCAAGTCCAAGGTTTTGGAGTTTTGATATGAGCTTGGCTGGGATTATGGCGTTGAAGGTGGAGCTGTAGTGAATACATAGGAGTCTGATGTAGGAGTCCTTGTTGTCAAGGTGCTCTAGGGATGAGTGAAGGGTCAGGGAGATGGTGTCTGCTGTGGACCAGTTGCGGCGGTATGAGAATTGTAGTGGATCAAGGTGTTCTGGGAGTATGGAGGTGATGCGCTTCATGACCAACCTCTCAAAGCACTTCATTACGACTGAAGTCAGGGCCACCGGATGGTAATCATTGAGGCACGTTGCCTGGTTCCTCTTTGGCACCGGTATGATGGTGATCTTCTTGAAGCAGGTGGGGACCTCGGAGTGGAGTAGGGGCAGGTTAAAGATGTCCGTGAACACCTCTGTCAGCTGGTCCGCGCAGGCTCTGAGTGCATGACCAGGGATCTCATCTGGGCCCGTCGCCTTCCGAGGATTCACTTTCAGGAAGGCCGATCTGAATTTGGAAGCTGTGATGGTGGGTGTGGGTGAGTTATGGGCTGCTGGGGCACTCGACAGCGGATTGTTGGTTACCTGCTCGAACAGAGCATAGAATGCATCGAGTTCATCGGGGAGGGCTGCGCTGCTGCTGAAGATACTGTTTGGCTTCGCTGTGTAGCCCGTTATGTTGTTTAGTCCTTGCCGCAACCGCCGAGAGTCTGGTAAATTTGAATCACAGTGCCTTCCCATGTCATCTCCCATGTCTGCTTGGCATCAGACCTCAACACCTTCTCCTTCACCTGGTAGCCATGAAAGCACACGATCACCGCCCTCTGAGGCTGATTCATCCACAGCTTCGGCCAGACCGATCATTGGGCCCTATCCAACCTCATAAGGGAGACATTTTCCTCCTCCCCCATCAGCTTTCTCAGCATCTCTGCTATAAACTTTGTTGTCCTTGAACCCTCTACCTCCCACCGCTCCATAATCCACAGGTTCCCGAGTCCAGCTCCCAAAATCCTCCACTTTTGCTCTCGGGGCCCCTTTTCCAATCTTCCATCTTGGCCATTTCAACTTCAAGCAAGGCGAGCTGGTCACTGTACCTCAGCAGTGCCTCCTCCACCCCTTTCAAGACTTCACCCTGACGTTCTTCTGAGTATTTCCCTTATTGGGGCCGGCAAGTCCACCCCCGCATCTCCCTCCAGCATCTCCATCCCTTGCCTCCCAAAGAGTTCACTGAACTGCCGATCAAACTCCACCACACCATCAACTCTGTCGAAGTATCGACCGTTATATAGGCAGCCCCTCCCAGCCCACTTGCCTCCGCCATTCTCTCAGCCCACGCACCCTTCAGCGTGCTCGAAACTGCTGGTGGACTAGCACTCAAATCCTTCCTCTCTTGATTTTTCCGCAGGTTCTTGGCCATCCTCCACCAACTACTTTAGGTGGGGATAGTTTTTCATCCAATTTGCCTCACAGAAAATGGGTGAAAAGGGCCTAAGACTCAGGACTCTGGCAGGAGGGACCCAACATGCAACTTTCTCTTAGCTGCTGCCACCAGATGTCCTTGATCATGACTAAGCTGATATAATCCTCAACTCCTCTTTCCCGCCTTATCCCCACAAACCTTGATTCCCTTTCTGATTAAAAAATCTGTTTAACTCAGCCTCGGACATACTTTAATGATCAATCTCTAAAGCCCCCTGTGGTAAATAATTCCACAGATTCACTATCCTGGAGATGCTGATCAGTTGGATAGGGCTGTGGTCTTGATGTGACCATCAATTCACTCGAGACACGATTGGAAGTAAACAGTGGTTTAATAGACATACAACTGAGCCTGCCTGCGACCAGAAGAACTGAGGGCAGGCTCACAAGCCTGCAGCACTTTATAATTCTGGTTGTGGGAGGGGCCATGGGCAGAGCCATTGGCGGAGCCGAGGGTGGAGCCCTGTACAAGCTCCTCATCTCCCCCTGTGGGCAGAGCCGCGCAACAGCTCACAGACACAGCCCACAAGGACACAATACTATACAGTGTGAATTACATGAAGTACATTCATCACAGGTCTACAATGATGATTTCCATTATCTCATGCCTTAAAGCTCCAACTTTAAGAGAAACATTAGAACAAGTGATAAACGTTTAACTCCTTTGTGTAAATGGTCTTGTTGTAACCCTGCATGGGACTCATTCAGTTGGGGACAATTGTTCCCTCGTGCTGATTGGGTTGTGTGTTAATCAACATGAGTACAACAGGTCAGCTGCTGCAGCAACATTGATGTTTTACATTCTGTGAGGATCTGCCTCAGAAATTATCTGGGAGGTATGTAGGATAGTTAAAGGCATAGAAAGGTTAAATTCAGGCTATTACTTTAAGTTAAATTGCAAGAATGAGACGAGACGACAGAGTCAAACCAGTAAAACTTAAATTTAGTATTGCAGTCAGAAAGTTTATCTTAACGCAGAGTGATCAACACATTTATAGATATTGGAGGTGACACCCACCCCCAGAATCATTTAGGAAACAATTAGGTGCTGCGGAGTAGATAGTCTCTCTGTCGGTATAAACTACAAGTAATGAGAAACAATTTCAGGGACCCCATTGATACCTGAAAGATGTCCAACCAAATATTGGGTCTGTCCATTATTAGCTGTGTAGGGCAAGCTAATTCTGGATTGAAACCCCACTACTAATTCAGCTGCCCTGAGTGGAGATAGCTTGGCACATATCCTGGATGCAGCTAAGCAAGTGGCTGCCACCAAAAATACAAGTGCCTTTATGAAAATGTTGATGTAGAACCAAGAGGAACAAATGTGCCACTGCCATCCTGGGATGGGCCCCTCCTGTTTTCCCACCCCACATCAATGTTTAGAACATGGAACATTACAGCGCAGTACGGGCCCTTCGGCCCTCGATGTTGCGCCGACCTGTGAGCCTATCTGACCTACACTATTCCATTTTCATCCATATGTCTATCCAGTGACCACTTAAATGCCCTTAAATTTGGCAAGTCTACTACTGTTGCAGGCAGGGCGTTCCACACCCCTACTACTCTCTGAGTAAAGAAATTGCCTCTGACATCTGTCCTATATCTACCACCCCTCAATTTAAAGCTATGTCCCCTCGTGTTGGTCATCACCATCCGAGGAAAAAGACTCTCACTGTCCACGCTATCTAACCCTCTGACTATCTTATATGTCTCTATTAAGTCACCTCTCAGCCTTCTCCTCTCTAACGAAAACAACCTCAAGTCCCTGAGCCTTTCCTCGTAAGACCTTCCCTCCATACTTGAGTATTTACTTGAGTATTGCTGTTGGCGAAGCAAAAGGAAGAAATTAATGGATTGGCAATGTGGAAGCTGCCTCTCTGGGTATCACAGGCACTGGCAACTTGCTTAAATTGTTGAAATAAGGCCCAATTACACTGAGCATTGCATTTTTCAGTTAGGATGTGTGTTGTTGTGTCATTATTATTCCTTTTTATGAATTCTGACAGTGAGTGGTGATAGCTACCCAAGTGTAAGGGTAATGCAACTATGCCGTATCTTGTCCCTATCCAAAGCTCACATTTCCACTTTCAGCTGGAGTCATGGATCATCATCTGGTTTTCTTTTTCCAAATCAAAAGTGCTGAGAGCAAATGTGCTGCTCCCCAGATCTCCCACAACCGAGATCAGCTAACAGGATGGAAGGGATGTTGAACCTGGGACCTTTTAGCTCTGAAATACAAACAAAATGCTTGAAAGGTTCAGCAGGGTAGAAAGCATCGGTGGAGAAAAGCAGACAGGATCAAAATCTCACTTTGGGGGCGAAAAGCAGACAGGATCAAAATCTCACGCTGGTGGAGAAAAGCAGACAGGATCAAAATCTCATGTTGATCTTTTGTGAGAGTCCTGATGGAGGGCCATCAACCTGGAACCTTAACCCTAAGTTCCTCTCTGGCCAGATCTCAATGTTTTTGTTTCTACTTCAGATTTCCAGCACTTGCGGTAATTAAAAAAAACTTTTCCTGGCCTGAATGAGTCAGCTACTCACTATTAAACCCATTGACCAAGAAAGGGAGCAAAGTTGAACTTTCCTTTCGGCTGCATGTCTATTCGAACTGCAGCAATGTGAATTCATTTTGTAGTTAAAGTATCTCATCTTAATATGAGGTCAGTGAAACTTTATGTTTACTTCTGGTTCTTAGATTAAAAATGACATTAGTAATCTGAATGGCCATGTATTGACATTGTAATCGAGAGAAGATAAAATATTTAAGAAAAATGCAAGTTAAGTAAATAGGAAAATAGTTTTCTTTTGAAGTTTACTGACAATTAGATAAAATATGAAAATACTTATTATCAATAGTTCAAAGTCCAATTCAATTTCACTCAATATTTGTTTTAATTGGTATAATTATATAGAATCATAGAATTTACAGTGCAGAAGGAGGCCATTCAGCCCATCGAGTCTGCACCGGCCCTTGGAAAGAGCACCCTACTTCAGCCCCACACCTCCACCTTATCCACTTTATCCCTGTAACCAAACCTAACCTTTTTGGACACTAAGGGCAATTTATCATGGCCAATCCACCTTTACCTGCACATCTTTGGGCTGTGGGAGAAAACCGGAGCACCCGGAGGAAACCCACGCAGACACGGGGAGAACGTGCAGGCTCCACACAGACAGTGACCCACGCCGGGAATCAAACCTGGCACCCTGGAGCTGTGAAGCAACTGTGCTAACCACTATGCTACCGTGCTATGCTAGACAGCTTATTTCTGGAATTATGTTTAAAATAGCTTGTTACAATTTTGAAGTATTAAGGCCCAGAAATGTCATCATGGTTTCTGCCAGATGTCCTAATACTGGGACAATAGAATCAGACACTCCAGGAAAAGCCCCACTGTGAAAGGTCTGCACAGATCTCCATTGATTCCAGAGGTTTTCTGGTTTCCTGCTAAGGAGCAGAACATTTGCCTTCCAAGGCCAAGGAATTCTTCAATAGCAGTTCAAGCTTCTCAGGCTGAAATGGAGCCTGGCACATGAGTGAAGGGCAGTACTTCAAGTATGTGGAGGTGTACAGATCTCCAAGAGAAAATCTGGGTTGGAGATCGGGTCAGTCAAGTAGCCTGGACCTCTAAAGGGATTTTTTTAATTTGCAAAAGTGTGGGTCCAAGTGGCTGGGTGGGTAGTCTGGGCACAGGTAGATGAGCACTAGTGTTTCCAATGGATATGTGAAGCCAGACACCAAAGATTCATTCTAAGTGGAATTTGCACCTGCATAGCCCATGTAGATGAGATGGCTTGGCAGTGTCCCCACAAATTCCCATCAAGGAATTTCAGTATTTGAAACTCTTCATGCTGGATTCCCTGTTTGAGAGACTAAGTGCTGACCCCGGGACTGAATTGCGGGACTTTTCTGATGACGAGGGGGGTGTGACTGCCGGGGCAATTCCGGACATGCAAATGGGCTAGTCTGTGCGCATCCTGGAACTAGTGCAATCCCAACAGACGCAGGCATCGGCTTCGGTTGGGATTTGCTCTGGAGAGCCTGACAAACTGCAGCTGCATATAAGCACTCCAACCCCCACACACTCTCATTCCAGCCAAGAAGATGCCACCCCAGAGAGCAGCCCTGAGATTCGCAGATACAGAGCTGGAGACATTGCAGGATGCCATGGAGGAGAGGCAGGACACCCTGTTCCCTGGGGTGGGATGGTGGCTTCCACTCACCAATGTTAACCAGGCCCTGGGTGCAGGTGGCAGAGGCCATGAACATCATGGGTCCCACCACCAGAACCGCGCAACAGTGCCGGAAGAAGCTGAATGACCTAAGGACGGCCAGGGTGAGGCACCACCACCACCGTACCTCTGGTGCTGCCCCCAGCCGGCAGACCGGCAGGCAGTGCTGGCCCACGATGGGCAACCCTCTGGCTAAAGGTGCTGAGCCACCACCTCCGTGCCCCTGGCACCACCCTTGTCCCACATGCCACTGCCCTTCACCACAGACCCACCACCCCCCCCAGCCCCGCAGAGGATTGACAGCACCTCATCCACCAACAGCCTCCTCGCACCCCACCCTGTACCACATGCCAACACCCATACTCTGCACCATGTTTGGGTGCTCTGCACACACAGGCCACCAGCCGCAGATCCCCTGTGCTGCCCCCGGGCAAGTGTCTCACACACTTTTCATTATCTTACAGAAAGTGGCCACGACCACAGGGAGTGGGAAAAGACTGGAGGGCCATGCCGGACCTGCAGCACCTCACTGTCACAGAACTGTAGGTGTTGGACCTGATCAGCAGGGTAGGGGATGGGGCAGTTGAAGAAGCGGAGGTCGGCATGGCACAACCAAGTGAGCCCCCAATGCGTTGTGACGTCCCTATGGCAAGTGAGCCACATCATGTCTACCCATGACCTAATTGTGCATCTTGTCTTTTGTTTTGCCGTATCACCTCCCGACTAAGCAGGACGGGCTGGTGTCCCCAGCCCAGAGCCGCAACCCTACAACCCTCCGGTGAACGGAATGTGGCCGTCTGGGGCCCCACGGCCTCACGGCGCCGAGATCCCAAGTTCGATACCGCCTCTGGGCCACTGTCCGTGTACAGTTTGCACATTCTCCCCATGTTGGCGTGGGATTTGCCCCCACAACCCAAAAATGTGCAGGTAGGTGGTTTGGCCATGCTAAATTGCCCCTTAATTGGAAGAACTGATTTGGGGACACTAAATTTATTTTAAAAAGAAATTATACAAATGTTCTCCTACTGACACTTGATCCACCTCATGAACCAGGGCCGGGATTCTCCCCTACCCAGCGGGGCGGGGGGTCCCGGCGTATTGGAGTGGCGTCAACCACTCCGGCGTTGGGCCTCCCCAAAGGTGCGGAATTTTCCGCACCTTTAGGGGCCAAGCCCTCACATTGAGGGGCTTGGCCCGTGCTGGAGTGGTTGCCGCCCCACCGGCCGGCGCAAACGGCCTTTGGCACCCCGCCAGCCAAGGCCGAAAGGCCTTCGCCGGCCGGTGGAAGTCCGCGCATGCGCCGGTGCGTCAGCGGCTGCTGACGTCATACCAGCGCATACGCTGGGGAGGGGGTCTCTTCCGCCCCCGCCATGGTGAAGGCCATGGCGGGGCGGAAGAAAAAGAGTGCCCCAAGGCACAGGCCCGCCCGCTGATCGGTGGGCCCCGATTGCGGGCCAGGCCACCGTGGGGGCACCCCCCGGGGTCAGATCACCCGCGCCCCCATCCAGGACCCCGGAGCCCGCCCGCTCCGCCAATCCTGCTGGCACCAGAGGTGGTTTAAACCTCGCCGGCGGGAAAGGACTGTCAGCGGCGGGACTTTGGCCCATTGCGGGCCGGAGAATCGCCACGGGGGGCCCGCCGACCGGCGCGGCGCAATTCCCGCCCCCGTCAAATCTCGGGGGGCGGAGAATTCGGGACATGGCGGGGGTGGGATTGGCGCCAGCCCCGGGAGAATTCCGCCCCAGGTCCAGCAGGACTCCTTTCAATTCTCAAGAAAATATTCTTGAGAATGCGCTATAGAAATTCTTGCCCCTCTCTACCCTTTACACTATTCCAATCTATATTCAGATAATTAAAGTCCTCCATTATATGTACTCTATAATTCTTCCACCTCTGTGATTTCCTCGTAAATGTGTACCTCTACAACTTTCTCAATAGTTTGCCTTTAGACTAAACAGCGTAATATGATTGCATTTTTGTTTCTTAGCTCTAGCCAAATAGATTCTGTCATCAACCTCTCTGGGACAAACTCCCTCTCAGCACTGCAATGTTCTCAATCAATACTACTACTCCTCTCCCTTTCCTGCACACCATGTATATTTAATACCTGTTCTTTTGTCGTGTACACTCCCTGGGAAGTGTGTGCACACTTGCATTATCTTCATGTGTTGTCCACACACGAGCTGTATGTTCAGGAAGTGGAACTCCTTTCTGTTAATGTAGGGCACTCCCAAATGGCCTGGGGGAATGGGACAGTTCAGCGCCGACACTTTAGCGCCGACGTTTCAGCGCTGCCGTTTCAGCGCCAGGACGTTTCAGTGCCAAATATTTCAGCGCCAGGACGTTTCAGCGCTCATTCATTCAGAAATCATTCTTGAGTATGGTCACAGGTATGACACAGGTATACCAGCTTTTACACTTAGTTATTTGGTTGTTTCATCGTTCTAACTGTCTTTAGGTTTTGTTGGAGTTTTATTATGATTACTGTTTAGATAATGTTAGAGTTTTGTTAACAAGTTTTTATACTTACGTAGTTATTTGGTAAATTTCTTTTGGTAAATTTGGTAAGTTCCATATCTATAAACCCATGGCTGAATCAGTGAAAAGCAAGCGAGGCAGAGAGAAGTTCTGTCATGAAGGTTTTATATATCGTTTCGACAAAGAAATCAAGAAACAAAAGCAAGTTAAGTTTTGGCGATGCCATGAGGATGGTAGGTGCAAGGCCCGCATTCACACGTTAGAAAGAGAGGTGATCGAAAAGATCAACGAACATACTCATCCCCCATCTGCAGTTGCTATCGAAGTGGAAAAGGTCATAACTGATGCGAGAGACCGGGCTGAAAAGACTTGTGAGCCTCCAAGTACGATTATCAACATGTGCATTGAAAAAATGTCCGTGGCAGGTATGGCACAGTTACCAAACAGGCAGGCAATGCGAAAAATTATTCGTAGAAAACGAGACAAAGTTAATCAGGTCCCCGATAATCCAAGATCGATTCAAGAGCTTCAGTTACCTCATGAATACATGATGTATAAACCCACCCCAGAAACTGAGGAAAATTTCTGTTTAAAGGATAGTGGTACGAACAACGAACGGATTATTATATTTGGGAGAGAGAGTTGGTTAGAACACATGGCAACTTCCACGACTTGGTATGCTGACGGAACATTTGCGGTAGCACCACACCTATTTTATCAAGTTTATATCATCATGGTTAGGAAAAATAATGGAGTTCACCCTGTATTGTACGCGCTTTTACAAAACAAACAGTATGCAACCTATATGATGTTGTTTGCGATGGTAAAAGAGATGATTACAAACGCAGGACCTGCCATTATCAATTGTGATTTTGAACGCGCTGCTTTTACCACCATGAAAGACTCCTTCCCCAATATAGAAGTAAGAGGCTGCCTTTTTCATCTGTCTCAAAATATACTTAGGCAGATTTTGGTTTTGGTCTCATGCGTTTATATAAGAGCAATCCCGATTTTGCATTACATTCGAAAATGATAACTGCCCTATGTTTTGTGCCAGTTGACGACCTTGACAGTCACATGGATTCTTTAGCAGGTAATTTACCGGAGGAGTTAATTCCGGTTTTAAACTATTTCGAAGACAATTATATCGGCCGTCCTAATCGCCAAGGAGCAGGCAGACGAAGTCCTTTATTTCCTACCGAGATGTGGAATATGTATCAAAGAACATTAGATGGGGATAACAGAACAAATAACTATGCTGAGGCAGCCAACAGGAGATTGAAAAGTGAACTGTTAATGTCACACCCAACTATCTGGAAGTTCATTGATGTCCTTAAGCATGTTCAAAAGGGAAGAGACGAGCACTTCGAGAAACTTTTAGCTGGCAATGAACCTCAATTAAAATTACTTAAATATAGAAAAGCTGATGAGAGGATATTGAAAATTGTTTCCGAATATGGCAGCAGGAATGAAATTGACTACCTTCGTTCAGTAGGGCACAATTTAACAAACTAAATGCGTTTTTTCCAATGAATATCCAATGAATGTCCAATGAACTTTCTTTTTAATGATTGGTTTTATGAACTTACAGATTTGAAAATTGTTTTAATGTACTGTTTTTGGATCTTTATAAGTGGATCTTTTACAATAAAAACATTTTGTTAACACTTGAGTTTTATTTCATTTTATGAACTTACAGATTTGTAAAGTTCTGTCATAACTATATGACAACATTGGAGAATTTTTTTTTTTCTGGCGCTGAAAAGTCCTGGCGCTGAAACGGCGGCGCTGAAACGGCGGCGCTGAAACGTACCGCACCCATGGCCTGGTGAGCATAAAGTGACATGCATGAAGTCTATCAGCCCTTTGCACCTGGGGTACCCCGGTGATAGCAGAGGATCCTGTTGCCCAGGCATCCTGTTGCTGGACAAGGTCCATGTCAGTTTTTTTTAATGAATTTAGAGTACCCAATTATTTTTTTCCAATTAAGGGGCAATTTAGTGTGGCCAATCCAACTACCCTGCACATCTTTGGGTTGTGAGGGTGAGACCCTCGTAGACACTGGGAGAAGGTGCAAACTCCACACAGACAGTGACCGGGGTCAGGATTGAACCTGGGTCCTGCGCCACTGTACCACCCTGCTCCATGTCAAAGTTGACATAGCATTCCACCCGGGCAAACAGGGCATCCATGACCTGTCAGACGCACCCGTGGGCTGTGGTCTGCGAGATGCCAGACAGGTCTCCGCTTGAGCCCTGTAATGATCCCAAGGTGTAAAAGTTCAGGGCTGCTGTGACCTTGACGGCCACCAGGAGTGGGTGTCTTCCTCCTCCTTGAGATGCCAAGTCTGCGAGGAGATGGCACAGGTGCCGCATCATCTCCTTGTTGAGGCGGGGCCTCCTGCAGCACATACCATCCGTCATCTGTTCAAAGGACCAGTTATGCCTGCACACCCTGGGACTTCACAGGCCTCCCACCCCCACCTCTTCGGGTCCCTCCCTGGCCTGATGGGCAACCCGGTCCTCAGTGTATGGGGCGGGGTGCAGCACATGTGTTGCCGGCTTCAGCATTTGCTGCTGCCATAGTCTCCGGCGTCTGGCTGTCCGGTTTACCCGCAGCACCAGCAGGCCTTGTTCTGTGGGGTCCAAAATACCGTCCATACCAATCAGGGACTGGTTTAGCACACTGGGCTAAATTGCTGGCTTTTAAAGCAGGCGTACCAGCCTCCCCAAACAGGCGCTGGAATGTGGCGACTAGGGGCTTTTCACAGTAACTTCATTGAAGCCTACTTGTGACAATAAGCGATTTTCATTCAATATCTGTAAGGAATTGGATATTAGTGTTAAGATTGACAAACAAATGTGGCTCCCACCCTGGGATACTCCATTTCCCCCATAGACCCCCCACCCCCCCAGGAAGGCCCTGCCCATGCACTTCCAACCGTAGCAGGCCCATGGACTTCCAACCATAGCGGGCCTCCCCCTCAACATATCCTAGACCCTGTACCCCAGACACCCACTCTCATCATCACACGGACGGGTGCTGGTCCTTTCCACATCACACCCGCGCACCCTCCGGCCATGGACATATCCCCGGAGCTGTGTCCCATCCCCTGGATGTTTGGATCTCAGCTGCTGCCTGTGTGTTGTTGCCTCCAGTATGTTCAGGCAGTGTCCAGGCATCACGGTTTGAATGGACTGCTAGGTAATGATTCCTACATGCTCCATGACCCACCCACAGGAATCCATTTGGTTAACCCATGATTGAAAATTCCCTATAAGCAATAGCCTTCGGCTGCACAGCCAGAGACGTCAGCAGTCGGGTTACGCGTGGTCAGTGGGGCAGGGACAAGGGTTGCCTCTGGAACTGGGACACACTATCCAGGGGTTGGCATGGTGGTGCCATGCGTGATTCCCCCCCCCCCCCCCCCCCCCCTTCGTATTGCAGCCCACTCCTATAGAGTGTCTCTCTCTCTCTCTCTCTCCTCCTCGGCTCACCACAGGAGCCCTTCCCACCAGGTTCACATTTTACTAATCAGCACCAGCTTGACCACTTGTTGGGGAGGCCATTGTATCACAGGAAGCCGTTGGATACGGGGTCTCAATTTCGCCTATGGGAATTGGCCATTTGCATTACAAACTGTTTGGTGCATGGCGCGGTTCTCGTTTCCGGCCTTTCCTGCTATTTACTGGCCTTGTTTCGCTCGAGCAAGAGCCCAACGAGGCCAGAAAGTCACGCCTTAAGTTTATCAAGACTTATGAAGAGATAGTGGGTGAATAAGAGTTTAGGTACTATTCAATTAAATAATAGCTGAGCTGTACAACGGGTTCAAGGGTGTTCAACCTACTGCTGTTAAGTTTTAAACATGCATATATTGGACCAAAAAAAAAAATCACTCCGTGAAAATATATCAATTAGGATGAGAATTGTATATTAAAAAAGGATTAGTTGCAACAGCACTGATGGAAAAGGTTCAAGGAGGACAGATCGATTGATTAGGACTTTCCTTGCCTCAAGATTCTGCAAATTGATTTTAAATAATTTGAAAAGATGTTCAAGTGTTTACTCAAAAGTATTTGAATGATGTTAGCACATCAGTTGAGGAAGCAGGCAATGGCGAGAGCGATTGGAAGGCTGAGGCATGAGAGAGGCACGAAGGTGTTGGAGCCAGAGGGGGTTTATGGGGTCTTTGAGGCTTTTTATCGAAGGTTGAATGAATCGGAGACAACGACTGGAGCGGAGAGTATGAGGTAGTTCTTGGACAAGCTTCAGTTCCCAAGAGTGGAGGAGAAGGACGGTGTGGGTTCGATGCAGGTGAGGAAGGTCCAGATGGGTTTCCAGCCGGATTTTGCAAGAAGTTTGGGTTGGAGCTGGGGCATCTACTTGTTGGGATGTATAATGAGTCGATGGCAAGGGGGGGGGGGAGAAACTCCCCCCTCCCAAAAAGTTGTCGCAGGCATCCAAATCACTCATTTTAAAGGAGGACAAAGACCCGGAGCAGTGTGGTTCATACCGTCTGACTTCAGTGTTAAATGTGGATGCAAAGTTGTTGGCAAATTATCATCGCGGATAGAGGGTTGTGTGGTAGGTATGATAGGGAAAGGCCAAACAGGATTCATAAAGGGGTGACAGTTGTTGGCGAATGTACGCATGCTGCTCGTTATGATGATGCCCTCGGACAGGCAGGAAGTAGTAAGTGGTGATGGCAATGGACAGAGAAGGCATTTGACCGGGTTGAGTGGGCATATTTGTTGGAGGTGTTGGGTCGGTTCATTTTGGGCAGGGGCTTGTGGATTGGTTTCGGCTGTTGTTTAAGGCTAGTGTCCAGACAAATAGGAGTAGTTCATTGTACTTTGGGCTACAACGGGGGACGAGGCAGGGGTGCCCGCTCTCCATTGGTTTTTGCTCTGGCGATAGAGTCATTGGCAATGGTGCTTAGGGCATCGAGGGGGCGGAGGGGGATTGAATAGGGAGTAGTCGAACACAGGGTCTCTTTGTATGCAGTTGACCTCCTGTTGTACATTTCTGACCCAGTGGTGAGTTTTGATAGGAGCCTGGGGGAGTTTGGCCGTTTCTCAGAATAGATGTCGAATATGGGAAAAAGTGAGGCATTTCTGATAAATGCCAGGGGTCTGGGGGAGTTGCAATTCAGGGTGGTAGGGATGAGTTTTCGTTATCGTGGGATACAGGTGGTGTGGATTTGGGCCCAGCTGCATAAGTTGAACTTGGCACGATTGGTGGAGGATATGAAAGTGAATTTCAAGAAGTGGGATGTGTTGCACGTGCCTTTGGCAGGACATATACAGAGGGTGAAAATGACGGTGCTGACCAAATTTCTTCGTATTTCAGAACATCCCTATCTTTGTTTCCGATTCCTTTTTTAGAAAGGTGAATGGGATAATTTCAAGATTCGTGAGGAGGGTGAAAGAGTTCGACGGGGGAGGGCTTTGCCGAGCCTATTAAATTACTACTGGGCAGCAATGATTAGGAAATGGGCAGTGGAAGAGGGGGCGGTCTGGGGACAGGTGGAGGCGGTGGTGTAAGGGCACCAGTTTGAGGGCACCGTTGTTGGCGGTCCTTCTTTTCTCTCCGGTGTGATACTCAGTGAGCCTGGTGGTATCAGTGTAGCGGTTTTGGAACGAGTGTAGGCAATACTTCAGACTGGAAGGCATGTCTCTGTGGGCACCGATATGTGACAAACATAGGTTTGTGCCGGTGGGGCTGAATGCGAGAGCACTTCAGGGATTTGTTTGGCGGATGAAAGTTTGCAGGTTTGGAGGAGCTTGAGATGTATCAGTTGCCTAAGGGAAACAGGTTCAGGTACCTGCAGGTGAGGGACTTTTGTTAGAAAAGAGGTGCCGTCCTTTCCAGAGCTGCCTCCTCCGGTGCTGCAAGACAAGTTGCTGTCCGAGGATGACATTGGGGAGGGGAGAGTATATACGTTCTGGGCGTGTCCGTGTTTGAAGGGATTTTCAAAGGGGTTTTTGGATGTAGTATTTGGGGGTAGGGATGGCTATATTGGAATGTCAGAAGATCTGGAGTGCAGGTGGGGAGAGTCCGATGTCTTGGCCTTTGCCTCCCTGATAGCCCAGAGATTTTGTTGAGTTGGCAGGATTCGGAATCGCCAAAGGCAAGGGTATGGGTGAGTGAAATAAAGCAAATTACTGCGAATACTGGAATCTGAAACGAAAGAGAAAATGCTGGAAAATCTCAGCAGGTCTGGCAGCATCTGCAGGGAGAGAAAAGAGCTAACGTTTTGAGTCTAGATGACTCTTTGTCAAAATCAGCTTTGACAAAGAGTCATCGGACTCGAATCGTTAGCTCTTTTCTCTCCCTACAGATGCTGCCAGACTTGCTGAGATTTTCCAGCATTTTCTCTTTCGGTATGGGTGAGTGACCTGGCAGAAAATTTGCACCTGGAAAAAGTTACGTTCACCATTCCTGGAGTGGAATGCACCCAGAGATGAACTTCTTTAAAGCGATTTGAGGCGTCAGCATGGTGTGTGTGGGGGGGGGGGTTTGAGTATTGTGAAAGAGTGGATTGTTAGTTTTGTCACTTGTTGCCGAGGTTTGGTTTGTGTATTTTTAAACGTATGAGAAATGGCTTCAACAAAAAAATTTCTTTAAAATATACTTGAATGATTGCAGAAGATTTGAGATGTGCAAGAATGGAATAAACTAGTCGACACTCAAACAAGGATTTTCTTGACATACGTTAATCTTGTCATTTGCTATACGTTTTAGAAGGCTGCTTCAGAAATAGTCAAAAGCGAGAAGTACTTAAATGCACATGCTCAGCAAATAAACTATTTAACTGCGTAGATAAGTTTATATACAACTTTTTATCCAGAGTCAGTCTTTGGGAGCCAGAATTAGTATGTGGTTCTGGTCTCAAAAACATGACTTATTTACTTTCAGGTGGTCAGAGTATTGATTTTCAGCTCCCACAAACCACTGTTTAAATTACGTATAAATACTACTATAAAAAAAGTTCCAAGACAGCAATCCTCTGCAAAGTTAAAACTAGCAGTGGGAACATAGCCTATTCACAACTTTAAGGTGAGTCTTTTTCGCAGTTTCATTAATTCTCTAAGAACAGATGATTGAAGAATCAACATAAAACAATTCTGGAGCGGGCAGCACGGTGGTACAGTGGTTAGCATTGCTGCCTATGGCGCTGAGGACCAGGGTTCGAATCCCGGCTCTGGGTCACTGTCAGTGAGGAGTTTGCACATTCTTCCCGTGTCTGCATGGGTTTCACCCCCGCAACCCAAAAGATGTGCAGGATAGGTGGATTGGCCACGCTAAATTGCCCCTTAATTGGAAAAAATAATTGGGTACTCTAAATTTAATAAAAAACACAATTCTGGAGCACTAGAGCCAACATTGCAGAGAATACATCATGCAGGAGCCTAAAATGTTGTCAGACCAGAGGAAGTACGCAAGGAGCTGCAGCACTATGTATCCAGGACAAGCAAGTAATTTGTGGGAGCAGCAGCAACTACACAATCAGTGAATTTTCATTATGTAAATACTGAACTTGCAGAAGCTATACTTCCATAACACAAGTCAACACTCTTGCAGTGCATAAAGGCAATTACATTTTATTTTTTTCTATATAAAGCAAAGGAAATGAACAAAATCACAATACATTTTCAATTCTTCCATTTTAATTACTTGCGAAATGTAACGAAGTTATAAAACAAGTACTCTACTTGCAATAGAAGAAACATTAGCTTACTCAAATACAATCTTTAATTCTATGAAAGATCTTCAATTTAATAGAAAATAAGATATCTGCATATATAAATAAAATGTGCAGTATTTACAAAACTATACAGGAACACTAACAGAAAAAAGGTGTGATAAGCAGTAGAGAAATAATCAAAATAAAAACACAGGAGAGAAAAGGAAGATCATTTGGAGTCAATTTGCAGCCATTATTTCTGTTTCATCTTTAAGCCACCAGTAGCCATTAAAAATAGCTTTAGTTAGTTTTTTTTGCATAGGAGACTCAATAACAAACGTAAAAAGGTCTAACTTGCAATTCGCACGGGTTTCAGTTTTTTTTTTAAAAAAGGGTCCAACAAAACAAAACCTTTAGAATTTCATTCTCTCTTAATCTCAAGTTTCTTGCTCCTTGGAACGAGAAATACACTGCCATCGCTGGTCTGCTGCAGCGAGTATTCACTGGGAGAATACGACTTTCCATCTTCATCTCGTAGCATACTAAAAACCTCGTGATACAGATTGTTCAGCTGCTGTTTGATTTGGTGAAGGTTTTTGGCATGCTCCCCCTTTTCTTCCAGAAGTTCCTCCTTCTCATCTTTAAGTTGACCCAGATCATGTTCGAGACCCACTATATTTTCTAGCTTACGCTTGCGGCAATTCTGAGCTGCCACCTTGTTTTTGCCACGGCGACGGATATCACGGATGAGAGCAAGCTGGGCCTCACCCAGCTGATACTTGGACACCATTTCATTGAAATCATCAACAGGAAGATTAATAATCTTTCTGACAGAGAAAGGGACATTCAGTGCTTTAGCCCGCTGCTCATCCCTGGTGAGCCGAGCTTCCATTCGTCTGGAATACTTGTCTTTGGTAAATGGGGCTTTATTGTGACCAGGACCCACTGGCAGATCATCCTTTGGTCCTTTGTCGTAAAGGTTCAGACTCGCATTTGACTGTGTAAGATCAAGAAGAGAAGGTGCCTGATAGTCACTGTCACTTTGAAACTGCACTGGGTTCAGCTCAGCAAATTCAGGCTGAACACTCCCAGATCTGCTTTCCATGTCATCCATGTCCGAATCACTGTAACCATGAGAAGCATCTCCACAAAGAGATGACTGTATTGAATTATCTGGAGAGGCTCCTCCAGGGCTTGAGCCCATCGACAAGCCAGAGTCTGAATCAAGAATCTCAGACACATTTTGTGGCTGTTTACAATCAAAATCTTTGTCAACCTCCAACTGAGAGATGTTGATTTGTTCAAGGAGAGGGTCATCTAGAATGCTAGTAAGCGACTCATTCAGAGTGTTACCTTGGGAAATGTTGCTACTTCTCTGGGTATTCAGAGGTGTAGAGAAAATCAGGTCACGGAAATTATTACTACTGCATGAAAGGTTCATGGTATCTGAGACATCTGCTTTGGGCTGGAAGAGTGTGTGGCTTTCATGTAGCATTATCTCTTCAAAGGGAGCATCAAAGAGAGAGAGAAAATTGGTGTTACTGCCTGACACATTGAGGCTGTAGTTGTCATTTTGCACTTCAGAAGTTTTACTCTTGGAAGTATCTCCAGTAGATCCAATGCTAGTAATATTCTCATTCTGCATGCATAAACACTGTAGGAAAAAAGCACAAACACATAAGAATCCAGCTTTAACTTCAGCTCCTTTATAAAATAAATTAAGAATGTTGTCTGAAGGATCTAAATGAAAAGGTTTAGATGCATTATGGGGAAACTGCATAAAAATATGAAGAGGATAGGGATAGATAATCATCCTGATAGAGATAGAGGAAAAGTAGTGGAAGGAAAGCCATATTAACACCTGCCGACTGGCTGAGTCGAATAACCCGTTTCTGTACTGTGAGTTCAGTGCAAGGTATTGCAGAAAATTAAATGGGTACGGCTCCATCTATTCAAAACGTCAGCAAAAAATTGTATCATATGCAGGCTGAATATTTACCCAGCAGGACTACTTCAAAAGGCAAATTAAGAAAATGCCTGAATTCATAGAATTTACAGTGCAGAAAGAGACCATTCGGCCCATCGAGTCTACACCAGCTCTTGGAAAGAGCGCCCGACCCAAGGTCAACACCTCCACCCTATCCCCATAACCCAGTAACCCCACCCAACACTAAGGGCAATTTTGACACTAAGGGCAATTTATCATGGCCAATCCACCTAACCTGCACATCTTTGGACTGTGGGAAGAAACAGGAGGAAACCCACGCACACACAGGGAGGATGTGCAGACTCCGCACAGACAGTGGCCCAAGCTGGAATCAAACCTGGGACCCTGGAGCTGTGAAGCAATTGTGCTATCCACAATGCTACCGTGCTGCCCAAATTCAATAAATATCTACAAAAATAACATTCAGAGTATAATACAATTGTCCTTGGTTAAAAGAGCAAGAAACAAGCATTTTCTCAAATACATGCCCATTTACTAAAGATACTAAGAATATAATTAATGTTTAGCCTAAAAAATTCAAATGTTACAAGATCCTGCTGCTATTAGTTTGATGATAATATAATGAAAGAGTGTAATGTTTTCTATAGCAAATGCAAAAGGCCACAGAGCCAATGACAAATGTGATTCATCAGATGTGTTTCTCAAATCACTTTAGAGAATTGAAAGTTTTCCCAGGGACCTACTTCTAATGTTGAAAGGTTAGAATTAAGAAAGACACAAAGTTTAAATATAAATCCAGAATGTTTCTTGTTCTGTTGCGTTCTTTCCCCTTTAAATTATTACACTTGTTGTGCTGTCATTGACTTGGTTACAGTCTAGTCTCAATTTGCAATATAAAATGTAGCGTAGCTTCTGTAAATCAGAACAGGGTCCAAGTTTACAGATAACCATCTTGTCCCCTACCCATCTTTTCACTAGATGGTTTCAAATGCGATAATTATACACACTATGTTTAAATCCTGCAAATCAAATGTAGAAACACTCTGCAGGATGAAAGTTTTTACTGTTTAAAGTGTCTAGTTAGCTATGTTTAGGCACATGCACACACGCAAATTAAGGTCACATAATATGCACTTGGAAGAAAAAAAGTAAACCGAGCTGAACCCTGAATTTAAGATTAATATCCTCAGAAACAATGGCCGGTTTGTTCTGTGAACAAATGGTTTATTACAGGTCTGAATTCTTTGGGTGTTTGTTACATCCATGCTCCCTCTGTATTATAGAGTGCTGAATTCAGCTATTGTATTTACCTGAAGTTCTGGGATCGACAGCAGCTCTTGCCAGGTTTGCTCCAGGTCCTCTAGAGAGTTAGATTCAAGTGGTGTGGATGGAAGGATTGAAGTAGTTCCTTGCTGTGTCTGGTGAGGAGACATTGGTTGTGGACTGGTCTGAGCTGGAACTGAAGATTCAAGTGCAACTGTACGAGACTAGAAATAATGTTTTTTTTTAAATTTAAAGTGCTTTTTGTTGCAGCCCAACCCTTACTTTTCCCGAATGGTGTTGCAAACATCATAAGAGGAACTATTTAGGTTTTCTGAATTTCTATGGTCGCATTTCCTCAAAAGCTCCTGTAGTATTTCAGTTAATATGATTAGAACAGTAAAACCAGAAGATAACACTTCTGTGCATCCATACGGTTTACTGTTAAAGTTCTGTATTTTTATAAAATCCACACAATAACCAAAGTACTACTTAATAATAATAATCACTTATTGTCATAAGTAGACTTCAATGAAGTTACTGTGCAAAGCCCCGAGTCGCCACATTCCAGCGCCTGTTCGGGGAGGCTGGTATGGGAATTAAACCCACGCTGCTGGCTGTGTTCTGCATTACAAGCCAGCTCTTTAGCCCACTGTGCTAAACCAGCCCTGGTTTATTTCAGAAATATCCAAATTGTAAATGAATGCCTGTTCTTACAAGGCAACTAAAATCACATGCTTTGTAACCACAGGAATCAACACATTTTCAAAATGTTATACAAGTTACATTAAAATATCAGAAGCCGAGCAAACACAAAGCATCTTTTTAGGATTTTCAGCTAGATTATAGGACTGGCAATAAAAAGACTCACCTCTATGTCCTCTACAAATGGAAATGACTCTGAGAGAAGCTGCATGCATTCATCAAACGACAAAGCGCCATCATCTCTCTCTGTTGCCTTTGCAATCTAATTTAAAATTGGCCAGCAACCAAAGGGGAAAGAAGAAAAATAAAGTTTAGTACACTGTTTTTGTATATATTTAGAGATCTGTAAGAATTAGATGTATTTCTGATTTAGCTTTCATAAAGCTCTAGTGGAACAGCAAAGTAGTTCCTCAGGCTTGAGCTGCGTTTCATACAGAGCTGTTAAAGTCTTTGTACCTGTACAGGTTCTGTAATTCCTCTGGGGATTTCAGGTTCACTGTGCTTTGCTGGCCGAATGGCAACAAATTCGCCTGTCTCTTCATCTAGCTGCAGCTGCGCCAGTAGAGCCTTCTCTTGTTCTTTCTGTAACTGCTCCTGCTTTTCCTTCTCGAGTTTCTTCTGCTTTTCTAGCTCATACTCCTTCTGCCTGTAGTTATAATCAAAATCTTCACGGACAACACCAAGGTCTATGTCCTGCCTCCACAGGATGTCAATTAAATCAATGTTCTGTTTAAAACATTAAAAAAATGCAAGTCAAATTAAAGTGCTGTAGTGAACTGGATCAATGCATTTGCGTCACAGGTACAAATGACCCCATAGGTTGGTTATAAATATATCAATCTGATGGTTATGGAAACATTGAAACATTTAACCATTTCATTTCACACTCTCCCATGACACCGAAGGATTAGTCGCCACGTTTCAGCTAAGGCAAGGTGTTGGTTGCTAAACAAAATCAAAAGCCTGAATGCCTTGTAGCATATCAGATAGAAATACCCATGATTTCCAGTCTCAAAACAAGAATCAGTCCTGGTCAAATGCACAACCATGTCTCAAAGTAATTCCTTTTATTTTTTTAAATAAATTTAGAATATCCAATTAATTTTTTCTAATTAAGGGGCAATTTAGCGTGGCCAATCCACCTACCCTGCACATCTCTGGGTTGTGAGTGCAAAATCCACGCAAACACAGGGAGAATGTGCAAACTCCACACGGACAGTGACCCAGGGCTGGGATCGAAATTGGAACCTCTGCACCGTGAGGCAGCAGTGAATGTCTCAAACTCATTGATAAATATTTTAAAATTGCATCAAACTCAAATAAAGCTTTTTTTCCTCTCTGATTGGCAGTATGTGAAAAGGTTGCCCACAATCTATAGTAATTGATTTAAGTTTTGTGACTTATTTTACTTTTCAAATTTAAATATTTGCCTTCTTAATTTCGAAGACTTCAACAGGTCTGAAATTTGACTCCAGCATTCCACAGCCAAGGCCATACATACAGCATGCTTTTGCAAGGAATGAAACATACAGCCATTATTTTTAAGATTCAATTGCAGCAAGAATTAACTATTCTTTTTCTTGAAAGCAGAGGGCAAAGAGAGACATGTGGAATGCAATTTGTGAAAGTCAATGTTTCTGAGCAGCGAACAATTAGCTCCAAACTTAAAGCATTTTATAAATGTTCACATGTTGAAATATAGTTAAATAAGGAACTGGCATTTAACATTACTTCAACTACAAAAAGTCTGGGGCGGGATTCTCCATTCCCGTGTCCGGCCAATGGTGTTTCCCATTGTGGCCACTCCATGCCGTCGGGAAACCCACCAGCTTGGATGTGCTGCTGGAAGAATGGAGAATCCCACCGACAGATCTAGTTCTTTCAGATGTTCTCTTAATGTCAATAATTTTTTCTATACAGCCAACTGCAAAAAAAACTATCTCAAAGCTGCCGACAGAGTAGGATTTTAAGAACTTGTCACAAGCTTGACTCAGTACTTGATTTGACAGGCAAATACAGCAATTATTTAGTAATTAATATTTTAAAAGATAGTATGTCATTTCAGAGAAAAAAATGGGCCATAACACATGAAATACAAAAGCTGCCTTTGTATTCCAAGTACCTAGTCACCAGGGTGACCAAAAGTACTCCTGTTAAACACAATCCTGTGAGCACTGCAGTAACTGCTCCCTGTTTAACCTCACTGCAGTTTAAAAAAAATATAACAAACATCCCGCCTTGAAAAATTGAAAACTTTAAAATGCATTTCACAATTAGTATTTTAACATGAACAGAGGCAAGCATTTTAATGTAAAATACACAACAATTTACAGTTCACCTGTACTCCAGTCCTCTTTGTAAGTCAATACTCTAATGCAAACCTTGTCATTTACAGCTAAAAGGAAACAGTAGACAATTCATGTATTATGAAAGCCTGAACAGAAGGCATCTTCATTTCCTTGATTGCTCAATATATTGCATCATCTTACTGGAAGAGAGGCAGTGTTCTGACTGTCTCTTGGTGCACTAGGGAAATGCCCACTCAGCCCTGTAACCACAAAAATGAGTTGATTTGCATATCCTTCAGGACGGAAAGAGGAATAAGGGATGAGGGATGCAAGAAACAAGCATCAGATAACTGTTCTGCACATGTCTGCCAACTCAAGCTGCAGCACAACAATATTAGATGAGCGTTTCCACCCGATTGAGTTGTGGCCTCCTGTTTGAGAGGTTGGCTAACCTTTTTCCATGATGTGGAGATGCCGGCGTTGGACTGGGGTGAGCACAGTAAGAAGTCTTACAACACCAGGTTAAAGTCCAACAGGTTTGTTTCAAACACGAGCTTTCACCTGAAGAAGGAGCCGTGCTCCGAAAGCTCGTGTTTGAAACAAACCTGTTGGACTTTAACCTGGTGTTGTAAGACTTCTTACTGTGCTAACCTTTTTCCAGGCATTCTGTAAACCAATGTATGACAGCACAAGCCCAGTTGAATTGACCACAAATTAATGTACCATCCCGGGGGTGGAAAAGAGTCAAGAAACTGCACAGAAACATACAGAAACTTGTTTTCCAGGCTACTGTATATTTGTATTCTGGTACTAGATATTTTTCAATAAAGAAATTACATTTCACAAGTCCCAAATAAAGCAAGAACATAAATACATACAAATTAGGAGGACACAAACAGATTAGGAGGAATGGCTGCTCAGCCCCCTCTATCATTCAACAAGATCATGGCTGATCTGATTGTAACCTCAACCCCACATTCCTGCCTACCACCGATAAACATTCACCCACTTGTTAATCAAGAATCTATCTGGCTCTGCCTTAAAAATATTCATGATGTGGAGATGCCGCGTTGGACTGGGGTGGGCACAGTAAGAGGTCTTAGAACACCAGGTTAAAATCCAACAGGTTTGTTTTGAATCACTAGCTTTCAGAGCGCTGTTCTTTCCTCACATTCACCCGAGGAAGGAGCTGCGCTCCGAAAGCTAGTGATTCGAAACAAACCTGTTGGACTTTAACCTGGTGTTAAAAATATTCAAAGTCTCTGCTTCCTCAGCCTTCTGAGGAAGAGTTCCAGAGACCCAACAATTTGTCCTCATTTCTGTTTAAGTAAGGGTTAACTCATTTGACGACTGATGTGGAGATGCCGGTGTTGGACTGGGGTGGGGACAGTAAGAAGCGTTACAACACCAGGTTAAAGTCCAACAGGTTTGATTTGAATCACTAGCTTTCGGAGCACAGCTCCTTCCTCAGGTGAAGCTAGTGAATCCAAACAAACCTGTGGACTTTAACCTGGTGTTGTAAGACTTCTTACTGTGTCATTTAAGACAGTGAAACCTAGTTTTAGAAATATTTGAGAATGGTCAAATCTAACTATAACCAGTTGTGAAATTAAATTCAATTAACCTGAGAAATTGTAACCAAGAATCGGATTGGTGTTTAAAACTCCAATTGGTTCACTAAATCAAATCCTGATTTTAAGCACTCCTCCACTGACACCTTGCCTTCCACTGCTAAGGCTCCAAGTTCTGGAACTCCCTTCCTAAACCTCTCCAATTCTCCTTCTCTCTTTCTTGGGGTGTGAATTAATGGAAGGTTTCGAAGTGTCATTTCAGGCAGGTTTGGCTAGGGGTTTCTCCCTGGCACTACCTAACCACACTTTAGTCATATTTTCGGGCCCTGGGGATTTTCTCTCCAGGTAAACCCACATTTAGGATTATTGTTATCACTGGGAATTTGAATCCCAGGCATAATATCAAACTTTGTTTTTAACCCTCTTGCAAATGCAAAGCATCTCAGGATATACAATTACTTTGAAGGTACTTTATAAATGCAAGAGATAAAGACTACATTTACATAGCACTTTTCATGACCACTGGACAAAGCACTTTGCAGGTAATGATGTATTTTTAAAAAAAAATTTAGAGTATCCAATTATTTTTTCCAATTAAGGGGCAATTTAGCATGGCCAATTCACCTAACCTGCACATCTTTTGGGTTGTGGGGGCGAAACCCACGCAGACACTGGGAGAATGTGCAAACTCCACACAGACAGTGACCCAGGGCCGGGATTCGAACCCGGGTCCTCAGCGCCGTAGGCAGCAATGCTAACCACTGTGCCACCGTGCTGCCCTGTAATGATGTATTTTGAAGTGTAATCACTGTAGTAACGTAGGAAACATGACTGCCAATTTGTGCATAGCACGTTCCTACAAAAACATAATGTGATAATGACTAGATTATTTTCTCTTTGCGGTGTTGGTCAAGGGATAAATACTGGCCAGGCAGGATATGGGAACAACTTCCCTGCTTTTCTTCAATATAGTGCCATGAGATATTCGACATCAGAATAAGTAGATGGGGCCCCGATTTAACTTCTCATCCATAAGGTCACACCCAAGTGCTGCACTGCAGTGTCTGCCTTGCTTTTTTGTGCTCCATCCCTGGAGAGGTCAACCAGAATCATGTGACACACATCCAAGAGTGCTACCAACTCCACCACAGTTACCACAGGTGACTAAAGACTCTATATCAATGTTCACCCAATTTGTCAGATGATGCAATCTAATGGAGCTGTCCTCCACCAGTATCAATAATTTCTGGTGGAAAGACAAATAAAATGGCTAGCTTTGGGAAAAGTCTTTGAGTTTATAACGTTTAAGAGGATTGCCAATCAAACAACCGTAAGAAGCCATGATATCTAGGATGCATCATTAAACCTTTGAAGAGAAAGCCAAGCATTAATCCTTACTCCCTTCTCTTCCTCATATACATACTGTCCCTTGTTATCATTCAAAGCCATGGTGGTGCTGCTTCCATATTTGATAACACAGGCCGATTTCTCCACAACTCCACTCATCTATCATTTCTGTACTGCCAGACTTCTTCCGACAAAGGTTTTGGCTGAAATATAACCTTTTCCAGCTTAAACACTGGAAAACTAAAACCACTGTCTTCAGCACTTATCACAAACATTAGCATGTGGATTACTCTGTCCGATTACACTGGCTAAATCAGATTATTCACAGCTGCTTTGTCTCTTATTCAAAGATAAACAGTTTCTGGCCTCATTTCTTCTCCATCACGAAACCTCCTGCTTTCAACTCCAAAAAGACAAATGGTGCTCCCTATATACCACGGAAACCCTCATTCATGCCTCTCTCACCAACTATGCTCTGCCCAGTAATAGGTGGTGATTGGATATTATTTCACTGGAATGTTTTCAGAGTCACAAGGTTCCATTTTGGTTTCACGTTTGATTCTGCAGCCTGAATGGAGAGATCTAAATAACGTGATTAAAAAATATCTCACTAATCCTCGTCAGAAGGCCACTGTACGTGTGTGGGGGGTGGGGCGGGGGGAATACACCCAGACGTGCTGGAGTGAGAGTAATTATCATGAGACTACAAGGACCTGAAGGCAAATCTTGAGCTGAAGGCCCAGCTTGAGACGAAATAAGGGGGGCGATTCTCCGACATGGAGGCCAAGTGTTCGCGCCGTGTTGAACGCCGTCGCGTTTCACGACGGTGCGAACAGGGCCCGGGTACGACCTATTTTGGCCCCCACAGGGGGCAGCATGGTGCTAGAGTGGTTCATGCCGCTCCAGCCTCCTTACGCAGCGCCAAATGGGCTTCTTCCGCACGCCGGCCTCGACCCAACATTGGGTCAGTGATCAGGAGCCGGCCAGCCAATCGGTGGGCTCCGATCACAGGCCAGACTCCATCGGAGCCCCCCCCCCCCCCCCCCGCCGCGAGTGTTCCTGCAGAGTTCCCACCGGCAGCAACCAGGGGTCAACGGCGCCGGCGGGACTCTGTCGTATCGGTGCAGCCGCTCGGCCCATTCGGGCCGGAGAATCAGCGGCCCCACCGATTCCACCAGACCGCGCCGCACCAAACGTGCTGCCGCAAATGGCGCCGATTCTCTGCACCTCGGAGAATCCCGCGCCGCCGTCGGGGCTTCGTGGTGCGGGGCTCGGAGAATCGGCCACAAAGAGTATCCAGAAAGCCTGCTGCCTCTAAGTGCTGCATTCCCTAACCTGCGGGGTCCTGACTGAATGACTCTGCAAAGGCGACTTATGGGCCAAGTGTTTAAAAACTCCAAAGTGCATTATGGAGTTCACCTGACCTGTAACTATTTGTTGAATTTGGCTAGGATGAGCACAAAAGCCTTCACTTGAGGTGTGATTCAACAGTCTTCCTAGACTTTAATCAAAATAAGCTTTATTCTAAGAACTTAGCTAACATTTATATATAACCACACAGCAATTTTAAAAATAAATAAATACAGACATAAAGACCCCCCACGCAGCTACTGTAATCTATTTACAACCCTTAATGAATTCCCCCTTAACTGTTCCAATTTGAAAACAAAATCCTATAAACCAAAACCCCCTTTTAAGGGCATGGCCCAGCACAGTATTCTCACTTGAATAAGACTTGCTTTTCTGGAGATTCTGACCCCGGCTCAGCAGCAGGGTTTAATCCCTTCCGGAAAGTAAACTATATCTTTTATGTTACCAAAACAGCAGGTAGCTATAATCAATGGATTTTTTCTTGGAACAACTCTTTAAAATGAAAAGAGAGACACCGGCCAAAACACTTCTGTTCTCTGTCTGAGTCCACAGCAGCCAATGTGAAAGTAAAACCAAAAACAGCTCACAGAGCCACAGCCCAGCTCCACCCACACAATGACATCACTGAAGCAAAACAAGACAAAAAAACCTTTCTTAAAGGGACACTCTCATGACAAGACCATTGCCCGCTATAAACCAGAAGCTTTGATCAACTAGCGTGCTGCGAGGAAAGCATACTAAATAACCACCATTTCAAAGAGACTAATCTCTTTACCTTGATCTGTATTTTTTTTTAACCCCTTTCCAACCATGTGTTTGTCTGCCTTGTGTGTGTGGGTAGAACGTGGGACAGTTAAAGAGGGTGGTAGATATTAGTTTGTTGTTATCTCGTTAGGTTTTCTACATATTTCATGATTATTTATAACAAGAACTGCCATTGTGTTTAAATTTACAAACCCGGTGACTGTAACTATTGGGTAGCCAAGGGCCAAAGACTTCAGGAATTTTTGTAAGAATTATTGGTTAATTAGCTTGTGTTTTGACTCCGGAGCACATGGGCTGGAATTGACCGCACACTTGCACAGGATGGTGTAACAGTTTAAACTAAATTACACTACCAAAAAGTACTATATTCACAATAAACCTTTCCTAACCTGACAACTCTCAGGAAAAAATACCTCTTGCCAATAACTTTCCATCTATGTAGTTTACAGTCATGCCTGCATCTTACTTACATTTGTCCCATGTTTCTCTAAAGTGAGTAACTAACCCTTTTTCACTACTAGATCCATATTTAATACCATCCTCAACAAACATCTACAGCCTCAATATCCATCACCAAATGTGGAGACCAGAACTAGATACAGTATTCCAAGGGCAGTTTTTACAACCCAAATACAATATTCATAGTCATATACCTTACTGGCTTTGTAATAGTACAAAGAAACTTGCTTGTTTTCGCTTTAACTTCAAAAAGGATCCCTCACAATATTACAGCTAAATGTCTCCTTTTATCACAGCTTAGAAGTTCCAGGAATTTATGATCCAAAGATCTGCAGGTCAGGTGGATTGGCCATGATAAAATTGTCTCTGATGAGTCCAGGGATATACAGGTTAGGTGGGGAGTGGGCCTAGGTGGGGTGCTCTTTCGGAGAGTTGGTGCAGACTCTATGGACCGAATGGCCTCCTTCTGCACTGTGAAGATTCGGTGAAATTTTTTCCATAAGTAATAGAATATTAACTCAACAATATTCACCAAAAACCACAAAGAACTGCACAATAAATTCTGTTGACTTCAGTGACACTCGCACCAAATGCCCTCCACCTGGGCAATAATTGTCTATGATTCTCTAAATGTGTGTGACTTTGTCACTCAAAGCAACAAAATGTTAAATTATGGAAGATATTAAAAATATTTATTGAAGATTGAAAGTACTAGTCCAGGTTTTGAAAATGTTGCATGTATAAAAGTGATGTTACAGTAAAAAAGTAGTTTTTTAGAACATTGTGCATATGTATACGTGTCTCTCTTAAAGAATGCAAGCCAGAGCAATGTAACAGTCCTTTTTAAGAGAGAACCCAATAGACAACTGATCTTGCGCAAAACAGAAAATATACCAAAACATATTCAAAAAAGCAGTAGTAACAAAAATAGTTTACACATATCTCTTAGGACAAAACACCACCTTTAAAGAAGGAAAATATAAATATATCAGCTATTACATCAAGTCTGATGATAATATTGACATATAGTGACAGCATAACTGATTTCTTCAGAATTCAAATGGTTTTCAGGCAAAACTCTCCGATCACACTCGAGTCCATTCCACTTCGCCTATTCTGAAATGTTATTTTCACTCGGATTCTTTTTGGGGGGGGGAGGTTGCTGTTTGACTCAAGTCTTTTATGACACTCTTCAATTGATTAACTCGATAACTAAATTAATCTGGATCCCAAGTTTTAACATCTTCAAACATGTCCTTTTCTGAGAATGCAACGATTAAAGTGAAGTTGAAGTAAATTAAAGTAAAAACTGTAAATCTGTTCCAATGCAACTTCACAAAACGCAGTCAACAGCACAGACATGGAACTTTTTTCAGAAAGATTTTGACAGCTACCTCAGACTCAGTTTAGTAATAGCAGAGTCGACTGAGTCAGAAGGTTGATGGTTCGTGTCCCACTCCAGAGATGGCACATATATCTAGACTGATATTCAAGCATGGTACAGAGGGAGTGCTGCAGAATCAGATGTGCCACCTTTCAAATGAGATCCATAAGTAGGTTGGCATAAAAGATTCCCTGTCACTATTGAAGTAGAGCCTGGAATTCTCCAAATGTCGCAGCCAATATTTAGCCTTCCACCAAAGCTAATAAAAACAGATTATCTGGTCACTTATCTTATTGCTGCTTTGTGAAATTTTCCTGTGTGTAAATTGGCTGCCATGTTTCTTTACATTATAACGCTGATGACACTTCTAAATTATTTCACCATCCATGAAGTGCGTCTATTCATATGAAGGACACGAATGCCACAAATTCTCTAAGCGACCTACAGTGGTGGCTGGCACAGGGTTGAACCTTCATAACAGGACGCAGCTGATGGTGTTTTCAGTTATTATACAAAGCCTTAGTGAAAACCTTCTGGAATTCACAACACTTACATTCTTGTGTAATGGAAAAACACCCACCACCCCAAATATACAGGAAAGAATATGGATTATGCATTTAACAATGTTATTTGATAGTGTGACAGTACAGGAGGCCATTCGGCCAGTCGAGTCTGCACCATCCCTCCAAGCACGGTGGGTAGCACTGTTACTTCACAGCTCCAGGGTCCCAGATTCAATTCCCGGCTTGGGTCACTGTCTGTGTGGAATCTGCATGTTCTCCCAGTGTCTGTGTGGGTTTCCTCCAGTTTCCTCCCACAAGCCCAAAAGACGTGCTGTTAGGTAATTTGGACATTTAAGTCTACTTGTGACAATAAGGATTATTTTTTTTAAAAGAGCACTCTACCGAGGCCACTCCCCCACTCTATCCCCATACATTTATCTTGGCCAATCCACCTAACCTGCGCATCTTTGAACACTAAAGGGCAATTTAGCATGGCTAATCCACTTACATCTACACACCTTTGGACTGTGGGAGGAAACTGAAGCACCCAGAGGAAACCCTCGCAGACATGGGGAGAACATGCAAACTCCACAGTTACCCAAGACTGGAATCAAACCCGGGTCCCTGGCGTGGTGATGCAGCAGTGCTAACCACTGAATCTATCCTTTAGTCTCCTAAAATGCATTTATTAAGTCAAGTATTAATTTACTTCTGAAGTTGAATCTGGGTGAAAGGAAGCCATCACCTTACTGGAACATGTTCAGACAAAGGACATTTCTCTGAACTACCTGAACAGCATGCCAAGAAAGTAATTGAAACTAACTCTCAACAGCCGTAAGTAATGAAGACAGCAGGATATTAGAGTCAATGTCATAGATGTTTACAGCATGGAAACAGGCCCTTTGGCCCAGCTTGTCCATGCCGTCCAGTTTCTATCACTAGGCTAGTCCCACTTGCCCGTATTTGGCCCATTTCCCTCTACACCCACCCTGCCTATGTAACTGTCTAACTTTTTTAAATGGATAAAATTGTACCCGCCTCTCCCACAACCTCTGGCAGTTCATTCCACTCACCACCTTCTGTGTGAAGAAATTTCCCCTCTGGTCTCTTTTATATCTCTCCCCTCTCGCCTTAAACCTATGACCTCTAGTTCTAGACTCCTCTACCTTTGGGAAAAGATGTTGACCATCTACCTTATCTGTGCTCCTCATTATTTTATAGACCTCTAATAAGATCACCCCTATGCCTCCTACGCTCCAGGGAAAAAAGTCCCAGCCTTTCCTTATAACTCAGACCATCAAGTCCTGGTAGCATCCTCGTAAATCTCTTCTGCACTCTTTCTAGTTCAACAATATCCTTCCTATAATAGAATGACCAGAACTGAACACAGTATTCCATGTGTGGTCTTACTAATGTCTTGTACAACTTCAACAAGTCGTCCCAACTCCTGTACTCAATATTCTGACCAATAACACCTTGCATGCTGAATGCCTTCTTCACCACCCTGTCCACCTGCCACTCCACCTTCAAGGAGCTATGAACCTGTACCCCTAGATATCTTTGTTCTGTAACTCTCCTAAACACTATAGGTTTGGGGGTAGGAGTGAGGGGATCACTGGATTGTCCCTGAATATTTACTCTAGAGGAGCAGGTCATAAACTGAACAAGTATTCAACCTGTGTGAGATTCAAACTTAGAGTAGCTCAGAGAACAAGGGACATAAGAGATTCTTTTAATCCCCAAGAATGGGGATCAAATGGGAAATAAAAATATTTTAAATTTTAAACTCCAAGTCTGCGTGAGCAGCCAATTGGCTTTCAAAAGATGGGTGGGAGACGGAATCTTAAATGGCAGACAAAATGAGGCAAGAAGGGCTGGTTGGACTCTCCTGGTTAGTGCATTTGCAGCACTACTTGCAGGTCTGGAGGAGGCAGTGTGTTTCCTGCAGACCCAAGCTTACCTCTTTACACCTCAGCAATCTCCAGCTACCCCTCCCCACCTCTTACCTGCTATCAGGGAGGAAACTTACAGGAAACATTTATAAGAAGTTGTGCAATTAAATGGTGCACATCAACAAAATGCACTTACTTCCAGATTTCATGTTGAGAAATTTCTCCCACTGGGTAAATATTAGGATAAACGGTATAAAAGCCATTTTATACCTCCAAGCCTACACCAGCCACAATACCAAACTTTGCCAAAACCCTCAGCCGTATTCCTCTATACCCATTCTATTCACGTGTTTGTCAAGATGCCTTTTGAACGTCGTTGATGTATCTACTTCCACAACCTCTCCTGGCAAAGCTTTCCAGGCACTCACTACCCTCTGCGTCAAAAAGAACCTGCCTCACACATCTCCTCCTAACTCTAAACATTAACTGATTTTACATTTATTCATCAAAACATTTTCTAACATATTACCATATCATTGCAATTCACACTGCTGCAGAAGGACCTTATTCCATCTTGTGAAGGCCTCTCTACAACAATCAAATCCACTTGAAAACAATCACGCATATACAATCAATCCATTGAGGTGGAATCCTTTCCCAATTGTTAGTGAAAGTTTACAAATGCAATTCTGCCTTGTTTTGACATTGAAGGCCGTGATTCAGTCCATGATAGCTGTTGTTTTAATTACCTCTGCCTCTAGTCACACACTTAGTCAGAGCAGTGACAGGCTCTGCTACCAATGGGAATGAGGCTAAAACCTGCTAGCGTCAGGCAGCAGGAATGCTTTTTTGCAAGGCTGATCATCTAGCAGTGCCATCAGTGGCACATCAGTTAATATTCTTAGTAATTCCCATAACCCTGAATAATGGTGTGTCAAAAAGAACAGGAACAATATGTATTCCTATATACGGTGCTTCACAAGCGTATTATCAAACAAAATTTGACAATGTGTCATGCAAGAAGACATTATTGTAGATGCTTTTAGAATTTAAAGATAAATTAACATATATATATTACACACACTGTATTATATTTACAGGATAGATCTATATTCTCATTATGTACACAAGCTGATGTTTTTAAAAACAAAATTGTTCTTCGACAATAAATGCCAGTAAATCTTACACATCACATCTCTATTTGCCGTTGAGAAGTTCGTGGTGAGGTCCAGGTATGCCCACAATGCTGTTAAGGAGGGTCATGATGTGGAGATGCCAGCATTGGTCTGGGGTTAGCACAGTAAGAAGTCTTACAACACCAGGTTAAAGTCCAACAGGTTTGTTTCGAATCACTTGCTTTCGGAGCACGGCTTCACCCGAGGAAGGAGCAGTGCTCCGAAAGCTAGTGATTCGAAATAAGCCTGTTGGACTTTAACCTGGTGATTAAGGAGGGTGTTCTAGGATTTTGACCCAGCGACATTGAAGAAATAGTAATATAGTTCCAAATCAGAATGGGCATGCGACTTAGAAGGGAACTTGCAAGTGATGGTATTTCCAAGTGTGCTGTTGTCCTTCTGGATGGTAGAGGTCATAGGTTTGAAGTTGCTTCTGAAGGAGCCTTGGCAAGTTGTTGTAGTGCATCCTGTGGAATGCTTAGGGTGGTGGATGGGGAGCCATTCAAATGGGCTGCTTTATCTTGGATGTTGTCAGCTTGAGTGCTGTTGGAGCTGCACTTGTGAGGCAAGTGGAGAGTATGCCATCATAATCCTGACTTGTGCCTTGTAGAGTAACTCTGGGGAGTTACTCGCCACAGAATTCCTAGCGTCTGACTTATTCTTACATTGCTATGGCTAGTCCAGCTGTCATAGTTCTCTTTCAATTTGAAAAACAAACAGTTTTGACACATGCTGGGTGCAAACATTTTCTCCAAACAATCTATTTACAATAATATTCAGAACTGTAACAAACTATAGTTTGGGATATCCTAACAGGACCTTTGGGGGGGGGGGGGGGGGGGGGGGGGGGGGGGGGGGGGTTAAAATCACAGGACAACAGGGCTTCAAAATGAAGATTAGATTTCAAATCACGCTGAAGGGAAAAGATAATTTAACAATCTAGTAATCAGTCACTGAAGAGTTGCAACAGTAGCCTTTTACTCAAAATGCAGCCGGGTTAATTTCCATCTGAGGCTAGTAAATTCCACTTGGGTTAGCAGTAAAAGCCAGGAAAGGACAGAGGATTTTATTGGAACAGGAAGACTGAGCGTAGTCAGGTTTGTCAAAGGGAAAGCTGTGACGTTTTTCACTGAGGCAAAGAGGCCAAAACCGTTGACTGATAATTAGAAGCCATGATCTCTCAGACATGTACGCTCCACTGACATGGCTTAATGCGATTTATTCTTTATTTTGTATCAATACACATGGATAAATGGTGTGGATTAAGTTGAGCGAGTTTAGTACAACTATTTTATATGTTACCTTATTGTAAAATAAAACAGCTCAACAATTCGTATCTGGGTTGCTTTGACCATGTTTCTTCAATTCACAGAGAGAAATACAAAATACATTAATAATCTTGGTCAGATAACAGCAGGTACCTGATCCACCCCCAGGTCATACCATTGCACAAGGGGATACTGAACAGTGAGAAACTCACATGATAGCACGATGCTCCGATACTGGGGTGGCACAGTGGTTAGCACTGCTGCCTCACGGCACCAAGGACCGGGGTTCGATCCCGACCCCAAGTCACTGTCCATGTGAAGTTTGCACATTCTCCCCGTGTCAGTGTGGGACTCACCCCCACAACCCAAAAGGATGTGCTGGGTAGGTGGATTGGCCACTCTAAATTGGCCCTTAATTAGGAAAAAAGAATTGGGTACTCTAAATTTATTTTTTAAAAAGATGCTCAGATACTTACAGGTGCAAGATACACGACTTGACCCAAGAAGGTATCGACAACAGATATGACAAAAATCACATCTGCAGGCAACAACAAATGTGTCTGAAGATTTCAATAAGTTTGTTTTTGTACTTGCAAAATCTGACATGTCAAACTCAACACATGCATCTTGTAAATACACAATCATTACAAAACTCATTAAAATGTTTCAATTCAACACTCAAATGTAATTAGTGAATTTACTTACCACAATTTAATATTTTTGTACAGGACCTCAAACATGCATGAGATGAAAAGCATCTGCGACATTATTGAGCTGCTTTATTTACAATGAATATAAAATAAAATGCAGAAGCTTCAGCCGAACATTAATTATACCACCCGAGCAATCAGAACAGACAACTCAAATCTAAATAACTTAGTATTTGTTCCGAATCAAGGTCTGGGAGAGCCTTGCTCAGAAGAGACCTACTTGGAGGAACCTCCTGATTGAAGGGACAATTCTTGAGGACACCCAATGGCAAGAGGAGGTCTGGAAAAGAAGCCTGAGAAAGCAATACCAGTGATCAGCAGTCCAAAGACCAATCCCACCACCCGGAAACACCTGCCAAAGATGCGGCTCTAGGATTAGGTTCAGCAACCACACAAGGACCCACAGAACCCATGACCAGTAACACGGAGTTTCTCAGGTGGACAATCATATGCGTTAGTGAGTGATCCTCCAAGGTGAAGAGTGCCGAGTAAGCATCCTGCTTAAGGGATGGGAAGGTGTCAATACAGTCATTACTATGTTACAACCCACCATCTTCTTCTGAAGTTCTCTAATTATACATAACCTACTTAATTAAATAAACCTGAAGGTTTGCTTGGTTAAATTTTTAAAAATAAATTTAGAGTACCCAATTAATTTTTTTTCCCAATTAAAGGGCAATTTAGCGTGGCCAATCCACCTACCCTTCACATCTTTGGGTTGTGGGGGCGAAACCCACACAAATACGGGGAGAATGTGCAAACTCCACACGCACAGTGACCCAAAGCCGAGATTGAACCTTTGACCTTGGCGCCAGAAGGCAGCAATGCTAACCACTGTGCCACCGTGCTGCCCACTGCTTGCTAAAATTGATCAACAACTTCAGGGGGAATAAACCAGGAAGAGTAAAGCCCAAAGCAGGTGCAACTATTTTCCATTTAAATTCGATTGTGTCAGATGTAAAGAGCTCTGCTAATAATTAAACTCACCTCAACAGCAAGCAATTCAAACACAGTATTCGTGTCTCCACTGTTACAACACTGGCTAACACCAGACAAGATCCAATTTATTTAACAAGAATAATCTTCAGCTCTACTCTTCACTTTTATTCACTGGCTTTCAGTAATACAGGAGATAAATAGCACAAGTAGGTTCAATATCACATTAAATAGTATGCGCAGAATCTTTATTTGGGAATTCTTGAGGGTTCTTTGCAGTTGGCAGTTAGTACAGCAATGCCTTTATTAAAATAAACTAGACTGGATTGGATTCGTTTATTGTCACGTGTACCGAGGTACAGTGAAAGTATTTTTCTGCGAGCAGCTCAACAGATCATTAAGTACATGGGAAGAAAAGGGAATAAAAGAAAATACATAATAGGGCAACACAAGGTATACAATGGAACTACATAAGCACCGGCATCAGATGAAGCATACAGGGTGTAGTGTTAATGAGGTCAGTCCATAAGAGGGTCATTTAGGAATTTGGTAACAGCGGGTAAAAGCTGTTTTTGAGTCTGTTCGTAAGTGTTCTCAGACTTCTGAATCTCCTGCCCGATGGAAGAAGTTGGAAGAGTGAGTAAACCGGGTGGGAGGGGTCTTTGATTATGCTGCCCACTTTCCCCAGGCAGCGGGAGGTGTAGATGGAGTCAATGGATGGGAGGCACGTTCATGTGATGGACTGGGCCGTGTTCTGAAGTTTCTTGCGGTCCTGGGCCGAACAGTTGCCATACCAGGCTGTGATGCAGCCAGATAGGATGCTTTCTATGGAGCATCTGTAAAAGTTGGTACGGGTTAATGTGGACATGCCAAATTTCCTTAGTTTCCTGAGGATGTACAGGCGCTGTTGTGCTTTCTTGGTGGTAGCGTCGACGTGGGTGGACCAGGACAGATGTTTGAAGATGTGCACCCCTAGGAATTTGAAACTGCTAACCATCTCCACCTCGGCCCCGTTGATGCTGACAGGGGTGTGTACAGTACTTTGCTTCCTGAAGTCAATGACCAGCTCTTTAGTTTTGCTGGCATTGAGGGATAGATTGTTGTCGCTGCACCACTCCACTAGGCTCTCTATCTCCCTCCTGTATTCAGACTGGTCGTTATTCGAGATCCGGCCCACTATGGTCGTATCGTCAGCAAACTTGTAAATGGAGTTGGAACCAAATTGATATGTTACATCTTGCAGGCAGGACTGACCCACCAGAGACAGCAGCGTAGTTGTATACAGATTGTCTTCAGGCCCTTTGAAATCCCATGACATTAGGCCAATATTAGGTGGCATTACCAGCAGTTAGGTGGTAACTTCCTGCTGGTGACCACCAAACGCTCTCGCTCAGTTGATGAACAACTTGGAAGAAGGGCAAAAGGATAGCAATGGCACAGAACATACCCTGGGTGGGAGCTATCTAGATAGGACCACCACTGAGGGCCAGAAAGACAAATCTGCCTGACTGGGGCCTGTGGCAAGTAAAACAACCTACCTGTTCTCGTTCACACCAATCTGCTGCCAGAAGGATGAAGCATCCTTGAACATCTCCATCCTCAATGATAGCTGAACCCTGGAAGCGAGAGGATCCTGAAGCATGCATATCTATCTTCAGCCAGAATTGCAAAGTGCATAATTCATCGCACCCTCCTTCTGAGGTATCCACCATCATCAACCTTCAGTCAATTCTGTTCACTCCCATGTGGTATCAAAACTTGCTCAATTCATTGTATACAGCAAAGACCATGGCCCCCAACAACACCCTGGTAGTAGTGCCGTAAACCTGTACTCTAGAACTAGCCACTAGACAAGCATTTTGAGTTCAGATACAACACTGACATCTACTTAAAAATGTAAACTCCCATTATATTTTTAAAAATGATAGTGTTACCAAACAGCACTTAGCAATAACCTGCTCACTGATATTTAGCTTGGGGGCCACCAGAACCACTTGGCTCCCGACGTCATTGCAGCCTTTATCCCAACATGAACAAAAAATAAGAATTCTAGGGGCAAGGCGAGAGTGACTACTGCCCTTGACATTAAGGCAGCATTTAACCAAGTGTGTTCTCAAGGAACCTTTGGTAAAATCGATGTCAATGGGAATCGGTGGAAATCTCGAGTGTCTGGAGTTTACACCAGGCAGAAAAGAAGGCGGTTGTCGTTATTGGAAGCCAATCATTTCAGCACCAGAACGTCAGTGCGGGAGTTCCTCGAGGCAGTGTACTAGGCCCAACCATCTTCAATCGCTTCATCAATGACCTACCCTCCAGGAGGTGGTCAGAAATAGAGATGTTTACTGATGCTTGCACGGTGTTCAGTTCCATTCACAACTGTTCAGATACTGAAGCAGTCCGTACCTGCCTACAGTATCACCCGGATAACATTCAGGCTTGGGATTATAAGTGGCAAGTAACTTTTGCACCGGACAAGTACCAGGTAATGACCATCATCACCAAGAGAACATCTCCTCTTGGATGATCACTGGCATTATGACTGCCTAATCTCCTATCTCCTTGACCAGAAGGTTAACTGGACCAACCATATAAGTCTTGTGGTTACACAAGCAGGTTGAGTATTCTGTGGTAACTCACTAACTTCCCAATTCCTGAATGCCTTTCTACCATAGAAGGCACAGATCAGGTCTGTGATGAAATACTCACCAATCTAGTAAGGCTCCAACCACACAAGAAGCTCAACACCATCCATGACAAAGTAGTATACTTGATTAGCAACCTTTCTATCACCTTAAGCATCCAGCCCCTTCACCATCGATGCACAGTGGTTACAGAGTGCACCATTTTTAAGGTGTACTGGAGCAACTCACCAGGCCTCTTCAACATCACTTTGCCAACCACAACCAGTACCACCCAGAAGGATAAGGAAACACCACCACCAAATCACACATAATTCTGACATGCAACTATACCACCCCTTCATTTAGTTGGTCAAAATGCTGGAACTCCCTACCTAACAGCACTGTGAGAGTAGCTTCACCACAAAGACTCCAGTGTTCAGGAAAGTAGCTCTCCACCATTCGGGAGAACAGTTAAGGATAAAGTAATAAATGCTGTCCTTGCAAGCAATAACCACATCACATTAATGAATAACTTAAACTTTGGACATCCCAAAGCGCTTCACAACCAATTAAGTAATTTTGAAGTATAGTCACTGTTGTATTTTCGACATCAGGAACAAACTGGTAGCTGGTATAATCTGCTAACGTGCAATTCAGAACTAGCTTTGAACAGAATAATTTAGCACCCGTCACACCATTTTTTTTGATTTCACCATTGAGGCAGATAATGCAAAGAATGTCCCAACCAGGCCAAATAACTTTCCTTTAATATAAAAGGGATAAGTATAAGCTGACACTTCAACTTATTTTTAGAAGAGCAACACTACAGGACTTACAGAAACTCATTCAACACAAAAAGCACTGTTCATTTGGGCAAGCCACCCATGTAATTAAATTGCATAACCTGATACGTGCTCACCCATCATTAAATCTGTAGGTGAAAGTTCACATAGCGCTGTGCAATTTTCTTGCATGCAATAGTTCAAATTCATAAAAGACATACATATCCAGCAGTGGAAATGGAATCTGAATCTGATCATGCTGATTTAGCTGGTACAATCTGATAGTTGCTATGTTTAGATTCCGACCATAATATTTTCTATAAAAAGAATCAACCATGACCAACTATGTTGCCTACGCTGAGGACCCGTGTTCGAATCCCGGCCCCGGGTCGCTGTCAGTGTGGAATTTGCACATTCTCCCAGTGTCTGCATGGGTTTCACCCCACAACCCAAAGATGTGCTGGGTAGGTGGATTGGCCATGCTAAATTGCCCCTTAATTGGAAATAAAATAATTGTGTATTCTAAATTTATTTTAAAAAAACATGCCTAGCCATTGTGCATGGTTATTAATAATGTCCCAACATATTGCCAACACATCAAATATTTTCCACAAGTTATAGACTTAATTCATCACCTGATCGTCAGTTTAGAGAGATTGTGTTAAATTTTTTAAAAATACGTATCTAGAAGTAGAGGGAAAAAAAACTTACGAAATAAGTCAGCCATTCAACCCCTCGAGCCTGCACCATCATTGAACAAGATCATGGCTGATCCATTTACGTTTCAAATTCTACATTTCCATCTCCCTGTCCCAATAATCTTTGGTTCCCTTGCCCAACAAGAATCCACGTACCTCTGCCGTAAAAATATCCAATGACCGTAAAAGACAGGATCTCAAGGGTTGTAGTCTCGGGATTACTCCCTGTGCCACGTGCCAGTGAGGCTAGAAATAGGAAGATAGAGCAGCTAAACACGTTGCTAAACAGCTGGTGTAGGAGGGCGGCTTTCAGTTATCTGGACCACAGGGAGCTCTTCCTTGACAGTTGTGACCTGTATAAGAAGGATGGGTTGCATCTAAACTGGAGAGGCATAAATATCCTGGCTGTGAGGTTTGCTAGTGACATACGGGAGGGTTTAAACTAGTATGGCAGGGGGGTGGGTACCGGAGCAATAGGTCAGAAGGTGAAAAAATTGAGGGAGAACGAGGAAATAGGGCCACTATGGCTCGGAGGAAGAGCAGACGGGGAGATGTTGCTGAAAACAGCGGGACTAGCGGCCTGAAATGCATATGTTTTAATGCACAAAGTATAACAGGTAAGGCAGATGAACTTGAGCTTAGATTAGTACTTGGAACTATGATGCTGTTGCCATTACAGAGACCTGGTTGAGGGAAGGGCAGGATTGGCAGCTAAACATTCCAGGATTTAGATGTTTCAGGCGGGATAGAGAGGGAGATAAAAGGGGCGGAGGAGTTGCGCTAGTAGTTATGGAGAATATCACAGCTGAACTGCAGGAGGACACCTCAGAGGGCAGCGAGGCTAAATGGGTAGAGATCAAGAATAAGAAGGGTGCAGTCACAATGTTGGGGTTTACTACAGGCCACCCAACAGCCAGCGGGAAATAGAGGAGCAGATCGGTAGACAGATTTTGGAAAGGAGTAAAAGCAACAGGTTGTTGTGATGGAAGACTTTAACTTCCCCAATATTGACTGGGACTCACTTAGCGCTAGGGGCTTGGACAGGGCAGAGTTTGTCCAGGAGGGCTTCTTAAAACAATATGTAGATAGTCCAACTAGGGAAGGGGCTGTACTAACCTGGTATTGAGGAATGAGCCCGGCCAGGTGGTAGAAGTTTCAGTAGGGGAGCATTTCTGGAACAGTGACCACAATTCAGTAAGTTTTAAAGTGCTGGTGGACAAGGATAAAAGTGGTCCTCGGGTGAATGTGCTAAATTGGGGGAAGACTAATCATAACAATATCAGGCGGGAACTGAAGAACCTAGATTGAGGGCGGATGTTTGAGGGTAAATCAACACCTGACATGTGGGAGGCTTTCAAAATGTCAGTTGAAAGGAATTCAGGACCGGCATGTTCCTGTGAGGAAGAAGGATAAATATGACAAATTTTGCGATCCTTGGAAACGAGGGATATTGTAGGCCTCGTCAAAATGAAAAAGGAGGCATTTGTCAGGGCTAGAAGGCTGGGAACAGACGAAGCCTGTGTGGAATACAAGGAAAGTAGGAGGAACTTAAGCAAGGAGTCAGGAGAGCTAAAAGAGGTCATGAAAAGTAATTCGCAAATAGGGTTAAGGAAAATCCCAAGGCTTTTTACATGTACATAAAAAGCAAGAGGGTAGCCAGGGAAAGGGTCGGCCCACTGAAGGACAGGGGAGGGAATCTATTTGTTGAGCCAGAGGAAACGGGCGAGGTACAAAATGAATACTTTGCATCAGCATTCACCAAAGAGAAGGAATTGGTGGATGTTGAGTCTGGCGAAGGGTGTGTAGATAGCCTGGGTCACACTGAGATCCAAAAAGACGAGGTGTTGGGCATCTTGAGGTGCTGAGGCCTTGACAGAAATCTTTGGATCCTCACTGTCTTCAGGTGATGTCCCGGAGGACTGGAGAATAGCCAATGTTGTTCCTTTGTTTAAGAAGGGTAGCAAGGATAATCCAGGGAACTACAGACCGATGAGCCTTATGTCAGTGGTAGGGAAATTACTGGAGAGAATTCTTCGAGACAGGATCTACTCCCATTTGGAAGCAAGGGGTCATATTAGCGAGAGGCAGCACTGTTTTGTGAAGGGAGGTCGTGTCTCACTAACTTGATCAGAGTTTTTCGAGGAGGTCATAAAGATGATTGATGCAGATAGGGCAGTGGATGTTGTCTATATGGACTTGAGTAAGGCCTTTGACAAGGTCCCTCATGGCAGACTGGTACGAAAGGTGAAGTCACATAGGATCAGAGGTGAGCTGGCAAGATGGATACAGAACTGGCTAGGTCATAGAAGGCAGAGAGTATTAATAGAAGGGTGCTTGTCTGATTGGAGGGCTGTGACTAGTGGTGTTCCGCAGGGATCAGTGCTGGGACCTTTGCTGCTCGTAGTATATATAAATGATTTGGAGGAAAAATGTAACTGGCCTGATTAGTAAGTTTGCGGACGACACAAAGGTTGGTGGAATTACGGATAGCGATGAGGACTGTCAGAGGATACAGCAGGATTTAGATCGTTTGGAGACGTGGGCGGAGAGATGGCAACTGGAGTTTAATTCGGACAAATGTGAGGTGATGCATTTTGGAAGGTCTAATACACATAGGAATATAGAGTGAATGGTAGAACCCTCTAGAACCCTCAAGAGCATTGACAGTCAGAGAGATCTTGGTGTACAGGTCCACAGGTCACTGAAAGGGGCAACACAGGTGGAGAAGGTAGTCAAGAAGGCATACGGCATGCTTGCCTTCATTGGCCGGGTCATCGAGTATCAAAATTGGCAAGTCACGTTGCAGCTGTATAGAACCTTAGCTAGGCCACACTTGGAGTATATGTTCAATTCTGGTCGTCACACTACCAGAATGATGTGGAGGCTTTAGAGAGGGTGCAGAAGAGATTTACCAGGATGTTGCCTGGTATGGAGGGCATTAGCTATGAGGAGAGGTTGAAGAAACTTGGTTTGTTCTCACTGGAACAAATGCGGTTGGGGCAACCTGATAGAGGTCTACAAAATTATGAGGGGCATAGACAGAGTGGATAGTCAGAGACTTTTTCCCCAGGGTAGAGGGGTCAATTACTAGGGGGCATAGGTTTAAGGTGCAAGGTTTAGAGATGTGCGAGGCAAGTTTTTTTTTTTTACACAGAGGGTAGTGGGTGCCTGGAACTCGCTGCCGGAGGTGGTGGAAGCAGGGACAAGAGTGATGTTTAAGGGGCATCTTGACAATTACATGAATAGGATGGGAATAGAGGGACACAGACCCCAGAGGTGTAGAAGATTTTAGTTTAAACAGACAGCATGGTCGGCGCAGGCTTGGACAGCCGAAGGGCCTGTTCTTGTGCTGTACTGTTCTTTGTTCTTTGACCTCACTTCAACCACCTTCGGAGACAGAGTTCCAAAGTTGCACAACCCTCAGAAAAAAATAAATCCAATCTTTATTAGTGTCACAAGTGGGCTTACATTAACACTGCAATAAAGTTACTGTGAAAAGCCCGTGGTTGCCACATTCCGGCGCCTGTTCAGGAACCCAGAGGGTGAATTAGGAATATACAACTTACCTAACAGCACGTCATTCGGGACTTGTGGGATGAAACCAGAGGACCCGGAGGAAACCCACGCAGGCACAGGGAGAACGTGCAGACTCCGCACAGACAGTGACCCACAGCGGGAATCAAACCTGGGACCTTGGCGCAGTGAAGCAACAGTGATATCCACTGTGCTACCGTGCCACACAATATTCCCCTCATCTCTGTCCAAAAGGGCAACCCCTAATTTTAAAGCAGTACCCCCTTGTTCTGGACTCATCCACAAGAAGAAACATCCTTTCCATGTGCACTTTGTTTGTCTAGAACATCCAGGATCATTTATACTACATTCAAGTCACCCCCTTACCCGTTCGAAATTTCAGTGAAAAAAAGTCCAGCCTGTCCCAATGTTTTCCTCATAAAACAACCCATTCATTCCAGATCAAACTAGTAAACCTCCTCTGAACCATCTCCAATACATTTATATCCTTCCTTAAATAAGGAGACCAAAACTGCATACAGTAATTGAGATATAGTCTCACCAATGTTCCGATAACTGAAGCATAACATCCTTACATTTATATTCAGTTCCTCTCGTAATAAAGGGTAGCATTTCATTAGCTTGATTACATGCATACTAATTTTTTGTGATTCATGCACTAGAACTCTGCACCTCTAAATTCTGCAGTTGCTCTCCATTTAATATTCTGCTTTTTGATTCTTCCTGCCAAAGTGAACTTCATGTTTTCCCACATTACGCTCCATTTGCCCGATTTTTGCCCACTCATTCAACCTATCTCTATCCGTCTGCAACCCCCTTATGAACTCTTCACAACATACGTTCGATCAATCTTTGTGTCGTCTGCAAATATAGCCTACCATACCTTCACTCAACTCATCTAAGGCATTGATAGAAATTGTAGAAAGTTGATGCCCCACTACAGGTCCTTGCAGGACGCCACTCATCACATTCTGCCAATTAGAAAAAGACCCATTTACACATATTCAGTTTTTGCCAAACAGCCAATCATCTATTCATTTAAAAAAAAAATATAGAGTACCCAATTATTTCTTTATTTTTCCAATTAAGGGGCTGTTTAGCATTGCCAATTCACCTAACCTGCACATCTTTTGGGTTGTGGGGGTGAAACCCATGCAGACATGGGGAAAATGTGCAAACTCCACACGGACAGTGACCCAAGGCCAGGATTCGAACCCACCAATCACCTATTCATGATTAACGTACGTTAACCTAAAGGGCAGCACAATGGCACAGTGGTTAGCACTTCTGCCTTACGGCGCCGTGGTCCCAGGTTCAATCCCGGCTCTGGGTCATTGCCGTGTGGAGTTTGTACATTCTCTCCGTGTTTGCATGGGTTTCGCCCCCACAACCCAAAAATGTGCAGGGTAGGTGGATTGTATTTTTGTTAATTTAGAGTACCCAATTCATTTTTTCCAATTCAGGGGCAATTTGGCGTGGCCAATCTACCTACCCTGCACATTTTTGGGTTGTGGTGGCAAAACCCACGCAAACAGAAGGAGAATGTGCAAACTCCTCACAGACAATGACCCAGAGCCGGGACCTCGGCGCCATGAGGCAGCAATACTAACCACTGCACCACCGTGCTGCCCCCTCAGGGGATTGGCCATGCTAAATTGCCCCTTAATTGGAAAAAATGAATTGGGTACTCAAAATGAATGTTAACCCCTACACCACGAACTTTTATTTTCCACAATAAGCCTTGTTGTGACACCTTATCAAATGCTTTCTGGAAATCCAAGTACAACATGTCTACAGGTTCCCCTTTGTTCACAGTACATGTTACTCCTTCAAATAGCTACAATAAATTGGTTAAATATGATTTCACTCTCACAAAACCATGTTGACTCTTCCAGATTACCTTGAGTCTCTCCAAGTGTCCATCTATAACTTCCTTAATGATCGATTCGAGCACTTTCCCCACACCAGATATCAAGTTAACTGGCCTATAGTTTCCTGGCTCCCTGCCTTCTTGAATAGTGGGGTTATGTTTGCTCTGATTAAACCTTTCCAGAATCTAGCAAATTTTGAAAAATTAATACCAATGCATCTACTACCTCATTAGCCACCTCTTTTAAGACTCTCCCTCTTTTAAGACTCTAGGGTGAAGTCCATCAGTGAAGACAAAAGCAAAATATTTCTTAATTTCATGCACTATTTCCTTATTATCTACTATTAACTCCCCATTGTCACTCTCCAGGGGTGAATACTCACTTTACTTACCTCTTTCCTTTTTATCTATCTATACAAACTCTTGCTATCTGTATTTACATTCCTAGCTAGCTTTATCTTGTATTCATTTATTTTTCCCGATTAACCTTTCAGTCATTCTCTGCCATTCTTTATATTCTGACTAATCTGACCTGCCACTCATCTTTGCGAGTTATAGGGGCAGCACGGTGGTGCAGTGGGTTAGCCCTGTTGCCTCACGGCTCCGAGGTCCCAGGTTCAATCCTGGCTCTGGGTCACTATCCGTGTGGAGTTTGCACATTCTCCCCGTGTTTGCGTGGGTTTCACCCCCACAACCCAAAGATTTGCAGGGTAGGTGGATTGGCCATGCTAAATTGCCCCTTAACTGGAAAAAAATTAATTGGATACACTAAATTTATTTTTTAAAATATCTTTGTGAGTTATATGCTTCTTCCTTAAGTTTGGCACATTCCCTAACTTCTTTAGTAAACCACAGATGGTGGGTCCTCCCTTTAGAATTTTTCTCAGACTTATTCTGAATCTTCTGAGATATCCTCTTAAATGTCTTCCATTGTTTCTCTATTGATCTATCCCCTAGCCTAGTATTGCAATTCACGTCAGCTACCTCATCTTTCACTCCCACATATTTGTCCTTATTTAAGTTTAAAATACTAATCTTAGACCCACTCTTCTCCCTTTCAAACATGATGGAAAATTCAACAATATTGTGGTCAGTGCTACCTCCTTTGCCTTCACTGAGGTCATTCATTAATCCTGCCACATTACATTATTTTTTCCAATCACATCATGGGCTGGATTCTCCGTCCGCCGCACCACTTTTCTGCCCTGACCCGCTGGGGGGTATTCTCCGTTACGCCGGCTGGTCAATGGAGTTTCCCATTGTGGCGCAGCCCCACGCCATTGGAAAACCCTGGGTGCCGGCAAAATGGAAAATCCCACCGGCGAAGATTCCCGACCCCCATATTAAAATCAGGATCGAGATGGTTCACATGCAGATTTAGTGCACAGGTTTTGACCGAAGTTCACAAGAGCTTAAGAAAACCATTCAACTCTACAGATTATTTTATTTCATTTAAAAAAATAATAAATTAAGAATACCCAATCTTGACTTCCGGTTGCGGCTATGCGGAGCTAAGCCGCACGTTCGGCAGCTCCCACTACTAAAGGACTTTCGAGCCTATTTGAGGGCCCCAAACGGCGCTGTTTCGACAAATCCCGGTGGGGGAAGGTGTTTGGAGGAGCATTCCCCGAAATTTATGGTGCTCACCCGGAATGGGGCAAAGGAAAAGGCTGCAGCTGCTCCACAAGAAAAGCGGGGGAAGAAGGACAAAATGGCGGCCGGCGGAACACCCGAGGACTGGTGGAAGTGGGCGCAGGAGCAGCAAGCTGCTCTTCTGCGCTGTTTTGCGGAGCTGAAGGCTGAGTTGCTGGACTCCCTGAATGCGACTACCAACAGGCTGCTTGAGACCCAGGCGGCCCAGAAGGTGGCCATTCGGGAGTTGCAGCAGCAGGCCGCTGAGCGGGAGGAGGAGGCCGTGGTCCTCGTGGGGAAAGTGGAGTTGCACGAGGCACTTCACAAAAAGTGGCAAGACCACTTGGAGGAGCTGGACGTTCACACGAGGTGAAAGAATTTGAGGATCCTGGGCCTGGCGGAGGGGCTGGAGGGGTCGGATCTTCCGTCTTATGTGACCACGATGTTGAGCTCGTTGGTGGGAGCGGGGTCCTTCCATTTGCCCCTGGAGCTTGAGGGAGCTCACAGAGTGCTGGCCAGCAGGCCCAAGACAAATGAACCCCCGCGGGCGGTGCTGGTGCGGTTCCATCGATTCAGCGACCGGGAGTGTGTGCTGCGCTGGGCCAAGAAAGAGAGGAGCAGCAAGTGGGAGAATTCGGTAGTGCGAATCTACCAGGACTGGAGTGCGGAGGTGGCAAAGCGGCGGGCCGGGTTCAACCGGACGTAGGCGGTGCTGAATGCCAGGCAAGTCAAATTTGGAATGCTGCAGCTTGGGCGTCTGTGGGTGACATATAAGGACCGGCACCACTACTTGGAGTCCCCGGAGGAGGCGTGGGCCTTTGTACAGGCGGAGAAGCTGGACTCAAACTAGGGTCTGGGGGCACACTAGGGTCATTGCTGTTTTTGCTGTTGCTGTTTTGTAATTTTGACATGTGTTTTTTATTCTGGTTTTTTGCTCTGTTTCCGGGTGGGTCTGTTGGGTAGGTATGTGGGGTTGTGTGGGGAATGTTGGGGGTTTGTGTTTTTTATTTTCTCTTCTGTACGGGGGTTGGGGTGAAACTGGATTTTGGGGAGCTGCGTCAGAAGGGTGGGGTGTGGCAGTATGAAAGCACGGGCTTTCCTCTGGTTTCCCGCGCTGCGGGGCAGGGGGGGTGGAGCTGGCGGTGGGGGCGTGGCCTCTACTGGTTTTTTCCCCCACGCTGAAGCGGGGCCAAGGAGGTGTGGCAAGAGGGGGATGACCCCATGTCGGGAGGGGACGGGTTTTGGCGGGAGCTGCCGGGGTCAGCAGAAGTCAGGAGGGGTCCTAGCCTGGGGGGGGGGGGGGGGGGGGGGGATGCCGGGTTGCTGCTGGAATGGCCAGGAAGGAGCTGGTGTGGGCCGGGGGGTAGAGGAGAGGCGTTATCGCCATGGGGAATAGGTTGGGAGGGGCGCGCTGGCCTGGGGCGAGCAGTCGATGGGAGGGGTGGATCCCTGGAGGTTTGGGAGGCCGAGGGCGCGGGAGTATTCCTTTTTCTCTCATGTCCATAGGGTTTATTCCCGAATACATTTTTTCGTCCTGAGCAGGGGATTGATCCCGAAGGTGCAGGATGCCAAGTATTCGGCCATAGCAATTTCAGACCATGCTCCGCACTGGGTTGATCTGGAGACGGGGGAGGCGCGGGACCAGCGCCCGCTATGGCCCCTGGATGTGGGGATGCTGGCTGATGAGGAGGTGTGTAGGAGGGTCCGGGGAAGTATTGAGGGGTATCTTGATACCGACGGCACGGGGGAGGTCCAGGTGGGGATGGTCTGGGAGGCTCTGAAAGCAGTGATCCGGGGGGAGCTGATCTCCTTCCGGGCCCATAGGGAGAGGAGGGAGAGGGGGGAGCTCCTGGATGTGGATAGGAGGTACGCAGAGGCACCGGAGGATGGGTTGCTGGGGGAACGGCGTAGTTTGCAGGCCAAGTTTGACTTGTTGACCACCAGAAAGGCGGAGACACAGTGGAGGAGGGTGCAGGGCGCGGTATACGAGTATGGGGAGAAGGCGAGCAGGATGTTGGCGCATCAGCTCCGTAGGCGAGATGCAGCTAGGGAAATTGGTGGAGTGACGGATAAGGGTGAGAATATGGTGCAGAAGGGGGCAGAGGTAAACGGGGTCTTTATGGACTTCAACGAGGAACTGTATCGGTCGGAGCCACCAATGGTGGTGGTGGGGGGGGGATGGAGAGCTTCATGAACAGGCTATGTTTCCCAAAGTTTCAAGAGGAGCTGGTAGAGGGGCTGGGGGCGCTGATAGAGTTGGAGGAGCTCTATCCAACTAATCCAATTAATAAAAGCTTACAGCACAGAAACGGGCCATTTAGCCCATCTACTCTATGATGACACCACTAGAGCAAGCCAAACCAAATCCCACATTTATCTTCCACTACTTTGAACATGTATTCAATTTCCTTTAAAGATGCAATGATTTCTGCCTCAACCATTCCCTCTGGCAAAGCATACTATGTTGCAACAATCTGCAAGAGATTTCTCCGGACCGCTTCCTTGTACTCAAAATTCGGAACTGTTAATCACAGTAAATTGCTCCACCCAGAGACAGTATCAGAATCCTTAATTATTTTAATTAAAAAAAATTAGAGGTCAGGAGGAAATCTGAAGTATAAACTGCCATAGGGGCTGGTTTAGCACAGGGCTAAATCGCAGACCAAGGCAGGCTAGCAGCACTGTTCAATTCCCATACCTGCCTCCCCGAACAGGCGCCGGAATGTGGCGACTAGGGGCTTTTCACAGTAACTTCATTTGAAGCCTACTTGTGACAATAAGCGATTTTCATTTCATTTCATTGTAGCTCAAGTCAATCCTCATATATAGTTTCCCATACCTGTAACTAACTTCAACCTGGTGGTTCTGTGCAGTATGCTCCCTGTGGTTTAATTTCTTATATATAATGGTATACCAAAGTGGACACAGTACTTCATTAAAATTATGGCCATTGTCACGTTCAGACACAACTATTCCAGTGCTCCTATAGTCAGCCTCCCATTCGCCATAAACTTCAGCTCAACCGGAACTCTACAGCCCATTCTTATCTCTCGCCAAGACCTGCTTATCAATTATCCTTGTGCTCATGTAGCTACACTGGATCCTAGTCCTCCAGGATTCAAATAATCATGTTTAAACACCTTTTGCCTTAACCCTTTCACACCACTGTGAAGTCCTCCAGCTCCCCAAGAATTCTCCATTGCTCCAATTTAGACCTCCTGTGCATTGTCCCATCATACAGAGTAGGGAATGTTTCTTAGTGCTCTTGATTTCCCTCCTCAAATTTCTCCCTTTGCCTTTAAGAGGCTCTTCAAAAACCAGCTCTTTAACCAAGCATTTAGTCACCACTCCCAATGTCTCCTTTGGCTTAGTGTCCATTGCTTGGAGAGTATTGAAGTGGAGTCTGAATTTTAAAAAGAGATAAGGGTTTCAGCAGCAAGTAGGCTGATGCATTGGTAGAGGGGGTACAATGCAAGTCTTTGTGATGGACTGGAATCCCACATCAGGGTCAAATAGAATACCAATGTGGCAAACAGTGTGGTTTAGCCAGAGCTAGTGGTCTGAGCAAGGAATGTAACTAGTTAGGCTAGGAACAAAACCAATGGCTTCAGTCTTTCCCAAGTTTAATTTTGAGGATCTCGGACAAGAAAACTGACAATAGAGACGGGAAAAGAGTGGATTACAAATGGTGAGGTAGAGCCTCACTGTTCATATGGAACTATGAAAGAGCAAAGAGCAGCATGTAGATGGGAAAAAGGAGAACTCCGTGGATAGATTCTTGCGAGAACTCTAGAATTAACAGCGCTGGACAGTCTTACAAAGCTTTTTTTCCTAATTTTTAAAGTGCCCAATTCTTTTTTCCCCCCAAATAAGGGGCAATTTACCATGGCCAATCCACTTACCCTGCACATCTTTGGATTGTGGGGATGAGCCTCGCGCAGACGCTGGGAGAATGTGCAAACTCCATACGGACAGTGACCCAGGGCCGGGATCGAACCTGGGTCCTTGCCACCATGAGGCAACAATGCTAACCACTGCCATTGTGCCACCTTACAAAGCTGATCAACTCTGGAAGAGTTGTATGATCATCCGTGTCAAAGAACTGGCACAGTGGTTAGCACTGCTGCATCAAGGCGATGAGGAATGGGTTCAATCCCAGCCCTGGGTCACCGTCCTGTGGAGTTTGCACATGCTCCCCGTGTTTGTATGGGTCTCACCCCCACAACCCAAAGATGTGCATTGTAGGTGGATTGGCCACACCAAATTGCCCCTTAATTGGAAAAAAAGAATTGGGTACTTTCAATTTATATATTTTTAAAACTGTGTCAAAGAATTTAGACAGATTAAGGAGAGGGAAAATGTACCAGAGTCCCAAATATGTTTTTTGCGACTGATTAGAACCTTTTCAGTGCTGTGAACAGCTTGCCATCACTCATCACGCAGGCTAGCATATGAAGAATTATTACTTAGTAAGGTCGTGGACAGATGCATACAACTGTATATGGGAGGTCAGTTAGCCGGATGGCTGGTTTGTGATGCTAACAGTGCGGATTCAATTCCTGTACCGGTTGAGGTACCATAAAGGTCCCGCCTTCTCAACCTTGTCCTTCACCTGAGCTGTGGTCACCCTCAGTTTAAATCAACACCAGTCAGCTCCCTCTCAAAAGCAGAGAGGAGCCTATGCGACTTTCATTTCAGAACTATACCATCAGCACTTATCACCATTGGGGATTAGACAGTTGACAGGGAGGTGGGAGAGGGAAGAGAATGCGAATGAAAAGTTAAGAAATTATGGTCCTTTGTACATTTCCTGCACCTAAATCAAGTCAAGTCTGATTGCCACCTGAGACAAAACAGCTTTTTATGTACACAAGTAATAAAGGAACACTCCGTCCACAAACCTGTTTCTCTATTCCCTAAACACACTACTTGAAACCTATTTCTTTGAACAGGTTTTTGATCACCTGTCCTAATATCTCATGTGGCTCCATGTCAAATTGCATTTGACAATGTTCCTGTGAATCACCTTGGGACATTTCACTATATCAAAGGTGCTGTATACATACAAATTGTTGATGGTGGAAGTGCGCAAAGTGTCTCCTGACTCCTCTAAGCAAGTACTACAGCATTTCTTTAAAGAACAAGTAAACTGGGCTATTAGTAATTGTCCAATCTGAATACAAGATTTGATCTGTACAAATCCTTCTGGAGGGAAAAACATAGGTCAACGCATCCCACGTTTAACCAATACTGACAGATCCTCAAATTTTAAGTACAAACTTAGCAAAAGTACCTGAAGACAAAAGCTTGGGAGTTGTGAATCTCCCAACAAGATCAAAAACGGTAAAGGCTGAAGATTTTCAGAGGTGGAGAAAATGCTTCATCGTCAGTTAGGAGGATCCACATCTAGCCTCTTCTATTCTTTACACTTCTTTATTGTTCGTTTTGCCATTTTGTCCATTTTGATTCTTTACTTTGTAAGTTAAATACAGGAAGTTGATAGTTATTTATCCGATCAGAATTGATTTAAAATGTATAGATGCAGCATGGGGATGATGGACCAAATGACCTCCCACTGTGCTGCAACCAATCAGAACTGGTTTAAAATCTACAGATCTAGGAAGGGAGCTGGCCTCCCTCTGTGCTGCAAGTATTCTGCAGCTCATGACCTTCACCATACAAAAAATATTTCACAATGCCATCACGCAAACCTGTCAAGACATTAATCATTAACTATCAGGAAGAAAATGTTGACGGTCAGGGAATCTTAGTCAAACACGAATGTAACATGCACTTGACAGCTCACTGAATTGTGATATCAGGGCAAATAAAGGAGGAACGATCGCTTTGACACATGCGGGGAGGTTTAAAAAGAGTTTAAGTTTAAAGGAGTAGACATCTTATCACTACTTTTACTGAACGCTGATAAGCACAACCAAACCTTTTCAGACACGCCTGCTGTTTTTGGCCTGCCATTCATTTACAGTACAAGCCTGTGGGTGGAGACAAGATCACGACCTGGGATCAGCTGGAAACTTCCATGGGTCAGGCGACAAGCAACCTCCTAAAGCCTTTCAGAGAAGTCACAAGACTAGGAACGCTGCAACCGACCCACACAGTACAAATTGCCATCATCGGGCGAAGCATGAGACAGCCCACAATCTCCTTGCAGTCAACCTTTTAAAACACGGGTGCTGTTATTACTATTAGGACGACACTAGAATGACTTTGCACAATTTGCAATAAGTTTGGCGCAGAATCGGAAACACCGCTCCTGTGGTGAACGCCCAGGTTTCAATGTTTCACAGCACCACAGGCTCAGAAAATATGTCGTGGGAGTGTGGGCGAGGAAATTAAATCCAAAGATCAGAACTGCAATGGAGGGGGGGGGGGGGGGGGATGACAGCGATATCAAACTAGTCACCCAAGTTACTTTAACCACAAGAACCTGTACATTTTTTAATGCAATAAGTCTCGGCCACATTGAGAACCTTTCGTATGACGCGATCGGACTCAACTATCGGAAAGTTTACCACTTAGCCAAGTGCTTTCTGCGCCCCCTTCAAACTGCTTGGTGGCCCATACCCTGCGGGTGAGGGGAGTTGCTGCTGGCAGTACCTGCTGTTGCTGTGCTAGTAGTGGCCTCTCAATCTCCATCACTGCAGTCACCAGTCACTGCTAATCACGCGCAGCCCGGCTTGACTCTGCCAGCTCTTGTGACGCACACTTACCCGAGCAGCGCGAGACTCGCCTCGCCGCCCCGCCCGTCGCCTTCCTGCCCCAATCAACAGGCCGGACCCCGCCTACCGATCACTCGTCAGACCCCGCCCCTCCCACCCCTCTCATACCGATTCGGCCCCCACCTTGTCAATCATCAAGCCCTTCCCGCCCCCGCACCCCCCCCCCCCCCCCCCCCCCCCGTCAATCATCGTCAGTCCCGTCTTCCCATCATGTTTTATCAGAATGTGCCAGGCACAATCTGATTGTCGGGACAGGCACTGGGACAATCGGGGCTGGCACCCCACGCCAGTAACAGGCTGGGATGTCAAAGCTCTGGACTTCTGACTGACCTCTCATCTAAAGCGATGGTTCACAAAAAGTAATTCGGGCAAATCATAGAATCCCGACAGTGCAGAAAGGGACCATTCGGCCCGTCGAGTCTGCACCGACCCCCTGGAAGAGCACTCCACCTGGGCCCAGTCTCCCACCCTATCCCTGTAATCCCATAACCCCACCTAACCTCTGGGTATTAAGGGACAATTCACATCGCCAATCCACCTAACCTGCACATGTTTGGACTGTGGGAGGAAAACTGGAGGAAACCCACAGACATGTACAAACTCCACACAATCACCCAATGCTGGAATTGAATACGGGTCCCTGGCGCTGTAAATTTTCAATTATAATTAATTATTATGCAATTACATGTATCATAAAAATGAAGGCCTTTATAGATTCAAAGGTTACAAATATTATCAAGATATATCGCCGCTTAAGGTATAGAATGACTTATGCCTCCACAATATGGTGTGCACACACCTCCCCCAGAAAGTTTGATACTTGTCCAGTATTTGTTGTGGAATTATACAATGTATTTGGATGCAAGTCTTTTTGAAAATAAGTTTGGAAATAGGCACCTAACATATTGTAATTAAAATACGTTTAGCAAATATTACTGGTTTTAAACATCTGTATATTGAAAAATATATCAACAATGAATAGAAGCACTTCAATCAGGTTGTAATAACTTCAGTAAAGCATAAAGCATACTTGTTATAATTTGGAGTTGACACCAGTGTTTGTTTAACGGCATTTAAAATAAGCACTTTGACGAAATCCAGTCCATCACGTTGTGTCTGGGCCGCCTCCGCAGTCCGTCTCAAAACCTTCCAGAGGAACTGGAAAACATTCTCAAGCAAAAAGTCCCTTTTCAAATGACGTCCCTGAAATTGCGCAATAGTGCTATTTCCAGCATTTCAAAGGGGGTTGGCCTCTATATCTGCAGCTAAATTGATGTTTTAAATCCATTGCAATCGCTCTGCTTTATTTCACGCACACCCACATTTTCGCCTTATAGCTTTGTTTAGAACTGCATTTTACATCTGAATATACCTATTATGCCAACTGCAAACGGTGTGTCTGCCGTCGCAAACGCGACGAGTCGAATGACCTCCTTCTGTGCTCAAACGATTCTTGTCAATCTGAGTTTTAAGAAATTCTGGCAACCTGCTTGCTCCAAAAGTGAAAACAAATGTGTGCTGGATAACGTCAAAACTGATGACAAAAGATGGAAATACTTTCCAACTAAAATTGTTTTGAACTATAGGGTGTGTTAAAGGGAAATGTACCAAATGTAACGTTTTGTAGCCATTGAGGTGCAACACCAGAATAATTAAGGTAGAAAAACTTCATATTTCCACTTCTGTTCCTTCTGAGGAAGTGAAAGCATTTTAAAATAAAACCAGAAAATACTGGAAGTTCACAGCAGATTTCAAAAGAGAAATTTATCTGACCAACCAATATTTTCTGTTTTTATTTTGTATATCAAACATTCAGTTTTTCTTAACCCTGCTTTAGAAATGTTGGATCTGCAACCTATACCTACCAATGGGGAGGAGAGAGCCTTGACATTCTATTGCCATCTTTTTAAAAGTAAATTTAGATTACCCAATTCTTTTTTTCCAATTAAGGTGCAATTTAGCATGGCCAATTCACCTACCCAGCACATCTTTGGGCTGTGGGGATAAGATCCATGCAGACACGGGGAGAATGTGCAAACTCCACCGGGACAGTGACCCGGGGCCAGGATTGAACCTGGATCCTCGGCACGGTGATGCAGCAGTGCTAACCATTGCGCCACCATGCTGCCCCTTTCTACTGACATCCTAAGGACAAGTTCAGAAAGATGGAGTACCATGGGCGTGATTCACTGAAATGGACACTAAGGGCCCGATTCTCCGAGCCTCGCGACGGGCCGGAGAATTGCCGAAACCACACCACGCGGCCCTGACACTGGCACGCGATTCTCCGAGGTGCGGAGAATCGGTGCCATTAGCGTCGGCGCATTTGGCGCGCCGCCAGTCACGTGCCGCTATCCGCAGACGGGCCGTCGATTTTCCAGTCCGGGTGGGCCGAGCGGCCGCGCAGAAGCGGCAGAATCCTGCCGGTGTCGTTCACCCCTGGTCACTGCCGGTGGGAACTCTGCGCGAAGGGTCGGGGGGGCGGCCTGTGGGAGCTGGGGACTCCTTCAGCGTGCCGGCCCCGACGCAACATGGTGCGGGGGTTCTGGGGCCGGAAGCGGAACAAAGTAGGCCCGATGGGGGGGAGGCCAGCCCGCCAATCGATGAGCCCCGATCGTGGGTCAGACCCCATTGGAGGTGCCCCCCAGTCAAGGAGCGCTTTCCCCCGCCCCACAGGCCGCCCCCCGACCCTTTGCGCAGTATCGGCGGCCAGGCTGAGGACAGCGGCCCGCAGCCCGCGCTGGCGCAAGTGGCGGCGATTCACCACACCTCGGAGAATCACGCACCGGTGTCGGGGCGGCGTGGCGCGGTTGCATCGATTCTCCGGCCCGGCGTGGGCCTGGAAGAATCGCGCCCGATACCCAACATAATTGTACAACAGAGGGGCTAGTGGGGACCAGTGATTATTACGTAGAACATTTGATTTCTTTATTTTCATAGCTATTTTTGCACCACATGTGTTGTTCCTTGTGTCTTAATAAAACTCGTAGTCTTAAAGTTGAAGTAGATGCTTTATTGTGAGTTTGTTCTCTCTTCAGTACTTAACTTAAAGTTACATCTATGCTGCTAGTCTGTCTTGCTACCAGCTCCCGTCCTGTGAAGTGTGTCCTGACTTCCTGTTTGTGTGTATTTATATCTCTGCCGTGCTCCCTCTAGTGCTTGCTCAGTTGAATTGCATCTACACAGATATACAATCACCACACCACTCTCCACATCATTTCCTGCTCAGCCACTCACTTAACTTTACCTTTGATGCCCTTGTTTATTGTAAAACCTCTTGTTCAAGGGGAGCAGACTTGATCTATCTAGCATAAAACTGCTCAAGCCATTGATTACTAGGTCTAGCTAGACAACATCACCCTTTTGTCAAAACCTCACAGCACCACATGCTGTAAATTGGCAACCACACTCTCAAGACTTCAGGATCTCCCAATGTTTCCAATTTAGTAATCTCATCTTCATGTTTAAATCCCTTTCATGGACTCCTCCAGCTGTACTATATCCCAGAATTCTCTGTTCCTGTGAATCTGGCCTCTTGAATGTCCTTCAGCCGACTTGGCAGGCTGACAGTGAGGATTGCTTCATTCAGGAAACCGTGGCAGCACGGTAGCACAGTGGTTAGCACTGTTGCTTCACAGCTCCAGGAACCCGGCTTGGGTCACTGTCTGTGCGGAGTCTGCACATTCTCCCCATTTCTGCATGGGTTTCCTCCCACAGTCCAAAGATGTGCAGGTTAGCTGGATTGGCTGTGCTAAATTGCCCGTAGTGTCCAAAAGAAAAGGTTAGGATAGGGTGGAGGTGTGGGCTTAGGTGGCCAACCGAAGTTGGCCATTCCCTCAATACAAAATGGAGGAACGCAAAGCTTGCAGGTTAAAATGGACAAAGTTTGCAGCACAAGCAGGCTGCACCGAGCCAATGTGTATTCTGTCTGCTAAGAGAGCAGACAGCACCGAAACGAACATTCCGCATACTAAAGAGGCAATCTCCAGGATAGTTAACATAGTAATGGGACGATCCCAGGGACAATGGACACAAATGGGGAAGTGATTGCAACATTGTATAGGATACCAGACACCCCGGCACCAGCGGGGTTCGAAGACAAAGCACCTGAAGGCCCGCCCAGTAGCCGAGGGACAGCCTCAGTATTGGGGGATTCAAACAAATCGATTGGGAAAAGACCCAATCGATCCCCAGCAGATAGAGGGTTCGCCCAAAAGGGCGCGAAGCCCTAGGACCTATAAAAGACAGGTCCCAAACTTAGTTCGTTCTTCTTGACCAGCCCTCCTATCTTGACCAGCCCTCTCGACCAGCCTTTACCAAAGAAGACCTTGACCGAGAGAGAGGAGAGGTTTGGGACAGCAGCTGCCAGCAAGTAAGTGTCTCACAACGATCGCTACCAGAGATAGACACTCCTGACCCCTTTTTAACCTGTACCAACCTGAAGTCTGCGGACCCAGTGCAGAGCAAGAGGCCTTGTTCCCTGATCCGGCAGTTCCCTTTAAGATAAGTATTGGTTTATCTAGTGGTAGGAATAGTTTAGTCATCTTAGCGTATGCATGAGGAGATTATAATTGTATTATAATAAACTCATTTGTTTGAACTTACTAATTGGTGTATGGTTTTATTGCTTTGAACTTGACCTTGAAACTTGTGGCTGTATCTTAACGATACCTGGCGACTCCAGAGCTATGTAATGAAACAGAGCCAAATCGAGTGTTAAGCACACTCACCCAGAACGAGCAACATTTCCAAGGGCCAGTGCAGACTCGATGGGCTGAATGGCCTCCTTCTGAACTGTAAATTCTACGATTGTGTGAATAACAAATGTCAGAGGATCTCTGACTTAGGCAGAGGCTCCAAAATAATCATTTGTAATCTTGACATTTTTGAGTGAAGATAAATAAATTCTAGTTTAAATTTAAGAAACGTAGATGACATTTGCTCCAATTCCATCTGCAGAAAATGATTATATTTACAGATTGGCCATTCAACTAACTGAGCACATTACGAACCCTGGTAAAAACCCATTGTATTTTGATCAGTTAACTTTGCAACCATTAAAACAACGTTAGAGATGAGGAGTCCTATGTTCAGAGCCGGCTGGTACAGACGTCCTGTCTACTAGCCCTTTGTGTTGTCTTGGCTGGAATGTTCATATAATCCAATAAGAAGTTTTACAACATCAGGTTAAAATCTGACAGGCTTGTTTCAAATCAATAGCTTTCGGAGCACTGCTCCTTCCTTAGGTGAATCACCTGAGTAAGGAGCTGCGCTCCGAAAGCTAGTGATTTGAAACAAACCTGTTGGATTTTAACCTGGTGTTACAAGACTTCTTACTGTGCTCACCCCAGTCCAATGCTGGCATCTCCACATCATATAATACAAGTCACATTCCAGGAGGTTGATGAGTTAACCTTTGTCCATTTTTTATAAAACAGAATTTTAGCAAGAAAATATCAAAGAGAATCAATTTTTTTCATGCTTTCTCAGTATGACGTAACAGTTGCTGCTATAATTTCTGTAGGTTTCATGATGGGTACTGCTATGCAAGAAATACTTCATAAAATGCGTGATGCCCTGCCAGTCATTGAATTATTTGAAAAAATGGAATTAAAGATAAAAATAATTAGAAAAATTGAAGTTTGCACATTCTTCCCATGCCTGCGTGGGTCTCACCCCTTCAACCCCAAAAGAAGATGTGCAGGCTAGGCGGAGTGGCCACGCTAAATTGCCCCTTAATTGGTAAAATAAAGAATTGGGTACTCTAAATTTATTTTTAAAAACAAAATTTGAAAACAGGTAAAAAGGCAAAACTCAATGATTTACAGTCTCACAGAAATCATTGAAAGCGTTTTATTATATTCTTTTCCCCTTAACATTTTTCATTTTTGTAAATAATTTGGCAACTGGTGACATCCAAACATTTTCAATGTAGCTTGTAATTGCAATTCTGACAATAATTTGGAATAAATGAAGAAAATATGAGGCTTCCTTAAAACTAAATCCTCACTAATGTAAATGTAGTGATGCTTTAGATCCCTTTTATTTAATTTAGAATAAATAAATTAAGATGAACCTTTAGAAGTGCTGAGAAGTGTGATCCTATAAAACACATGTGTTCTGTGCCATTGAATCACCAAATCACAAAATGCTTTTCATGTAGCCACTTACAGGTTAAGTTTAGTGAACCTATAGTTCAAACAGGGAAATGAAAGACCTTTCACAACAACCACATATCGTAAAACATCCCCAGTACCTTCAGTGCCTCCCCAGTATAAGTGGCTAAGGTGGCCAAAGTATTGCTGAGATTCACAGGCTGAAGCCCTCCCTGCAGGTGCCTAAACATTTGCTCAGCCACCACTGTGGCAGCCGCCCCTGTAGCGACCTCCATTTTAGGCGGACGGCTGTTCATGACAAGGACAATCTTAATGGGGACGTTTTACTTAACCTCACCATCTTAAGTTTGTATACTTCTAATTTTTCTCCAGGGTCTTCTTCAAGCTTGTTCACTGGAGTTGCCCAAGCTTTTTTTTAGGAGACTTGGAGTAGACTGTCTGACTCAGGTTTTTGTTCTTTTCTGCTGTCATCGGTGTGGTAGTCACCACTACCAGTATTATATGTATTACGGTAAGACACGTATACGAGAGGTGCATGGGTAAATCCATGCCTGCTGGCTCCACCCAGTAGGTGGCGTATAAATGTGTGTGCTCGCCGGTGCTGCAGCCATTCTGGTAGCAGCTAAGGAGGCACAACATCTTTGCTCAATAAAGCCTCGATTATTCCACTACTCTCGTCTTTGTGGTAATTGATAATGCATCAATCAGCAACTCTGCCTACATGGAGGCGAACCACTCCTCATAACCTGGCAAGGCCTCTTCCACCCCTTTTAACGTCTCGGCTTGTGCCATCACCACATTCGATGGGCATACCAGCTTCTCACGGATCGTGGCCAAAGCTTCCTCGATGGTAGTTTTAAAAGATTGTTTAAATTCTTGGTCCCCAGCAGCACGGTGGTGTAGTGGTTAGCTCTGCTGCCTCATGGCGCCGAGATCCCAGGTTCGATCCCAGCTTTGGGTCACTGTCCGCGTGGAGTTTGCACATTCTCCTTGTGTTTGCCTTCACAACCCACAAAGATGTGCAGGGTAGGTGGATTGGCCATGCTAAATTGCCCCTAAATTGAAAAAAATGAATTGGGCCGCTAAATTTATTTTTAAAAAAGAAAAGCAAATTCTTTGTCCTGTAGCTCAAACTGCCTATCAATTTCCTGACCAAATTCTTCAAATTCCTGCGCCATTACAGCAGCCAACATATCAAGTGTGATGGGTGCGGCGGCAGCCATTTCCATAATTAAAAAAGGAAGGAAAGAGTCTTGGAGTGGGCAAAGAGGGCTCAGCTCATTGACTGGGATGGGCGTACTGTCCAAATTTATCAAGGTGTCGGAGTTGAACTGGCGAGAAGAGGGGTATTTTACGAGAAGGGCATGAGGTTTGGAGTGGTGTACCCGGCATGTTTGCAGGTTACAATGAATTTGAAAGTCTATCTCTTTGACACACCGGAGCAAGCAGAGGCTTTCATTCTCGAGAAGCTGGGTCCACTATAATGAGGCCTATCTTGGATTCAGTTTCTGAAAGATTATGATGTAGATATGTTACTATTATTGTTTTTTAGACCGCTGTTTCACTTTTACTCTGTCGGGGAGAAGGGGTAGTTTGTAAATTAGGAATTGGACAAGTGTTCCTGGCTTATTCTTGGAGGGAATGAGAGAGTTTTGTTGGTTTTGTTGGGGTATGGTTATGGTTGGGGATAAGGGGAAGTATTAGTTGATGTTAGAGGGGAGTTGTTGAAGAGATCTTATTCGGGAGTTGTTTAGCTAGCTATGGGGTGAGGGGAAGCTAGCAAACAGGAGTGGTGTGGGAGGGAGAGGCTGCAGTCTATTGGGCCAGGTTGGGAGAGATGCAATAGGCCAAGCTATAGTTTTGTGTTTGTGTGATGGGGTGTGGTTATAGTGCCAGGCAGTTGGTGGGCTTGGAGGAGGAAATTGGGAGCTATAGGGGGAGAAGGGGAACTAAAAGTGCCCAGAGACCTCTCTTTATCACATCCTGTGCGTGAGGTTAGTGGTCATCTTAGATGGGGCTGGGACCAGGGAATTTGGGTAGGCACATTGCACTACAGTGAAAATGGTGGACTCAAAATGGAGAGGGGGGTTGAAACCCTCAACGAGAACAAGATTGATCACTTAGAACATGCGGGGTCTGGGGGGGCCAGTAAAGAGAGCAAGGGATTTTTCCCATTTAAAAAAATAAATTTAGGGTACCCAATTCATTTTTTCCAATTAAGGGGCAGTTTAGCGTGGCCAATCCATCTACCCTGCACATCTTTGGGTTGTTGGGGGCGAAACCCCTGCAGACACGGGGATAATGTGCAAACTCTACACGGACAGTGACCCAGAGCCGGGTGCGCACCTGGGACCTCGACGCCGTGAGGCAGTAATGCTAACCACTGTGCCACCGTGCTGCCCAGGGTGAACAGACATGAGTGTCAGTAGGTAGTAGACAAAATTTTAGGGGTGGATAGAGAATATGCAAGTGACCAACGGCAGAGTCGTTAGCATGTAAGAAGAAGCTGTCCTACTGCCAGATGGTGAGACAGCTACAACAAGTAAGAGGGATGATCTATGAGTATGGGGAGGACAGCCTACTGTTTGCTCATCAGCTAAGGCGGCAGGATGGTGCCAGGGAGATTTTGCAGACAAAGGATTTGGGGGTTGGGTTGGGTTGGCCCCTACCCCAGAGAAAGTTAATGAGGTGTTTCACTCCTTTAATTAATTTGTTTTAAAATAAATTTAGTGTATCCAATTATTTTTTTTCCAATTAAGGGGCAATTTAGTATGGCCAATCCACCTACCCTGCATATCTGTTTGGGTTGTGTGGGTGAGATCCACGCAGCCACAGGGAGAATGTGCAAACTCCACACGGACAGTGACCCTGGGTTGGAATCAAACCTGGGATCGCGGCGCCGTGGGGCAGCAGTGCTAACCACTACGCCACCGTGCTGCCCATTTCACTTCTTTTATGAGGTACTTTACAGATTGGTACCACCAGAAGATGAGCAGGGGTGACTACGTTTTTGGAGGTCCTGTTGTTTCCTCAGGTGTGAGATGAGTCACGGGAAATGTTGATGTGCCGCAGGAGCTGGAGGAGGTCCACATCACTTTGGGTAAGATGCAGGTAGGGAAGACATTGGGAATCATAGTGGGAATCACTGTGGGAATCATAGATTTACTCTGGCGGGGTTGGATGCAGGGTCCCAGGGGCTGTGGCGTGCAGGGATCAAATGATTTGGGGATCTATTTGTTGGGGGCAGCTTCTCGAGTCTGGAGGAATTGGAAGAGGAGTATGAGCTGCCCAACGGGGAATGGGTTTCGGTTTTATGTTAGGAAGCAAATATTTTCAATCTGCTACCCCCAGGTCTCCACAACAATGTGGTGTCAAAAACAGGAGTTGGCAACGATAGGGTGTCGGAGATTTATAAGGAATTAATGGATTAGGAGAGAGCCCCAATAGGAGAAGTTAAACAGAAGTGGGAGGAAGAACTGGGGAGGAAGTGGAGGTTGGATTATGGGAGGAAGCTCTGAGGAGATTGAACACATCCTCTTTGTGTGCTAGGCTTAGCCTTATTCAATTCAAAGTGGTTCATTGGGCACATATGACGGTGTCCAGAATGAGCAGGTTCTTTGAGGGGGTAGAGGATAGGTGTGGGCGGTGCATGGTGGGGGTGGGGTCTGTGAACCATGTCCACATGCTTTGGGCTTGTCTGAAGCTGGAGGGATTCTGGCAGGGTTTGCTGACGTGATGCCTGGGGTGCTGAGGGTGAAGGTGGCCCCGAGTCCAGATTTTACGATCTTTACAGATTTTTTCAGCGTATCGGAAGATCCGGAGTCCTGGGGGCAAGAGAGGTTGACGTCTTGGGCTTTGCCTTCCTGGTAGCCCGGAGACGGATATTGCTGGAGTGGAGTGACTCAGGGGTCGCCGAAACCGAGCGACCTCACGGAATTCCTTAAGCTGGAAAAAAACAAAGTTTGCCTTGAGAGGGTCTGTGGAGGGGTTTGGCTGGAGGTGGAAGTTGGTTATTGACTTCTTCAAGAATAGTTAAGACATCAGCGGGAGGGGAAGGGAGGTGCTATAGGGGGTAAAAATGTGGCGACTAGGGGCTTTTCACAGTAACTTCATTGAAGACTAATTGTGACAATACGCTGTTATTATTATTAGATAGGAGAAGCTGGGGCTGATCTCCATAGGGAGAGGAGATTTAGCCGAGATGTTCAAAATCATGAGGAGTCCAGACAGAATAGATCGGGAGAAATGTTTTTCTTGGCAGGCAAATCAAGACCAGAGTGCATTGATTTAAGGTGTTTGACAGAAGAACAATTGCAACACGAGGAAAGACTTTTTATTTTACAATGAAAGGTTAGGGTCCGGAATGCACTGCCTGTAAATGTGGTGGAGGTAGAGCCTTTCAAAGAGAAACATCAGCAATAGAGATGGGTTGAAGGTGAGCTGTTAGAGGAGAGTGGTGATAATGGAGATTTTAAATATGAAGAAGACACTAGCAGAACACACCAAATCGGAAGAGCTATTGGAAAATAATAAGGGGATTCTCAGACTGCAGTTCTTGCAGAGAGACTCTAACCCTCTTGTTGTTGCTCTGTTGAGCAGGAATTCTGATAAGAATGATATTCAATACAGAAAAATATGAATGGATTTATTAATCATTATTATAGGTAGATAGAAACCAAAAGGAATGTAATTCCTCATTACACGTCTCATCGGAATTATGAACATGGATCAATGAATAGGTTTTCCTTTCAATATTTTTGCCTTCAATCAATGAATTTTATCAATCATCATTATGACACACAGAAGTGGATTCAAATCCAACACTGCAGATAGTGTAATTTAATTCAATAAAAAAATCTGGAATTAAAAGTCTAATGATCACAAAACCATTGTCAATTGTCATAAAAACCCATCTGCTTCGCTCATGTCTTTTAGGGAAGGAAATCTGCCATCCTTACCTGTCTGGCCTCCATGTGACTCCAGATTCACAGCAATGTGGTTGACTCTTAAACGCCACTCAGTTTGAGGACAATTAAATGAAATGAAAATCACTTATTGTCACAAGTAGGCTTCAAATGAAGTTACTGTGAAAAGCCCCTAGTCACCACATTCCAGCAGCTGTTCAGGGAGGCTAGTACGGGAATTGAACCCTGCTGCTGGCCTGCCTTGGTCTGCTTTCAAAGCCAGTGATTTAGCCCTGCGCTAAACCAGGATGGCCAATGGATGCTCACCTTGCCTGTGATGCTCACATCCTAAGAACGAGTAAAGAAAAAAAATGACACAAAGCTGGGTGGGAGGATGAGCTGTGAGGAGGATGCAGAGATCTTTCGTTGTTTTCTGAGCAAGTTGAGTGAGTGGGCAAATGAATGGCAGATGCAGTATAATTTGGATAAATGTAAGGTTATCCACTTTGGTAGCAGAAACAGGAATATTATCTAAATGGTCATAAATTAGGAGAGGGGAATGTGCAACGAGACCTGTACACCAGTCGCTGAAGGTAGCATGCAGGTGCAGCAGGCAATAAAGAAGGCAAATGGTATATTGACCTTCATAGTGGGAGGATTCGAGTACAGGGCCTTTGGTGAGGCCACATCTGGAATACTGTGTGCAGTTGTGGCCTCCTTATCTGAGGAAGGATGTTCTTGCTCTAGAGGGAGTGCAGTGAAGGTTTACCGGACTGATTCCTTGGATGGTAGGAGAGATTGAGTGTGTTAGGATTGTATTCACTGAAGTTCAGAAGAATGAGAAGTTCTCAGAGAAACCTATAAAATTCTAATGGACTAGACAGGGTGTGGGAGTGTCCAGAACTAGGGGTCACAGTCTGAGGACATGGGGTAGACCATTTAGGACAGTGATGAGAAGACATATCTTCACTCAGAGAGTAGAAGACCTGTGGAGTTCATTACCACAGAAAGTCACTGAGGCCAAAACATTGTATGTTTTCCAGAAGCACTTAGATATAGCACTTGGGCAGCATGGTTGTCCAGTGGATTAATACTGTAGCCTCAGGACGCCAAGGTCCCAGGTTCAATTCTGGCTCTGGGTCACTGTCTGTGTGGAGTTTGCACATTCTCCCTGTGTTTGTGTGGGTTTTGCCCCCACAACCCAAAGAGGTGGATTGGCCATGCTAAATTGCCCCTTAATTGGAAAAAATGAATTGGGTACTCTAAAATTTATTTAAAAAGATATAGCACTTGGGCAAAACAGATCCAAGGATGTGGGGTTGTTGGGGGAGAGGCAGGCTAAGGCTGATTGTGCTCTGATTGTGATGAATGGTGGAGATTGGATTGGATTGGATTTGTTTATTGTCACGTGTACCGAGGTACAGTGAAAAGTATTTTTCTGCAAGCAGCTCAACAGATCATTCAGTACATTGGAAGAAAGGGAATTGAACAGAATTCAAGAAAGTACATGAGAATACATAATAGGGCTACACAATATATACAAGGATCAAATGGCCAACGTGCTCCTTTTTCCCATTTTAAATTCAACTTTGATACCAAGTAGAAAGATCAAATAGGCAGTATAAATGGAGTTGTAACTCCACATAATATTTGGCGTTTTGTTCAAATAGTTACTCCTCATACAAAGACTTTACAAATTGCTCTCAAATGTCAAGCAAAATCTGTGGAGATGCCGGGGATTGAACCCGGGACCTCATACATGCGAAGCATGCGCTCTACCACTGAGCTACATCCCCTCCTGCTGTTGGTGTTGTGTAAATACCTCTTTAAACTTACAAAATTACTTTTGCGCTATGTTCTTTATTGTTTTTATGTGACGAGACTGCCTAAAATAGATTCATAGAATTTGTTTCGACCCTTTTCATTTGAATTCGGAAGAATGTGCAAATACTGACTGTTGTGGCTGGCGAAAATATCTGCACAGGATTGTGCCTTGCCCCAAAAAGTGAAAATGCCGAGGATTGAACCCGGAACCTCATACATGCAAAGCATACACTCTACCACTAAGCTACATGTACTTTATATTACTGCGCTGTTCTGTTTGCTCATCTTGGAGCCACTGTCGATATAGCACAGTTAAATGCCGCAAAAATATTTGAACATTGTTAACCCATAGGCAAAGATTTTGCATCGACGGAGAATCCCGCGACAAATATAAGGTTGTAACTTTAACCGCAACATGAGAGAAGTAAACATGAAAATAACCTCAAGGGGAGAATAATTAATTTTCTTAAAAACAGAAAATGCTCGGAAATACTCAGTAGGTATTCTACCGAGAATTTTGCTTGATGTTTTTGCTCCTTGAAAAAAATAGTTTCCATAGATTTGATTAATAAGAAATCAAATTCCATACCAGGACAAAAATCTTTAATGTCTGAAAGAGTGTCTATATGTATACCAGTGCTCCACGCATTTTTATTCCGAGAGTCTAGGGCCTATTGTGAATAGATAAATCCACCTCAAATGTTTGGACCCACCTCAAATTACTGACAATAATGGAGTAATGGATTGTTTCCTTCTGATTTAAGATATTTACAACAATGAGAAATGAATGCCAAGACAAGCCTTCCCCAAACCACCAGACCACAAAATTCAAATAAGAGAAACTAGCAGACAGGTACATCAGGATGTCTGTTACTCAGACTTTTACAGCTCACAAAGAGGCCCTTCGGCCCATCATGTATGTGCCGGCCTTCAATCACCTATCCTAAACCCATTTTCCAACACTTAGATACATAGATTTTTCTTTTATAATTGAGAGTACTCAATTATTTTTTTCCACTTAAGGGGCAATTTAACATGGCCAATTCACCTACCCTGCACATCTTTGGTTTGTGGGGCAAAATCCACACAAACACAGGGAAAACGCGCAAACTCCACACAGACAGTGACCCAGAGCCGGGATCAAACCTGGGATCTCGGCAACGGAAGGCAGCAATGCTAACCACTGCGCCACCATGCTGCCCAGATACACAGCTGCATAAAAGATAGGAGCGAGATAGGCCCTTCGAGCCTGCTCCGCCATTCATCCCCTTCACTTCCTCTTGTAAACTCTTCCCCCCAACCTTGGTTCCTTCCCCCAACTTTTCACCCCGGCTAGACTCACCGAAACCTGTTCTCCCATGCTTCAATGGCCGCAGCCCCTCCCCCCACCTCACTCCCGTTCACTGGCCAGCTTAAACCGGCCAGCGTGGAGGCCCCTGCCTGGTTCTCCTTCTTCCTTGCCTAGTACAAGGAAAATCAAGAAATCCCCATTAGCACACAACCCCCGCATACACACCCAAGCCCAAAGAACCATCATTGCAAATGAAAGTCTCATCTCTTCCCTTGTCCAAATATATACAGCGTCAACTCATTTAGTACATACACCAACATGCAGTGAAAAAAATAAAGTTACATGAGGCTACATTGGTAGACGACCGTTTTTCAATTCTGCCACAGTCCTTCTGTTTTCGCAAACTCGTCCGCAGCTTCCGCCGTCCCGAAATAAAAGTCCTTGGATTTGTAGGTCACCCTCAATTTAGCTGGGATACTATGCTGCACCGCACCTTACAGATGTACAGTGCCATCTTCACCTGGCTGAAGGCAGTCTGCCTCCTCGCCAGCTCCACAGTAAAGTCCTGGTATACGTGTATACCAGCTCCAGCCCACTGCACCACCCGCTTCTGTTTTGCCCAACACAGGACTTTCTCCTTCACGCTATACCTACGGAAACACAGAGTTACTACTCTTGGCGGCTCACTCGCCTTTGGTATAGGCCTCCACGACCGATGAGCCCGATCCAGTTCATATCGGGAGGGATCGTCCCCCTTCCCCAATAGCTTCGCCAGCATCGTGGCAAAATACTCCTTCGGCCTCGGGCCTTCCACCCCTTTGGGCAGACCCACAATCCTCAGATTCAGTCGCCTGGATCTGTTTTCCAAGTCTTCCATTTTGGCTCGCAGACCCTTGTTGGTCTCTATCACCTTCCGCAACCCCTTCCCCATCGAGGTGAGTTGATCCCTGTGCTGCGATATTGCCTCTTTCACTTCCTTCAGTGTCTCACCTTGCTTCCGCACCTCCGCCACTGCACTTGATACCTCTGGCCTCACCGGGGCAATCGCCTCCTCCACCAGCACTTTCATTACCACCCCCATCTCCTTCTTCATCACTTCCATGTGCTTTGTGAACTGTTATTCAAGTTCCACAGCCATCACCTTGGTCATTTCTTCATCTGTGAGTGATGTGGCCTCCCCTGATGCCCCAGCCTCCGCTTTCCTTACAGTTCCTCCACTGACTTTTTCACTCACCGGCGGACTTCCGTTAACCCCCTTTTTCACAGCCGTTTTTCTCCCAAACATAGACATTTCTCCTCCCTGTGCCTTCTTACAGCCTTTCAGCCTCCGTTGCTCCTGGGCCCAGGCATTAAAACCCCAAAATTTCTATTCCCGAGCGGGAGCCCTCCAGTGTGTGGCTGCCTCCTGCCCGCCTCAGATAGGATGCTTTCTATAGTGAATTTGTAAAAATTGGTAAGAGTCAACGTGGACATGCCGAATTTCCTTAGTTTCCTGGGGAAGTATAGGTGCTGTTATGCTTTCTTGGTCGTGGCGTCATTGTGGGTGGACCAGGACAGATTGTTGGTGATGTGTACACCTAGGAATTTGAAGTTATCAACCATCTCCACCTCGGCACCATTGATACAGGCAGGGATGTGCACGACACTTCGCTTCCTGAAGTCAATGAATAGTTCCTTAGTTTTGCTGACATCGAGGAAGAGATTGTTATCATTACACCATGCCTCTAGGTTCTCTATCTCCCTCCTGTACTCAGACTCATCATTGTTTGATATCCGACCCACTACGGTCATGTCATCAGATGGAGTTGGAACCACATTTTGCCATGCAGCCGTGTGTGTATAAGAAGTATAGACGTGGGCTAAGGGTGCAGCCTTGTGGGGCCCTGGTATTGAGGACTATCGTAGAGGAGGAGTTGTTGTTTATCCTTCCTGATTGTGGTCTATGGATCAGGAAGTCGACGATCCAGTTGCAGAGGAGGCGCCAAGTCCTAGATTTAGAAGTTTTGACATGAGCTTGGCTGGGATTATGGTGTTGAAGGCGGACTCTAGTCAATGAATAGAAGTCTGATATAGGATTCCAGGGATAAGTGTACGGTCAGGGAGATAGTGTCTGCTGTGGACCGGTTGTGGCAGTATGCGAATTGCAGTGGATCAAGGCATTCTGGAAGTATGGAGTTGATGTAACTCATGACCAACCTCTCAAAGCCCTTCCTAATGATAGATGTCAAGGCCACCGGACGGTAGTATTGAGACATGTTGCCTGGTTCTTCTCTGCTGTGAGAGGATATAAAAACAACAAGCTGCCCCTGGAATATAAGCAGAAAATGCTGTAAATGGCAGCATCAGAGCAAAAAAAATCAATCTTAATGTTTTGGTTTGGTGAACTTCTGTTAGAACTCTGGAAGTGTGACAGACGTCAACAGCTGGTCTGAAATATTAAGATTGAGGCCTCTGGTACAATTTTCAGTAGTCCTCATGCGTCCAGCTTCAGGCACATGCAGTGTATAAACCACCTGTTTCACCTGAAAATGAACACAACTGAATTCAGCTTGAATGACATTTGCTAAGAAACCACATTTGATCTACAGTAGATATAGTCCTTAATCATTCAATGCATCTCTTTGTCTCAAATTAACTTAAGAAGTACTCATAAAATTGTTGCTGTATAAAAGCACTTCACCTGACCTGTTTCACAGATATGCATTTCAAGATATGCATTTTATTTTGCCACAATCTCATAAACAATCATGGGCATCAGGTCTTGCCTGTTAATTATAGATACACATCTACATAACCAAGGTACATGTATGGATTCAATAAGTGTTAAAAAATGATCTCACAAGAAAGCTGGGCAATCTGGAAGACTTGAAAAGCAAACAAACACTTTCAGACAAAAGTTCTCTAACTCATTTAGGGTCTGATTATTACTCGTCATTGTTTTGGGAAGTTTCTATTCCATTTCTCAGCAAGCAATCATAGAACACAACTGGTACTGTGTTTGAAGCAATATTACCATCCCAGACCAGACCTCAATAGTGGCTAGGATACAGGACAGAAATCTCAATAGTTTAATTTTGTAAGAACAAAGAACAAAGAAAAGTACAGCAAAGGAACAGGCCCTTCGGCCCCCCAAGCCTGCACTGACCATGCTGCCCGTCTTAACTAAAATCTTCTACACTTCCGGGGTCCGTATCACTCTATTCCCATCCTATTCATGTACTTGTCAAGATGCCCTTAAACGTCACTATCGTCCCTGCTTCCACCACCTCCTCTGGCAGCGAGTTCCAGGCATCCACTACCCTCTGTGTAAAAACTTGCCTTGTACATCTCCTCTAAACCTTGCCCTTCGCACCTTAAACCTATGCCCCCTAGTAATTGACCCCTCTACCCTGGGAAAAAGTCTCTGACTATCCACTCTGTCTATGCCCCTCATAGTTTTGTAGACCTCTATCGGGTCGCCCCTCAACCTCCGTCGTTCCAGTGAGAACAAACCAAGTTTATTCAACCTCTCCTCATAGTTTTTAAAAAAAATTGAGAGTATCCAATTCATTTTTTCCAATTGGGGGACAATTTAGCGTGGCCAATCCACCTAGCTTGCACATTTTTGGGTTGTGGGGGGGCATTGCATTCTCAGGCGTAATGTCCCTCGTGTCCGCAATTATAACATTCCTGTGCTTTAGGGTGCTGCGCTGTACCTCTGCCTTCATTGACCCATGCGGGGTCTTGGTGTGGCCTGACTGGATTCATTGTGGTGTCTACTCTCTCCTGCTCAGTCTTTCTATGTACGGACTGTTCCTAAGCTCTCGATAAGCGTTTCAGTACCACACTTCATCGTGTGCCGGGTCTGAGGAGTCGTAACTGGCACATGCCTTCTGAGCTTCTTCTATGGCATGAGATACTAGCGTACGGGTCCATTTGGCCATATCGTCTGCTGATAAACGGGCGTGGGCTAACTCACCAAATACAGCAGTAAAGTGGATCCAAAGGTGTCCAGCAAACGCTGTTGGATGCTCTCCCTTTTTCTGTCTGCACAGGTTGAGTCCTTCTACCGGATCTCCTCTATTATAGCCAATGGCATCTAAAATGTCCGTTTTCATCTCTTGGAGGCTACCTCCTCCTACAGTTTGTGGGTCGGGAAGGGCTGAACTAACTGAGGGGTCAAGGCACATAACTATGAGCTTTACCTCTTCCTTCTCATCTAAACCATACATGAGGGTCTGTTGCTTCACTAGCTCGAAAAAGTGGTGTGGGTCTGATGTGGGGTGGAAAGTCTCTATCTTATCGCGGACATCCCTTAACTGGGTGATAGTTAATGGGGTTGTATATACAAAATCGGGTTGGTCTTCCATGGTGACCCTGCGCTGCGTGGTGATGGGGTTTATTGGGTTGGGTGCTGCCTGTGGAATCGGTGGTGCGAGTGCTTTTCTTTTCGGGGCCTGGGGGCTCTATTTTGATTTTTGGTCTTACTCATGTACCATTGGGCCTTTTACTGAATTCCTGCCAATCGGGGCCATCTTCCTGATCTAGCTGTGGGCCAAAGGTGTCTCTGAACCCATTTTGAACAGATAGCAGGGATTGCAATTTTGCAATTTGCTGCTTGCACTTGGCATGATCCACCGAACTCTGCCTCTGTTCCGTGGTGGAACTGTGGCGTGCTCGGAGGGCTGCCTTCAAATCATCACACTGTTTCCTCAATTGTTCTAACTGGTTCTCTGTTTTTTCTCTTACCATTAGAGAACGTTACGTGTCCTGGTAGGCCTTATCATACTGAATTTGGAAGCTGCTAAGGTGGGCGAGACAGGATTGAAGTGCCCTCTTGACATCATCCATCTCCTTGTCCTTCGCCGCTAACTGCTCCCGGAGCTGCACATTTAATCTCTCGCTTTCACTAATATCTCCTTCCCTACTTCTCTCCTTCTCCTCAAGCTGCCTACGGAGCATCCTCACGACCTCCTCTGTGCCTCACAATTGTGCCAGACAGGACACGATTGCCATCGGCTTACAAACCTTACTTAAACTTTTCTTGTGAATCTCGGTCAGGCTGTCCCACCAAGTCTGTCCTATGTTGCCAGGACCAATTTCCTTATTTGCGCAAAATTCCGACCATAGGGGCCCGATCCTTTCCCCTTAGGTATCTCCTAAGCTCTTCTTCCCATACGGGACACTGTTCTGATCTATTGGTCGCTGTGACCTCGGGCTCTTGTGGATGCATAAGGCATTTCATTGCCTTCATGGCCATCCCTACAATTACTTCTCTCTTTACTGGAAATTTAGAACAAGGGGGAATAAAGCGGTGGTGCAAACACGGTACGGCTCAAGCTATTTTCTGGTTTACGCAACTCCCAAAAGATTCACGCAACAATTCTATTGAGTTTACCTTATATCCCTTTGTTAGTACGCATGCAAATGACACACTTCTGAATTCTGGAGGTTTGATCGATACTGGTTTCGCTTGTGGTTTCTTTTACTTTGCCAATTTGGATTCTAATTCAATCGTTTTTGTGGGTTCTCCCGGAGTGACACAATCACTTCTGGGTCGAGTCCCGTCAGATGTCGGCAATAACTGTTGTGCCTTTCTTTTCCTCTGTCTTTTCTATTGCTCTGTCCCAATTATGGCAATCTGGGAGTTTGCCCTCCTTTCTTTTGATATCTATGTTCAAATGCTCAGAGTCGCCAGGTATCAAATGATAGCACCACAAGGCTCAACAGGCTACCGATCAAAGAGCCAAACACCAGTTTGTTAGTTCAAGCTCAAGGGTACTTTATTTACACACAATTAGTCATGCAACATAAACACTACTAGTTAACTACACCTATCGACTAAGACAACCTGTACTTAACTTCAGGCACCGGCTTAGGTCAGAGTGGCCGCTGTCCGATTCTGGAACGATCGGGTCTGGAGAAGTAACTGCTGCTCAGCTAGGCTCATCTGTCTGGTAGCGAGCGTTGAACTTAGACTTGCTTCTGGTGTTGCTGCACTTGGAAATGGTCGTGACTGGGGTGCCAGGTCCAAGAGAGGACGGACATATACTTCTTGGGCGCGATTCTCCGCGCTGGCCGACGCCGGAGTGAAACCCGGAGTGTTTCATGACGGCGTCAGAGGCCGCTCCTCGTCCCCTATTCTCCCCCCCCCCCCCGGGGGGGCTAGGAGCGGCGTTGTGAGGAACTCGGCCACCGGGACCTGATGTTTGCGTCAAGGCGGCGCGCCAAGAATGACGCGCCGGCGGCGCCTAAGTGACGTCAGCCGTGCATGCGCAGGTTGGCCGGCTCCAACCCGCGCATGCGCGGTTGCCGTCTTCCCCTCCGCTGCCCCGCAAGACGTGGTGGCTTGATCGTGCGGGACGGCGGAGGGGAAAGAGTGCGTCTCTTAGAGACGCCGGCCCGACGATCGGTGGGAACCGATCACGGGCCAGTCCCCTACCGAGCACGCCCGTGGTGCTCGATCCCCTCTCCGCCCCCTACAGGCCCCACACTTACCTGTCGCGCGCTGTTCACGCCGGCAGCGACCAGGTGTGGTTGCCGCCGGCGTGAACCCGTCGGGGTCACCAGGCCGCTCGGCCCATCTGGGCCGGAGAATCGGCGGTCGCCGGGAAAAAAGGTGAGCGCCGATTCTCCGAGCGGGGGTGGGAGAATCGCGGGGAGTGCCAGAGCGTCCCTCCCGCGATTCTCCCACCCGGCGTGGGGAGCGGAGAATTGCGCCCCTTATACTTGGGGGTTTTCACGCTCTTTTGGGCGGTCCTTCAGTATGGACCCCACTAATTGGGTGACCCCTGTTCACTCTGTTCGATTCCTAACCAATAAGTGGGTGGGGATTTGGATGGCTGGCCGTGTCCCAAGCAGTCACTGGCCCCGTTGTTTACGCTTCCCCTGAACAGAGAGTGGCGCCAAAATGTCTGGGACTGTACCGGCCGCTCGAGTACCAGTCCTTTGTTGTGGTGAAGATGGGCCATCAAAATGCTAATTGGCCGAAGTTTCGACACCATCGGGACTTCTTGCTTGCCTTGAGGTTGTGGGCACAGTGGTAGCAGCACATGGGGTTGGTGGGGGCGTTGGTGTGGGCACCGATATGAGGGAACCATCGGTTCGCTCCAGGGGGGTGGGGGGCCTGGTGGGGGGTTCTGGAGGTGTATATTGTTTAATTCTTGTTGAAACTTAATGTTTAAAGTTGTTAAAATTATAAATGCCTTCATAAAATATTTTCTGAATAAAAAACTAGAATTGTTCAAAATAATCAGACAATAAGAGACATCTTCCTTCATTTGAAATAAAATTCTGAAGGGCCGATGAAGCCACCTTGTGGCGAACTCCTGCCGAAAACAAGAAAAATGTTTTTAGACCTATGTACACCCGAAATAGCTTTGAACACTGATCTGAGTATGATTCCAGAATCTGAGCAGTTCAGAGAACTGAATGAACAAAACTCAGAAGCTGCTCAACTATTTGTAAAGTCACTTCAACAACTGGCCAGCCCAGCAAAACCCAAGCACTACTCTCAAACTGGCTGCTGTTAAAAAGATGTGAGTCTCTGTTGGTTCACTGATGCTGTTGTCCCTGCTAGAGTTGAGGGGGAAATGCATTGGTGCGCACACGATCTTGGCTTGAAAATTAATCCTGATTTCCTGTGATGATTGCAAGGTTGTGCAGCGTGGGAGGGTGTGTGGCATTTTGTCATGTTTTAATTTTTTTTTTAAATCTTTTTATTGGTGCTTCTCACATTTATAAACAGTTGTATGTATACATTACATTTTTCTTACTGTATTCTACAAAGAGATTTATTTTGTCATTCGTTTAACTGGCCCTATGTACATTTTGCTGCCCTCTGGATCGGTCTATAGTTCCCCCCTTCCCCGTTGCACCTTCCTCCCCCCCCCCGGCTTCAGCTGTGTTTTTATTTTATTTATTTTATTTTGCGGGAAAGAGGGGGGATAGGCCCCCCACTCCTCTTCTCTTGTGGTTTCCCCACCTTCCTTCTGTCATTGCCCCCCCACCGCACAGGTTCCGCAGTCCTTTGGTTCCTCATCTACCTTGGTTTTTGATTCTCAGTTTACGCCTCGTTTCTGGCCTCGACCAGATTTTGGAACAGGCCAGCAAACTGCCCCCAAGTTTCCAGGAAGCCTTCCTCTGACCCTCGGATGGCGTACTTAATCTTCTCCAGGTGGAGAAATTCCGAGAGGTCAGCGAGCCAGTCTGCAGCTTTGGGCGGTGCTGCTGATCGCCAGCAGAGCAGGATTCTCCGGCGTGCGATTAGGGAAGCGAAAGCTAGGGTGTTGGCCTCCTTCCCCATGTGTAACTCTGGCTGCTCCGATACCCCAAAGATTGCCACTATTGGGCCAGTCTGTCGCCCTACGTAGAAGTCCCCAACCGTCAGTGTGCCCCCGTCCTGCCTCCATCTTTTGAAGGTGGTATCTAGCATGGCTGGTGGGAATCTGTGTTTGCCGCAGATGGGGGCCATAAGGGACATTTTGGTTATCCCGAAGTGTTGTCTCAACTGGGTCCACATTCTCAGTGTGGCCGCTACCACTGGGCTTGTTGTGTGTCTTGTTGAGGGGGCTGGGAGTGATGCTGTTGCCAGGGCCTGGAGGGTCGTTCCTTTACAGGATGCTTCCTCCATTTGTACCCAGTCTGTGTTGGGTTTGTGTACCTATCTCCTCACTCTTTCTGCCGTTGCTGCCCCCCCCCCCCCCCCCCCCCCCCCCCCCCCACACACACACACACACACACAAACGCCATGATTAGCCTGTCTACATTTTGAGAAAAGGCCTTGGGGATGAAGATCGGAATGGATCTAAACAGGAAGAGGAACCTTGGCAGTATGTTCATCTTGATCGTCGCACTCCCCCCTCCAGGAAGAGTGGGTATGAGCCCCACCGTTGAAGGTCTTTTCCAGGCTGGTCAGGTTCCACTTGTGGATCTGTGACCAGTCTCTGGCTATTTGGATCCACAGGTAACGGAATCTATTCTGGGCTGTTTTCAACGGGAGCCCCTCCAGCTCTGTCCCTCCCCTTTTTGGGTTCACTAGGAATGCCTCACTTTTGCTCAGGTTAAGTTTGTAGCCTGAAATGGTTCCAAACTCTTTCAGTATTTGCAATATTGCCTTCAGTACCTCCAATGGCTTTGAGACATAGAGGAGCAGGTCATCTGTATAGAGTGAGACTCTCCGCTCTCTGTCTCCTCTCCGGATTCCCTTCCAGCTTTTCGCATCCCGCAGGGCTATCGTCAGGGGTTTGATCGCTAGCGAGAACAAGAGTGGGGACAGGAAGCAGCCCTGTCTTGTTCCTCTCTGTAGCTGGAAGGATTCTGAGCTGGTGGTGTTAGTTCGGATACTCGCTTTGGGAGCATTGTAAAGGAGCCTCACCCAGGTGATGAATCCCGCTCCGAGCCCAAACCATTCCAGTACCTTGAGGAGGTAGAGGAGGTGGGGGGGGGGGGGGGGGGGGGCAGGGTGCCCCTTGCCAGCGAGTCCGCGAACAAGTCCCTTAGGAGTGGGGCCAGGACTGGTGCAAATGTTTTGTAGAAGTCCGCCGGGAACCCGTCGGGTCCCAGTGCCTTCCCCGCCTGCATGGAGCTGATGCTGTCCATGGTTTCTCCCAGGTCTATTGTTGCTTCCAGCTCCCCCCGTCTGTCTTCCCCCACAACTGGTAGTTCCAGTCCGTCTCGGAACTGTTTCCACCCCGCATCCCTGTTGTGGGGGTTCTGAGGTGTACAGTCCCTGGCAGAAGGTCTCAAATGCCCGATTGACCTCCTTTGGTTCTGTTAACAGTCTGTCTCTGCTATCCTTTACCTACTGATGAGACCATCAATTCACGTGACACGTGGTTAGAAGTGAACAGTGGTTTTAATCGTCTTACAACAGAGCCTGCCTGTGACAAGATGAACTCCAGATGAACTTGTAGGCAGGCTCTCAGCATCAACCTTTATACTTCCGGTTAGGGGGGAGGAGCTGTGGGTGGAGCCAAGGGTGGAGCCCAGTACAAACTCCCGTACACTCCCAGAGCATCTCCCCCTAGTGGCAGAGCAGCGCAACTGCTCGTGTGCCGAGCTTACAGAGACATAGTACAACATGTGTGAATTACGCTACTGTGATTCACCACATTCACCCCCTGTAAAAAAAATCAAGTCCGGCGGGGGTGGTGGCTTACAGATTGAGCCTGTCCCATGGCCGAGTTGTCCGCTGTGATCGGTGGAGCACCGGGGTTGCAGCCCCTTCCGGTGGCTGGATGAGCACCGTCGGTTGGGGTACGATGGCGGACTCTGGGGGCGATTCCACCCGAGCTTCGTACCCGTCTGGTTCGACTGGGGACTGGGGGCGCTGGGAGCTAGCTGGCATGGGCACGCAAAAATAATGTAGCGAACTGGTAGGTGCGGGGGCGTGGGGGGCGAGTTGGGTGGGATGTAGTGTGAGGGGTACCTCGGCGGTGGTAGTGGGGGGGTTGGATCCTGCAGGTGTTAGGTCCCGGAGGGATACAGTGTCCTGACAGCCGTCAGGGTACTCTACAAAGGCGTACTGGGGGTTTGAATGCAGTAGGAGCACTTTCTCTACGAGTGGGTCAGTTTTGTGCACCCTGACGTGCTTCCGGAGGAGTACTGGGCCCGGTGTCTTCAACCATGCCGGGAGCGAAACCCCCCTGGTAGTGCCCCTGGAAAAAATAAAGAGCCGCTCGTGAGGGGTCTGGTTGGTAGCGGTACATAAGAGGGACCTAATAGCGTGGAGCGCGTCGGGGAGGACTTCTTGCCAATGGGAGATCGGGAGATTCCTGAACTGGAGGGTCAGTAGGACGGTCTTCCAGACCGTCGCATTCTCCCTCTCCACCTGCCCGTTCCCCATGGGGTTATAGCTGGTAGTCCTGCTCGAGGCAATGCCCTTGCCGAGCAGGTGCTGACGCAGCTCGTCGCTCATAAAGGACGAACCCCGGTCGCTGTGTACATAGCTTGGGAAACCAAACAGGGTGAAGATACTATGCAGGGCCCTAATGACTGTGTGGGAGGTCATATCGGGGCATGGGATAGCAAAGGGAAAACGGGAGAACTCGTCTATGACGTTCAGGAAGTACACATTCCTGTTAGTCGAGGGGAGTGGCCCTTTGAAATCGATAGCGAGGCGTTCAAAGGGCCTAGAAACCTTGACCAAGTGGGCCTTGTGTGGTCTATAGAAGTGCGGTTTGCACTCCGTGCAGATCGGGCAATCCCTGGTGACGGCTTTTACCTCCTCGGTGGAGAAAGGCAGATTTCGGGCTTTAATGTAGTGGGCGAGCCGGGTGATCCCCGGGTGGCAGAGGTCATTGTGGATGGCTTTTAAGCGGTCGCTCTGTACGCTGGCACACGTCCCGTGGGACAGGGCATCTGGGGGCTCGTTGAGCTTCCCCGGTCGATACATAATATCGTATTTGTAGGTGGAGAGTTCGATCCTCCACTCAGAATTTTGTCATTTATAATTTTGCCCCTTTGTGAGTTGTCAAACATGAAGGCAACCGATCTTTGGTCGGTGATGAGGGTGAACCTTCTACCTGCGAGGTAGTGCCTCCAGTGACGAATAGCCTCCACAATGGCTTGTGCTTCCTTTTCGACTGAGGAATGTCGAAGTTCCGAAGCGGAGAGGGTTCGGGAGAAAAATACGACTGGTCTCCCTGTCTGACTTAATGTGGCTGCAAGAGCTACCTCTGAGGCATCGCTCTCAACCTGGAAAGGGACGGATTCATCCACCGCCCGCATGGCAGCCTTGGCGATGTCCCGTTGTGCGGAAAACGCATTTCTCCTTGTTGTATGTGAGGTTAAGCTTCTGGGCCGTCTGGCGAAATTGGTTGAGGTTGGCATCGTGGTCCTGCTGGTCATAGCCGCAGATGGTAAAGTTATCCAAGTACGGGAACGTGGCCCGCAGCCCGTACTGGTCCACCATTCGGTCCATTGCTCGTTGGAACACCGAAACCGCATTTGTGACGCCAAAGGGGACCCGAAGGAAGTGGAAGAGGCAGCCATCGGCCTCAAACGCCGTGAAGTGGCAGTCCTCCAGGCGGATTGGGAGCTGGTGGTATGCAGACTTTAGGTCCACCGTGGAAAAAATCCGATATTGGGCGATCTGATTCACCATGCCTGCAATCCTGGGGAGTGGGTACGCGTCGAGGAGCGTAAACTGATTAATAGTCTGACTATAGTCTATGACCATGCGGAATTTTTCCCCGGTCTTGACGAGCACCACCTGAGCTCTCCAGGGACTGTTACTAGCCTCTATGATCCCCTCACGTAAAAGCCTCAGAACCTCAGATCGAATGAACACCCTGTCCTGTCGGCTGTACCGCCTGCTGCGAGTGGCTACGGGTTTACAGTCCGCAGTGAGGTTGGCAAAGAGAGGAGGGGGGGAGATTCGCAGCATGGCTTGGCTGCAGACAGTGAGTGGGGGTAGGGGTCCCCCGAAGCTGAGGGTGAGACTCTTGAGATTGCATTGAAAGTCGAGTCCCAATAAGAGTGGGGCGCAGAGTTCGGGCAGGGTGTACAGTTGGAAATTAGAGTAGCTAAATTGGAAATTGGATTGTTAGAGTTGCGATGGTGCGCCCTTGGATATGGACAGAGTGGGAACCCGAAGCGAGGGAGATAGTTTGCCATGCAGGGCAAACGGGGAGCGAACAATGTCTTACCAGATCTGGGTGTACGAAGCTCTCAGTGCTCCCAGAGTTGAAAAGGCACGGTGTACTGTACCTGTTGATTTGGACTGTCGTCATCGAGTTGTTGAGATGCTTTGGGCGTGATTGGTCCAGTGTGACTGCGTTGAGTTGCGGGTAGTCGGCGGCTCGGTCGGCTGCGCTGGGATGGCCCCGCGACGAGAGCCCGCTGAGGTTGCAGTCTTCAATCGAGTTTTCTGAGTGTGGAGAGGATGGGGCCCAAGATGGCCGCCCCCGTGGATCGCACGTGGCAGGCGGCGAGGAAGATGGCATCCAAGATGATGGCCCCCATGAGTCGCCCGTGGTGGACCGCGTGGTGGGGGTCCGCCAAGATGGCGGCCCCCATGGATCGCATGTGGCGGGTGGGGGCGGAGTCAGGGCATAGGCCGCTGTGTTCCGGGGCCTGCGGGCCTGCGAGTGCGGAGGGCAATTACTTTGTGCCGCTGGAGGTTTAGGGGCTGGGGCCTTCCTTGCCAGGCACACTCTGGCGTAGTGGCCTTTTCGCCCGCAGCTGCTGCAGGACGCGTTGCGGGCCGGGCAGTGCTGCTGCGGATGCTGGGGCTGGCCACAAAAGTGGCAGGCTGGGGCAGCATGGTGGCTGGGGGGGTCGCTGGTCGGGGGCCCATGACGGGGTCGCGCAGTCGGCAGGAAACGAGTTGAGGCTACGAAATGAGACCTCCATAGTTGTAGCAAGTTCAACAGTATCTTCTAAATTTAGGGCTTCTCCAGCCCTTCTCCAGCAGTCGCTGGCGCACGTAATTTGATCTAAGGCCTGTAACAAAGACATCGCGGACAGCACGTTCTCTATGTTCTGCAGCAGTTACAGCCTGATAATTACAGTCCTGGGATAAGGCTTTTAAGTCTCTGAGGAATTCTTCTAGCGATTCTGAAGGGCACTGGCGGCGAGTAGTAAAAATGTGGCGCGCGTAGACCTCATTGATAGGCCTCACGTACATTCTATCGAGTAGGGCCAGGGCCTCTGTATATGAGCCGGTACAGTTTAGCTGAGTAGATATACGATGGCTCACCCTCGCGTGCAGTAGGCTGAGTTTCTGCTCCTCCGTCATTTCTGGGGTGCTTGCTTCAACCAGGTAGACCGTAAAACATCGGAGCCAATGCAAAAAGATTTATTTCGCTTCTGCATCCTGTGGGTCGAGTTCCAGTCGATTAGGCTTGAGGGCTGATTCCATGGTCATTCCTTACTGTTTCTTAATACCATTAAATTGATGAGACCATCAATTCACGTGACATGTGGTTAGAAGTGAACAGTGGTTTTAATCGTCTTACAACAGAGCCTGCCTGTGACAAGATGAACTCCAGATGAACTGGTAGGCAGGCTCTCAGCATCAACCTTTATACTTCCGGTTTGGGGGAGGAGCCATGGGGGGAGCGAAGGGTGGAGCCCAGTACAAACTCCTGTACACTCCCAGAGCATCTCCCCCTAGTGGCAGAGAAGCGCAACTGCTCGTGTGCCGAGCTTACAGAGAGATAGTACAACATGTGTAATACAGTGTGAATTACACTACTGTGATTCACCACACCTACGCTATTGCCTTTGTGGCTGCCTGCTTTCTCAGCTGGTGAGCCAATAGGTGGCCAGCCTGGTCTCCGTGTCTGGCTGAGTTGGTACACTGCTTTCCCAGTGGATAGCAGGTTAAAATCCATTTGCAGCACTTTCCTCACCGCCAGCAGCTCTACGGTCGGGGCCTCAGACTATTTTCTGTTGACTTCCAGAATGGAGCTCACCAGTTATTGCTTGGCCACCCTCTCTTCCCTGTCTCTGCTGGCCTTGTAGGCTGTGATCTCTCCTCTAATCACGGCCTTCAGTGCCTCCCAAAACATGGAGGATGAGACCGCCCCATTTTGGTTGTTACGAACATGGTCGTTATGGCCTGCGATGTTTTTTGGCCGAAGGTCTTGTTGGCCAGGAGGTCTGTGTCCAGCCTCCACGTGGAGTGCTGGGCCCAGACTGTCTCCAACCTCACATCCATATAGTGTGGAGCGTGAGCGGAGATAACGATCGAGAAGTATTCTGTTCCCGTGATCCCTGGAAGTACCGATTTCTCCACTGCAAAGAAGTTGATACGGGTGTACTTGTGGAAAGTATGAGATTTCCTTTTCTCCCGGGTGAAGGAACCTCCATGGGTCCACTGCCCCCATCTGTTCCGTGAAAGCTCCTAGCTCCCTAGCCATGCCAGTCTTTATCTCAATTCTCGGGTTTGATCGGTCTGTCAGTGGGTCCTGCACGCAGTTAAAGCCGCCCCCCAATTAGTCAGTGTGTGTCAAGGTCAGGGATTTCCACCATGGCCTTCTTTATGAATTCTGTGTCGTCCCAGTTGGGAGCGCACACATTTACCATTACTCCCGGTGCCCCTTCCAGGACACCGCTGACCATGATGTACCGTCGCCCTGGGTCCGTAACTGTCTTGGTTTCTGTAAACCTCGTCCTCTTGCTAATTAATATTGCCATCTCCGTAGCCCTCGTGAGTGGTCCCGCCCAACCCTTCCTTACCAGCAGTCAGTCCTTCTCCCTCAGGTGCGTCTCTTGTAGGTAGATTATGTCTGCTTTTAGGCTTCTTAGGTGGGCGAAGGCTCTGGATCTTTTCACTGGGCTGTTGAATCCTCTTACATTCCAGGTAACGGGCGGGATTCTCCGACCACCCACCGCTGGTTGAATCCCGCCTCCTCCAGCTGTCGAATTCTCTGGCGCCGGGGTTTTGGCGGGGGCTGGAATTGCAGCACGCTGGTCGGAGGCCACTAGCTGCGGCCCCCCCCCCCGGCGATTCTCCGGCCCGCGATGGGCCAAGCGGCCGCTCCTTTTAGGCCGGTCCCGCCAGCGTATATTAGACCTGGTACTTATCAGCGGGACCTGGCTCTGCGGGCGGCCACTGGGGTCCTCGGGGGAGTGCGGGGGGGATCTGGCCCCGGGGGGGTGCCGCACGGTGGCCTGGCCTGCGATCGGGGCCCACCGATCCGCGGGCGGGCCTGTGCCATGGGGGCACTCTTTCCCTCCGCACTGGCTGCTGTGGACCTCCGTCATGGCCGGTGCAGAGACGAACCCCCCTGCGCATGCGCTGGGATGACGCCAGCATACGCTGGTGCTCCCGCACATGCACCAACTCTCACCAGCCAGCGGAGGCCCTTTGCCGCATGTTGGCACGGCGCCAAGCCTCTTCCACGCCGGTTGGCACCGTGCCAACCCCGCCGGTGCCGACCTAGCCCCTGAAGGTGTGGAGGATTCCGCACCTTCTGGGAGGCCCGACGCCGGAGTGGTTCATGCCACTCCTCAGCGCCGGGACCGCCCGCCCCGCTGGGTAGGGGGAAATCCCGCATAACAAACCTGGTGGGGGGGGGGGGTTTCTGATCCCCCCCCTCCCCCCTCCAAACTGACAATGTTTGCAGCACCAGCAGGCTGCACCAAGCAGGTGTGGATTCTGTCTGCTAAGAAAGCAGACAGCACCGAAACGAACATTCCGCATACTAATGAGGCAATCTCCGGGGTAATTAGCATGTTAATGGAACGATTCCAGAGACAATGGACACAAATGGGGAAGTAACTGCAACATTGTAAAGGATACCAGGCACCCCGGCACCAGCAGGGTTCGAAAACAAAGAGCCTGAAAGCCCGCCCAGTAGCTAAGGAACAGCCTCAGTATTGGGGGGATTCAAACATATCGATTGGGAAGGGACCCAATCGATTCCGAGCAGGTAGAAGGGTCCACCCAAAAGGGCGCGGATCCCTGGGACCTATAAAAGACAGGTCCCACACATGGTTTATTCTTCTTGTCCAGCCCTCCTCTCTCCTTGACCAGTCCTCCCTTGTGGACCAGCACCTCGACCAGCTTTTGCCAAGAAGACCTTGAAGGAGAGAGAGGTTTGGGACAGCAGCCGCCAGCAAGTAAGTGTCTCACAACGATCGCTACCAGAGATAGACACTCCTGACCCCTTTAACTTATACCAACCTGAAGTCTGCAGACCAGAGCAGAGCAAGAGGCCTTGTTCCCTGACCCGGCAGTTCCTTCGAGATAAGTATTAGTTTATTTAGCGGTAGGAATAGTTTAATCCTTTTAGCGTGTGCATGGGTAGTTATTATAATTGTATTATAATAAACTCAGTTGTTTGAACTTACTAATTGGTGTATGGTTTTATTGCTTTGAACTTCACCTTGAACTTGTGGCGGTATCTTAATGATACCTGGCGACTCCAGAGCTAAGTAAAGAAACAGAGCCAAATTGAGTGTTAAGCACACTCACCCAGAACGAGCAACACCTGTGGCATCACCCATACTTACCTGGTGGACGCACCCCTGCACTCCGGGGTTTCCCTTTGTTAGAGGGCCGATCACAATGGCCACGGTCGCCGCTCTCCCCATGCGGTCGGGCCCCAGTGTTCCGGGGTTTCCCTTTGTTCTGGGGGCACCCAACATGGCCGCCAGCCATGTGTACCCAACATGGCCGCCAGCCACGTGGGTGCGCCCTTGAACTCCGGGGTCTCCCTTCGCCCTGAAGCCCTCCCGGGTGGCTGTTTGCGGCGCCCTCTTGGTTCCTCGCCTCTGCTCCATGCTCGCTGAGGTCTGTGTCTGCTCTGCATCTCCACCCTGCCCTTCTCTTTGCTTTTCCTTTGTTCTGCGCTCTCCACCTGACTCCCTCTCCCCCCCCCCCCCACCACCAGCCCCTGTTCCTCTGTCTCCTCCGTGTGCTCTCCCCCCCCAACCCCCGCCTTCTGCCCCGTCCCTCGCCCTCCTCGTGCCAGGCGCTCCCTCTCCCCTGATGTTTTCATGATCCTATCCTGTTTCCCCCTAGATGTCTGGTGGGGCAATATACATTTCTAGTCCTGTCTCTTAGATGTATTAAGCCAGTTGTGATGTAATTGTCCTGTTACTTGCTGTGCTCACGTAGGTTATGCTCTTTCTGTTTTTTTTTAATCCCTCCCTTGCTTATGGTGATGTATTATTTTGTAACATTGTTGCGTTATTTTATAAAATGTAAAATCTCCATAAACATACTTTTTTTGAAAAGATGTGAGCAGCTGGGTGGGAAGCTGTAGGAAAGGAAAGCAGAAAGAGAAGAATGACAACAGCTGAGAAAATATTCTAAGTTTATTTTGACATTGTTTATTCAGTGATTTCAGAGAAACGTCCTGCTTATTCTGGAATTTCAAGTGTGCTTTGATTGGAAAATAATGTCGTAATTTTTGTTATATTGAAAGAGGAGAATGCTTGGTGGAGTATGTTGGCAGAGTATGGAGCATGTCAACACAACTAAACAGTAGCAGAGCATTGTAGCATGTTGATTATCAGCTTAATTTAGATATCGAGCAGAAGCATCACTTCAATATCACTTAAAACCAGCAGTTATTTTGGCTACGAGTAACAAAATGGTTTTCTGTTCAAATTCAATCCCTTCCCAAGGCTTGATATGCAGAACTTTTGACCTAGTTCTTACATTGCATTACTGGAATTTTTAAAAAAAATTGTTTTTATTAAAGCTTTTACAAACAGAATTTTTACATAACTAATAACAGAAAAATAAACGAAAAAATATTTAACAAAACTAGGTGGCTGTTGTCATTATACAAAAAGAAAATCTACATTAAATAGACAGTTCCCCACCTGAGCCCCCTCCCTCCCTCCCCCCCCCCCCCCCCCCCCCCCCCCCCCCCCCCCCCCCCATTGCTGCTGCTGACATTTTACCGCTACCCTAGAAAGTCAAGGAAAGGTTGCCACCCCCGGGAGAACTCCAGCAAAGGATCCTCTCCAAGGCAAACTTTATTCGCTCTAGATTGAGAAACCCAGCCATATCGCTAACCCAGGTCTTCACACTCGGGGGTTTTGAGTCTCTCCACATTAACAAGATCTGTCTCCGGGCTACCAGGGAGGCAAAGGCCAAAACCTCGGCCTCTTTCGCTTCCTGCACTCCCGGATCCTCCGACACCCCAAAGATCGCTATTGTTGGACTCGGCTTCACCCGAGTGTCCAAAATCTTGGACATAGCCCTCACAAAGCCCTGCCAGAGTTCTTTAGACTCCCTGCACATCTCGCGCACCTATCCTCCACCCCAACGAACTTGCTCATTCTCGCCGTCATCATATGAGCCCGGTGTACCACCTTAAACTGAATTAAGCTGAGCCTGGCACATGATGAGGAAGAATTCACCCTGTCCAGGGCATCAGCCCACAGGCCCTCATCCAGCCCCTCGCCCAGCTCCTCCTCCCACTTGCCCTTCAGTTCCTCCACTGGGGCTTCCTCCGCCTCCTGCAGTTCTTGGTAGATGTCCGACACCTTCCCCTCTCCTACCCAGATGCCAGACTCCACCCTGTCCTGTATCCTTTGAGGGGGTAGCAACAGAAATGTCCCCACCTGTTTTTTGAGAAAGTCACGGACTTGGAGGTATCTGAAGGCATTTCCCGGGGGCAGGCTGAATTTCTCCTCCAGCACCTTCAAGCTAGGAAAAGTCCCATCTATAAACAGGTCTCCCATCCTTCTAATGCCTGTCCTCTGCCAGCCTTGAAACCCCCCCCCCCCCCCCCCGTCTATCTTGCCCGGAACAAATCTATGATTATTTTGTATCGAAGTCCAAACTGAGGCCCCCTCCTCCTTCCTGTGCCTTCTCCACTGACCCCAGACCTGAGTGCCGTCGTCACCGCCGGGCTTGTGGTGTATTGTGCCGGGGAGAACGGCAGCGGTGCCATTACTAGTGCCCCTAGGCTGGTGCCTTTGCATGACGCCACCTCTAGCCGCCCCCACGCCGACCCCTCCTCCATTACCCATTTCTTAACCATGGCCACATTAGCCGCCCAATGGTAGCTATAGAGGTTCGGCAGTGCCAACCCTCCCCCACCCCCGACTGCGCTCCAAAAACAGCCTTTTAACTCGCGGGGTCTTGTTGGCCCACACAAATCCCGTAATAATCCTGTTCACCCGCTTGAAGAAGGATTTGGGGATGAAGATGGGAAGGCACTGAAAAACGAACAGGAATCTGGGGAGAACCGTCATCTTCACAGTCTGCACCTTTCCTGCCAGGGAAAGCGGGAGCATGTCCCACCTTTTAAAGTCTCCCTCCATCTGTTTTACAAGCCGAGACAGATTGAGCCTGTGTAGGGCATCCCAGTTCCTAGCCACCTGTATACCTAGGTAACGAAAGCTCCTCTCCACCATCTTGAGCGGGAGCTCTCCCAGTCTCTCTTCCTGACCCCTAGCGTGGATTACAAACAGCTCACATTTCCCCATGTTCAACTTGTATCCCAAGAAACTCCCCAAGTCCCTTAGGATCTGCATGACCTCCCCCATCCCCTCTATCGGGTCCGAAATATACAATAGCAGGTCGTCTGCGTAAAGTGAAATGATAATGTTTAGGAGCCTCCTCACATTTGTGTTCAGTTGCCTTGACGAAACCCATCTGATCCTCATCAATCACTCCAGGGACACAGTCCTCTATTCTGGTAGCCAGTATTTTAGCCAGCAGTTTGGCATCCACGTTCCGGAGCGATATCAGCCTGTGGAATCCACATTGAAGCGGATCCTTCTCCCTCTTCAGGATGAGCGAGATCGAAGCCTGAAACATCGTCGGGGGGAGGGTTCCTCTCTCCTTTGCCTCGTTAAAGGTTCTTAGCAGGAGTGGGCTCAGCAGCTCCGAGAATTTCTTGTAGGACTCTTTAGGGAAGCTGTCTGGACCCGGGGCCTTGCCCGACTGCATACTATCTAGGCCCTAAACTATCTTCTCCAACTCAATCGGTGCCCCCAGTCCCTCCACCAGATCCTCGTCTACCCTTCGGAACCTCAATTGACCCATAAATTGCTTCATCCCTTCCCCCCCCCTCGGGGGTTCTGACTAGTACAGTTTGCAGTAAAACTCCTTGAAGACTTTGTTGATCTTCTCTGGGTCCAAGACCGTGTTACCTGCTTTATCCCTCACTCCCCCAATCTCCCTGGTCGCCTCTCTCCTGCGAAGTTGGTGCGCCAGCATCCTACTTGCTTTCTCCCCATACTCGTAGACTTCCCCCTTCACCTTCCTCAGCTGTGCCTCCGACTTCCCAGTGGTCAGCAAATCGAACTCCGCCATCAGTCTCCGGCGCTCCTTTAGCAGCCCTTACTCGGGGGTCTCCGTGTACTTCCTGTCTACTCTACTCTCCCAACAGCCTCTCCCTCTCCGCCCTCTCCCTCTTCTCTCTGTGGGACCTAATAGAGATTAACTCCCCTCTAATAACCGCCTTCATAGCCTCCCAGACCGTTGTTGCTGTTACCTCCCCTGTGTCATTTGTTGTCACATAGTTTTGGATGCTCCTCCTTATCCGCCCACACACCTCTTTATCCGCTAGCAGTCCCACATCCAGTCTCCAGAGAGGGCGCTGCCCTCGCTACCCAACATGCACCTCATGAATTCCATGTCATCCCAGTTCGGGGCATAGACGTTCACTAACACCACTTGGGCCCCCTGCAGTTTGCCACTCACCATTATGTACCTGCCCCCCTTGTCCGCCACAATGCTCCCTGCCTCGAATGCCACCCATTTACTAACCAGAATTGCCACCCCTCTGGTCTTCGAGTCTAGCCCCGAATGGAATACCTGGCCCACCCATCCCCTCCGTAACCTCGTTTGGTCAGCGGGTTTTAAGTGTGTCTCTGGTAGCATGGCCACATCCGCCTTTAATCCCTTTAAATGCGAGAACACGCAGGCCCTTTTGACCGGCCCGTTCAGACCCCTCACATTCCACGTGATCAGCCTGGACGGTGGGTTGACCCCCCCCCCCCCCCCCCCCCCCCCCCCCCCCAACCCTGCCGACTAGCCATCTCCCTTTTTTGGCCAGCCACGTGCCCGCGCCCCCCCGCTCGCACCAGCCCTCCCGCCGGAGGCCCCCCAACCCGACTCTCCATCCATCCCCAACAGTTGGCTCCCCGTCAACGCCCCATCCCCCCCCCCCAATCCCCCAGTCCCAACCCCCGTGCCAAGCACCCGCTTAGCACTGATTTTCCCCCCCATTACGCTTCCGTAAGTCAGCTGACCCCGGCCGCTCCCGTCTCTATCTCCAAACTTACTATTGTCTCCTCCTTCGGGCCCCCAGCCCCTCCTCCCCCACAGGGTAAGAGAGCAAGAGCCATCCAGATTCTTCCCGTGCAACGAAAACACAACCCGGGCGATACCCCGCACCCTGAGAGAAACACAGAAAAAAAAAGAGAAAAACCCCAGAAAAAGAAAAGCAAACAACTTAAATTCTACTGCCAACATTACATCAGGCCAACAACCGGTTACAGATCCCCGCCAGAGTGTTTTGCCCACGTGCATCCACGTTAACCTTCGAGTCCAGCTTTTCATGTTTAATAAATGCCCACTCCTCGTCCGGCGTATCAAAGTAGTGGTGCCTGTCCTGGTACATTACCCAAAGCCTCGCCAGATGCAGGAGCCCGAACTTCACCCCTTTGCTGTGGAGGACCGCCTTAGCCCGGTTGAATCCCGCACGCCTCTTGGCCAGTTCAGCTCCCAAGTCCTGGTATATGCGAATCTCGCCGTTCTCCCACTTACTGCTCCGCTCCTTCTTTGCCCAACACAAGACACGCTCCCTGTCTGTGAAGCAGTGAAACCTTATCACCATCGCCCTCAGTGGTTCATTCACCCCTGGCTTCCTCGCGAGGACTCTATGCGCCCTGTCCAGTTCCAAGGGCAGCGGGAAGGCCCCCGTGCCCATCAGCGTCCCCAGCATTGTAGTCACATACGTGCTCGCATCCGCCCCCTCCGCACCTTCAGAGAGGCCAAGAATCCGCAGGTTTTGACTCCTGGACCTACACTCAAGGTCATCCAGTCTCTCCTGCCATCACTTTGACCGCCAGGCCCAGGATCTCATCCTCATTATCAGTTACCTTCCTCTCCACCTCTTTAATCGCCTTCTCCTGGACCTTCTGAGTCTCCACCATCTTTTCCATGGAGGCCTTCATGGGGGCCAGCATCTCTGTCTTCAGCTCTGTGAAGCAGCTTCTCAAAAACTCTTTCTGTTCTCTCGACCACAGGGCCTACGCTGCTTGGTCAGCCCTGGCTGCTATTTTGTCCTCCCGGACCCACTCCACTCGCTTCCCCGCAATCACTCTTTTAACGGCCCAGCTCCTGGTTCCCTCCATGCAGCAGTGGGGGGAACCTCTCCAGCGTCCTTTGCCATGCCGGGAATCACCGCCAAAGTGCGGTTGCCGCTCCGTTTAAAGGCCCGAAACTCCGATCCTGGCGGGAGCTGCCGTGTGTGCGACCCATTCGGACATGGCCGCTACCGCATTACTGGAAATTTTTGTTTGTCTTAATTTCACAGGAGGTAGATTAAGACATTTTGCAGATATGGTGACGGTCACAATTGATTTGAATTTTAATGATCACAGAACAGTAAACTCTTGCAAATCTGACCTGCAATAGGTTCTGCTTTAAAGATCCAAGAGCAGAATTCCATAATGTTGTGTACCATTTTAGCTTATTAAAAAAAGAGTTATATGTTTATTGGTGCATTGCCATTGTTATGTCTTCTGGTTCCCGCAAGTTAGAAATTATCACACTTTAGACTCAAAATAACAGTGAGTGTATTTCTTACATTTCTGCACACGGCTGCTGGACTGATAGACCAAAGGCGGAATTTTCCATTCTGGAGATTGAATCCGGTGGCATGTGGGAAAGTCGCCATGATTCTCGCTGGGCAGCAGAGTGGGTATACACGCATGAGCTTCCACTTTTCAGCTTATTAATTATGCAACTGTGAGGAGCTCAGCAAATCTTGTTGCGGGGCATGCAGGAAGTCTCCCGGCCTGCCGTTACATCATGGTGGTGAAGGTCCTGCCACTAGATACAAAGGGCTCCCGGAAAAACATTCACTAATTGCAAACCAGGAGCTCTGCACTCCTCCTCCAGACTCCTTGTGGCTGAAGCTTGTGCTGAAGAAGCTCATTGATGTGACCAACTTCATCCAGGGACATATGAGGGAGCTTCTGGCATCGTCTTTTGTTCATCTTTAGATAAGAGCATTGCCAGTGATACAGCCATGGTTGGGCCAATGCTCGCCATTGCAGTGCTCCATGTTTGCCACCTCTTGACCTTACAGAGACCCAGCTGCCTCTTGCTGCTTAGGCTCTGCTCCTCATGGCCCTTGCCAAATGATAATTCTTCTCCTTATCCGGATGAGAACTGATGTACTATCAATTACGACGAGACGAGAGCAGAGAGTAATCGAGGCTTTATTACACAGAGATGTGTGGCCTCCTACAGCAGCTGGCGAAATGGCTGCTGTTCGGAGAGCCCACACATTTATACTCCGCCTACAGGGCGGAGCCAGCAGGCAGGGATCTACCCCCATACCTGTAGTACAGCGGCCTTACCGTAATACCAATATATACAATATAATACAACAGTGGTGACTACCACAAGAACCATTACTAAGATAGGGCTGTCTGCTGCCTGCATCATTGACACCTGTAGATGTGTGAACAAATTGAAGTGATAGATTAAATGTCCTTTACAAAATTTTATCCTTTACAAAATTCTCTCCATCACAAAGTCAGCAGGGAAGTGTTAAGTCCTTCACCTGATCTCTGTCTAGACATGACATCCCAACCCCTTCCAGGTAAAGGACATCCTGGAAGACTAGAAATTGGTGTTCCTCCCATTCATATATGAATGTGCATGGAGGCATTACTCTTTGACCAGGGTGATGAGAACCATGTGCAAGAAGCATCTCATGGACATTTTTCCATTTGTACCCCCTACTCTTGAAACTCTATGGAGGGTTAATTGCCTTGGCAACATAGAACACCTAACCACATGATCAGCTATGACCATTCACCCAGGAGGATGGAGATTTGGAATCATTCCCCTCGGAGGTATTCCAGCTCCCTCTCTCTCTTCATCCCTGTCTTTCACTGCAGCTGATGGCAAATGGTGCAGAATGAACGGCAGCTCCATACCTGGCTGGGATCTCAATGTTATGAGATTCATGATTCAGAAACAAGCCTGCTGTAATGAGGGCTTCACCATAAAGAGGAAAAGACAAGCCTACATCTTTGACATCCAGTTGACTCGTAATTATTAGGGTCTCCTTTCAGTCACTTGTGCTGATGCTGAACTCCACCCATATGAAAAGACCCTCCTCCCACCTTGACGCATCTCGCTGACTGAATAACTGTATGGTCAAGATCAGTTGGAAAAATGTTGCATGTCACCAACTTTCCCCCATCATTATGGACCCAGACAATATCACCATTCCTCTCCTTCTGTCACCCTTGAACATCCCTCCATTGCCCTGGACCTATCACACGTCACCTCCATAGGCCTTTCCTCTCTTCAGAACCGACGCCCATTACCGTCACTACACCCACCCTGACCCTGCCCCCTCCCTTAACCGAGTCACCTACTTGATCCCCCTGTGACTCACCCAATGGGACCTTCAACTAACTGACTCTCATCCTGAATCTGTCACCCCATAGCATCCCACTCCCCCCCTCTGACAGTGGCTGTTCCCTCCTATCATCAGTACCCTGAGTTCTCCCCACAAGTCCGCACTGTTGACGTGAACGACCCTGCCTTCTAGGACACCCCCCGCTTCTTTGGACACTCTCTCCATCCCCACCCCCACCCCCCCCTCCCACCCCCCGCAAGAGTGCCATGTCTGGCCACCATTTTCTCCGCTCTTCCGCCTTCCCTGCTTATTCCTGCTTCCAACCTCCACCTGCCTCACTTGTCACCCTTGGCACAGCATTTTCTAACAGCACTTGGGTGAAGTTTTGTGAGGCTCCTGAGAAGGAAAAAGCAACAACTATGGACATTAAAGTCATTGATGAATTAAAGCTCACCAAGTGTACATCGCAAATGTACAGTCAGGAAATAGACCGTTTTAATTTCTCACTGGTGGGGCAGTAAATTTGAAAATAATTCCATAAGTTGGCCTTTTAATGAGTATTCAGAGGATGCAAATTATTGCAAACATGGTTCCTGACATAGATCAGAGGGAAACTTTGCATTTAACCTCCAATCAAAGTTGGAAGAGCAACATTTCAAAATAATCCATCACACCAAATTTAGCACAGTAAGAAGTCTTACAACACCAGGTTAAAGTCCAACAGGTTTGTTTCAAACACTAGCTTTCGGAGCACTGCTCCTTCCTCAGGTGAATGGCGAGGTGTGTTCCAGAAACATTTATATAGACAAAGTCAGAGATGCTGGACACTGCTTGGAATGCGAGCATTTGCAGGCAATCAAATCATTATAGATCCAGGGAGAGGGATAATCACAGGTTAAAGAGGTGTGAATTGTCTCAAGCCAGAACAGTTGGTAGGATTTTGCAAGTCCAGGCCAGATGGTGGGGGTGGATGTAATTCGACATGAATCCAAGATCCCTGTTGAGGCCGCACTCATGCGTGCAGAATTTACCAAATTTATACCAAATATAAACAAACGCATACCAAATTTAGCGTCCTCCTAGCCACCATTCCTGCCATTGGTGGGAGTGGAAATTTCCATCCTGATACTTTGTTATATGGCACATGACCCCAGTGCGACAGTGAATTACCTGGGACATATATTCACATAACGATTAGATCCTAACTCTTCATGAACAATGGGCACAATTTCATTGGTGCAGATCCTTGCGAACCGATTAGATAGCGGGAGAGGCGGAAATCGGGATCTGCACCAGGCACAGATCGGTTTCCGGTCTAACCAGCCTGCTCCCCTTGGCGGATTCCGGATCCCGCCCGGATGTAGCGAGGTACCAATTAGCACCGATTGAGGGCAATCTCCATCTCATTAACGAGGTAGCATTTTGGGGGCAGCAGGGTAGCATGGTGGTTAGCATAAATGCTTCATAGCTCCAGGGTCCCAGGTTCAATTCCCGGCTGGGTCACTGTCTGTGTGGAGTCTGCACGTCCTCCCCCTGTGTGCGTGGGTTTCCTCCAGGTGCTCCGGTTTCCTCCCACAGTCCAAAGATGTGCGGGTTAGGTGGATTGACCATGCTAAATTGCCCGTAGTGTCCTAATAAAAGTAAGGTTAGGGGGGGTTGTTGGGTTACGGGTATAGGGTGGATACGTGGGTTTGAGTAAGGTGATCATGGCTCGGCACAACATTGAGGGCCGAAGGGCCTGTTCTGTGCTGTACTGTTCTATGTTCTATCTGACACTGCAACTTGCATTGATTCTGATGCTGATTCTTCATCCATCACGTTGTTGCAAAAGTATTCTCTGGTTTTCAAGAGTAAAACCAACCCTTCCTCTGTCTGTACATTGTGGGAACGAGGTGCTACTTCAAGTACGATGGCCTTTCTCGACCAATTGCCTGAATCTTCTCTTCTCACAATGTCATCACTACTCACAGGTGGTAAAGTTCTAGACACTCTTGTCATAAAACTGCTTTTGTTTTGCTTTAATGTTTTGCATTCCCTGTAGTACCACTGCATTCTCCTCTTTCTTTCCCAAGTATGGGAGTGTGGTACGCAACCTTCTATTCGTGAGTAACTCTGCTGCCGATCTACCCTGTGACAATGGTGACGCTCTGTAACTCAATAGTGCGAGATATCGATCAGATTGGCTGTCCATTGCGTTCTTCAACAATTGCTTAACAATACGTACACCTTTTTCGGATTTCCATTGGCTTGAGGGTACAACGGACTCAACATGACGGAATTTAAATCGTAAGTGACTGCAAAGTGTTGCCACTCTTTACAGCTAAAAGAAGGACCATTGTCACTCACTAAGATGAATTCCGTGTCTAGCACAAATTGACTTGGTATTGCAGTATAACACTGCTCGCTGTTATGCTTGACAGTTGAGCCATTTCGGGATAGTTTGAAAAATAGTCTATGATCATTAAATAATCTTTCCCTCGTAGGTGAAAGAGATCAATAGCTACTTTCTACCCCTGGTGCTGTAGGTAAATCAGATATTTGCTTAGTTTCTCTTGTTTGCTTTCAATGACGTGTCTGGCATGTGTGACAGCAACTGACCATCCTGTCAATATCCTGGTTTATACCTGGCCAGTAAACAGAGTCATGAGCTCTCCGTTTACCCTTCCCAATCCCAAGATGTCCTTCATGTATCCTCTCTAATACATCCTTGCGAAGAAATTGAGGTGTGACTATAGTGTTCAAATGAAGTACCACTCCATTAATGATACTGAGTTTGGATCTTATATTGTAGAACTCCATCCATTGACCTCTGGGCCAGTGTGAATTGATGTTCCTCATCACCTCTTGAGGAGTTTGATCCTTCCTATTCTCTTCTTGGATCTCATGTAGTTTCAAATCTGATACTGGTAGTAGTGTGGAAATAAGATTGGCTTGCAGATCTACATCTTCAGCAATTTCACTACTAATACTTTGTATCCCCGCTTTCGATAATGCATCTACTAAGAACAAATATTTGCCTGGCATGTAGATGAGAAGATGAGATTGAAGTTATAGCGTTGTAACTTCATGATCAACCTCTGAATGCGCAGATATATCCGGTTGAGATTTTTTAATATGATGTTAACCAAAAGTCGCAGATCTGTCTCAACTGTGAAAGTTGGAAGCCCATAGATGTAGTTGTGGAATTTCTCCAAGTCCACAACTAAACCCAGGCACTCTTTTTTGATTTGAACATACCTCTACTCTGTTGCCCTCATGGATCGTGATGCATATGTGACTTGTTTCTAATGTTGTCCCCTTGTTCAAGAAGGGGAGTTGAGACAACTCTGGTAATTATAGACCTGTGAGCCTTACTTCGGTTGTGGGTAAAATGTTGGAAAAGGTTATAAGAGATAGGGTTTATAATCATCTTGAAAAGAACAAGTTGATTAGCGATAGTCAACACGGTTTTGTGAAGGGTAGGTCATGCCTCACAAACCTTATTGAGTTTTTTGAGAAGGTGACCAAACAGGTGGATGAGGGTAAAGCGGTTGATGTGGTGTATGTGGATTTCAGTAAGGCGTTTGATAAGGTTCCCCACGGTAGGCTATTGCAGAAAATAAGGAAGTATGGGATTGAAGGTGATTTATGAAATGAAAATCGCTTATTGTCACAAGTAGGCTTCAAATTAAGTTACTGTGAAAAGCCCCTAGTCACCACATTCCAGCGCCTGTTCGGGGAGGCTGATACGGGAATCGAACCGTGCTGCTGGCCTGCCTTGGTCTGCTTTCAAAGCCAGCGATTTAGCCCTGTGCTAAACAGCCCCTAGCGGTTTGGATCAGTAATTGGCTAGCTGAAAGAAGGCAGAGGGTGGTGGTTGATGGCAAATGTTCATCCTGTAGTTCAGTTACTAGTGGTGTACCGCAAGGATCTGTTTTGGGGCCACTGCTGTTTGCCATTTTTATAAATGACCTGGAAGAGGGTGTAGAAGGATGGGTTAGTAAATTTGCAGATGACACGAAGGTCGGTGGAGTTGTGGATAGTGCTGAAGGATGTTATAGGATACAGAGGGACATAGATAAGCTGCAGAGCTGGGCTGAGAGGTGGCAAATGGAGTTTAATGCGGAAAAGTGTGAGGTGGTTCACTTTGGAAGGAGTAACAGGAATGCAGAGTACTGGGCTAATGGCAAGATGCTTGGTAGTGTAGATGAACAGAGAGATCTCGGCATCCAGGTACATAAATCCCTGAAAGTTGCCACCCAGGTTAATAGAGCTGTTAAGAAGGCATATGGTGTGCTAGCCTTTATCAGTAGGGGGATTGAGTTTCGGAGCCACAAGGTCATGCTGCAGCTGTACATAACTCTGGTGCGGCCGCTCCTGGAGTACTGCGTGCAGTTCTGGTCACCACATTATAGGAAGGATGTGGAAGCTTTGGAAAGGGTTCAGAGGAGATTTACTAGGATGTTGCCTGGTATGCAGGGAAGGTCTTATGAGGAAAGGCTCAGGGACTTGAGATTGTTTTCATTAGAGAGGAGAAGGCTGAGAGGTGACTTAATAAAGACATATAAGATAGTCAGAGGGTTAGATAGGGTGGAAAGTGAGAGTCTTTTTCCTCAGATGGTGATGACCAACATGAGGGGACATAGCTTTAAATTGAGGGGTGGTAGATATAGGACAGATGTCAGAGGCAGTTTCTTTACTCAGAGAGTAGTAGGGGTGTGGAATGCCCTGCCTGCAACAGTAGTAGACTCGCCAACTTTAAGGGCATTTAAGTGGTCACTGGATAGACATATGGATGAAAATGGAATAGTGTAGGTCAGATAGGCTTCAGATGGTTTCACAGGTCGGCGCAACATCGAGGGCCGAAGGGCCCGTACTGCGTTGTAATGTTCTATGTTCTATGTAACTGTCATGCTCGAGTTGCGGAATAACTGCTCCCAGACCATCTTTGGACGTTTCACTTTAATCTGCTTAGACGGGTCAGAAAATGTGAGAACTAGCATGGCGGTTAGTGAAGTCTTGAGTTTCCTCCACTCTTGCTCTTGTTGCTCAGTCCAAGTGAAATCCGTTTTCTTGTGCAGGAGATCACGTACATGTGTTGTTTATGCTGACAGGTTTGGAATTAATTTCCCTTTGAAATTGAATATTACTCGTCACTCTTAAGAAGGCTTTCTTGTTGTGTGATTTTGACATGTTGAGAATTGCTTGGATTTTGTCCTTGTCGGGTTCAATGCCATGCCATGAGAGCTTGTCACCTAGGAATATAATCTCAGTTACTCCAAATTGGCACTTTTGCTTGTTGAGCTTCAGCCCACTTCTCCTGACGCTCATTAGAACTTTAAGCAACCTTGGATTGTGCTCTTTTATGGTCTCGGATTGTGCCCCAAACGATGATATCATCCGCATACAAACGTACACCTTTGATGCCTTCGATTTTGTGCTCCGAGGCAGTGAAAAATTTCTGATGCCGAAATTATGCCAAACGGCATTCTCAGAAAGCAGTACCGTCCAAATGGCGTATTAAAGATGCAGTGCTTTGTACTTTGTTCCTCTAGCTTTAGTTGCCAGAAACCCTGAGATGCGTCAGTTTCGTAAAGAATTGTGCACCAGCCATCTCAGATGGAATTTCCGCACGCTTTAATATTTGGTAATGTTCTCTTTTGATATTCTCTTTAAGATCTTTAGGAACCATCCATATGCTAATATTGCCATTCTTTTTCTTTACACAAACCATGAACTTTACCCAGTCGGTAGGTTCTTCTATCTTTCTGATTACTTCTAATTTTGTCATTCTGTCTAGCTCCTTTTTGAGGTGATCCCGAAGAAGTGCAGGTACTCTTTATGGTGCCTGTATCACAGGCTTCACATCCTCCTTGAGTTATATCTTGTAGGTGAATGGAAGTGTACCAAAACCTGTGAACACATCACTGAATTTGCTGATCATGTTCTCAGAATCGTCAGAGTGTTGATCCAATGCTATCTACCAACTGCACTAGACCTAATTCTTCAGAAGCTTGATCATCTAATAATGAATTCAAGCCCTCGGATACAATATAGAATGGGATGGAATAAACTTCACCACCACACTCAGGTCACAAGCACCATAACAGTTAATGTTTGAACCATTATAATCTCGCTGAGTTATTTTGTGATTTCTTCTAACCGGCTGAATTTTTAGATTTTTTAAATGGGTCATGCTGATTAAATTGGCTTTCGCACCAGTGTCTAACTTCAATTGAACGACTGTACTGTTCACTTCAAGTGGTAGCAGCCATTTGTCCTCATCAACTGCATTTATTTTGAATGGAGTACCAGTTTGCATTTTCTTAAGTTCTGGAGAATTTTTTAATGTCTCCAAAGAATTATTCTTCTCTGTTATTACTCCAACCAACAAACAATAATATTTTATCACTGGAGACTGTGTCTTCCACTGTGCTGACTGATCTGGGGTTCAGCTTAGAGTAACAATTCTGAGCAAAGTGATTTTTTTCCTTTGCATCTGGAACAAAACTTGCCAAACGCTGGACACTGCCTTAATTTGTGCCTTTTATCACATCTTTTACACAGAAATACTTTGTCCTGATCTTTAACCTGCTTGTTGGTGTGTGAGGAGCTGCAGGAACTTTCCTGCCTTTTTTTGCAAGTTTCCCGCCTTTTTTGAAAAAGAGTGGGGAACCGGATTGCTTTCCTCCAAGAAGACGGCACCATTACTGAGAAACATTTTCGAATCCTGTACTGCTAGCTCGTGAGCCTGACTAATCGTAAGTGTTTGTCCCAAAGACAGCTCCGATTCCCTCAGCAAACAGCTCAGCTTTTTTCATTCACACCAAACACAATCTTGTCCCAAATCATGGAAGGTTCCAACGCAGAAAAATTACAGGTTTTAGCTTTTAACTTTAAATCAGTGATGAATTGATCTATGGACTCTCCTGCCTTCTTTAAACGTGATCTAAACACATAGCGTTCAAAATTTCATTCTTTCTGGGGCTGCAATGTTTATCAAATCTTTGAATTATTTCATTACATTTTTTGCTGTCTTGATCGTTTGCAAATTTAAATGTATTAAACACAGCAAATGCTTCGGGTCCTGCCGCTGTTAGGAGCATCGCTACCTTACATAAATCTGATGTATCTTCTAAATTTACTGCAGTAAGAAATAGATTAAATTGTTGTTTAAACACACAGCAGTTGCTGTCCACATTACCATGAAATCTGAGACTCATCGGAGGCTTCAAGGACTCCACGTAGTTAATTCCTGCAGTCTGCAAATTCTTCAAATCTCTGAGGTGGCAATAATACAATGGACCAAAGGCCTCTTCTCTGTTGTAAACTTCAATGGAATTTTGCAGTGCCTCTAGAAGAGGAAAAGAGAACATTGGATTTTCTATTTAGGAACATTAATCTACTTTAGCAATTGAAAATTGCAGCATGGTACTTAAATTTTGTAATTGCAATTGCCAATAAGTCATACTCAATCCATAATTTAAATGCGAAGTCCTTACTACCTGTCACACCAAAAAGCATTTTGCTTTATTTTGAAGATTAACTAGTGTAACTTTGCTTTTCTAAAGTTTTGCCTCCTTTATGGGCAGCACGTAGTATAGTGGTTAGCATAAGACCATAAGACCATAAGACATAGGAGCGGAAGTAAGGCCATTCGGCCCATCGAGTCCACTCCACCATTCAATCATGGTTGATTTCAACTCCATTTACCCGCTCTCTCCCCATAGCCCTTAATTCCTCGAGAAATCAAGAATTTATCAATTTCTGTCTTAAAGACACTCAATGTCCCGGCCTCCACCGCCCTCTGTGGCAATGAATTCCACAGACCTACCACTCTCTGGCTGAAGAAATTTCTCGTCATCTCTGTTCTAAAGTGACTCCCTTTTATTCTAAGGCTGTGCCCCCGCGTCCTAGTCTCCCCTGCTAATGGAAACAACTTCCCTACGTCCATCCTATCCAAGCCATTCATTATCTTGTAAGTTTCTATTAGATCTCCCCTCAACCTCCTAAACTCCAATGAATATAAACCCACGATCCTCAGACGTTCATCGTATGTTAGGCCTACCATTCCTGGGATCATCCGTGTGAATCTCCGCTGGACCCGCTCCAGTGCCAGTATGTCCTTCCTGAGGTGTGGGGCCCAAAATTGCTCACAGTATTCTAAATGGGGCCTAACTAGTGCTTTATAAAGCCTCAGGAGTACATCCCTGCTTTTATATTCCAAGCCTCTTGAGATAAATGACAACATTACATTTGCTTTCTTAATTACGGACTCAACCTGCAAGTTTACCTTTAGAGAATCCTGGACTAGGACTCCCAAGTCCCTTTGCACTTTAGCATTATGAATTTTGTCACCGTTTAGAAAATAGTCCATGCCTCTATTCTTTTTTCCAAAGTGCAAGACCTCGCACTTGCCCACGTTGAATTTCATCAGCCACTTCTTGGACCATTCTCCTAAACTGTCTAAATCTTTCTGCATCCTCCCCACCTCCTCAATACTACCTGCCCCTCCACCTATCTTTGTATCATCGGCAAACTTGGCCAGAATGCCCCCAGTCCCGTCATCTAGATCGTTAATATATAAAGAGAACAGCTGTGGCCCCAACACTGAACCCTGCGGGACACCACTTGTCACCGGTTGCCATTCCGAAAAAGAACCTTTTATCCCAACTCTCTGCCTTCTGTCTGACAGCCAATCGTCAATCCATGTTAGTACCTTGCCTCGAATACCATGGGCCCTTATTTTACTCAGCAGTCTCCCGTGAGGCACCTTGTCAAAGGCCTTTTGGAAGTCAAGATAGATAACATCCATTGGCTCTCCTTGGTCTAACCTATTTGTTATCTCTTCAAAGAACTCTAACAGGTTTGTCAGGCACGACCTCCCCTTACTAAATCCATGCTGACTTGTCCTAATCCGACCCTGCACTTCCAAGAATTTAGAAATCTCATCCTTAACGATGGATTCTAGAATTTTGCCAACAACCGAGGTTAGGCTAATTGGCCTATAATTTTCCATCTTTTTTCTTGTTCCCTTCTTGAACAGGGGGGTTACAACAGCGATTTTCCAATCCTCTGGGACTTTCCCTGATTCCAGTGACTTTTGAAAGATCATAACTAACGCCTCCACTATTTCTTCAGCTATCTCCTTTAGAACTCTTGGATGTAGCCCATCTGGGCCCGGAGAGTTATCAATTTTCAGACCTTTTAGTTTCTCTAGCACCTTCCCCTTTGTGATGGCAACCATATTCAACTCTGCCCCCTGACTTTCCTGAATTGTTGGGATATTACTCATGTCTTCTACTGTGAAGACTGACGCAAAGTACTTATTAAGTTCCTCAGCTATTTCCTTGTCTCCCATCACTAGATTACCAGCGTCATTTTGGAGCGGCCCAATGTCTACTTTTGCCTCCCGTTTGTTTTTAATGTATTTAAAGAAACTTTTACTATCATTCATAATGTTACTGGCTAGCCTACCTTCATATTTGATCCTCTCCTTCCTTATTTCTCTCTTTGTTATCCTCTGTTTGTTTTTGTAGCCTTCCCAATCTTCTGACTTCCCACTACTCTTTGCCACATTATAGGCTCTCTCTTTTGCCTTGATGCATTCCCTGACTTCCTTTGTCAGCCATGGCTGCCTAATCCTCCCTCTGATAACCTTTCTTTTCTTTGGGATGAACCTCTGCACTGTGTCCTCAATTAATCCCAGAAACTCCTGCCATTGCTGTTCTACTGTCTTTCCCACTAGGCTCTGCTTCCAGTCGATTTTCGTCAGTTCCTCCCTCATGCGCCTGTAATTACCTTTATTTAACTGTAAAACCTTTACATCTGATTCTACCTTCTTTCTTTCAAATTGCAGACTGAATTCTACCATATTATGAGCACAATTGCTTCACAGCTCCAGGGTCCCAGGTTCGATTCCTGGCTTGGGTCACTGTCTGTGCGGAGTCTGCACATTCTCCCCGTGTCTGCGTGGGTTTCCTCTGGGTGCTCTGGTTTCTTCCCACAGACCAAAGATGTGCAGGTTATGTGGATTGGCTATGCTAAAACAAAAATTGCCCTTCATGTCCAAAAATTGCCCTTAGCGTTGGGTGGGGTTGCTGGGTTATGGGGATGGGGTGGGGGTGTGGGCTTGGGTGGGGTGCTCTTTCCAAGAGCAGGTGCAGACTCGATGGGCCGAATGGCCTCCTTCTGCACTATAAATTCTATGATGATGATAAACAGTACTAGTATGGCTGTTCAGTGATGTTCATTACATAATCTGAACAGTTATGTTCGCAAAATTGTTACGTCGCAAAAGGAGGCCATTCGGTCCATTGTGTCAGCACCAGCTTTCCAAAGGAGCATCAAGTTGATATCATGATGTTGCAGATTTTTTGGTGATGTGTCTTTACAGAAATGTATGCATTTATCAATCTTGCTGCTTGTTAGGATAACATGTATTTATTAATGGTAGGTTGCAAATGCATTTAAATCAAAAGGAAATGGAAGTGTAGCCATGTCAGAAATGGTTAAAGGAGAATTTCTTCACAGTTAATTTGAATTATGCCCAAATTGAATACCTCATGGAACTCTGCATTTGTCAGCCCCATGATAAGGGTTTCTTGACTGGCTACTTTAACACAATAATTACTGTCAAAAAATGAATATGAAAGTTGGATAAACCTAAACATCTAAAACACTAACATTGTTTTCAACTTTCATTTTCATAGTGTTTCTCATGTCCTCAGAATATTCTAAAGTGCTTTTCAAACAATGAATTGAATTCTTGTAGTTGCTGTTACTATGTCGACAAGCGAGCAGCCAATGTGTGCACGGCAAAGTGTCATAATTTATGAATGAAACATATCAATCTGTTTTAATCGTATTTGCTGAGATATGAACATTGAACAACTCTCCAGGAAAATTTCCTGTTCTCCCATCTCAACAGTCAGATTGTGATTTAATTTATTTCAGCCAAAAGATGACATCTCCGGCAATACAGCACACCTTCAGTACTGTACTGAATTGTCTGTCTAAATTATGTACTCAAATTCAGATTCTATGTAAAGCATGCCATAAATAGTGATGCTGAAGAAAAATAACTTCACAATACATAATTTTATCCGAGTGGCTTAAAATATAATTAAGTCTTATGACCTCAATGGAAACAACTCTGTTGGAGTTCAAATGTAGCTGTCGATCTGTAGTGATCTGACACCCCAAAGAACGATTTGCATTTAACATGTCTAACAAAGCTGTAAACTTAGAAAAGGCTATGGATATTCTAATAGCGAAATACAATGTACAAGACTTACACTGGGGAATCCTACCCTGGGCTCTAACCAGAGAAGTGGTTCCCAAACTGTGAGTTATGACCCCAACTGGGCTTGTGGAAACAGTGAATGGCGCCATGAGCTCCCAATCACCAAGACTGTACCCCACACTGGCACTGAGGCACAAGCAGTGACCATCCTTGCCTTTCCCTCCTTGTCTCTCTCCAGACCATGGGCTTCTGCTCATGGCCTCCTGAGACTTAAAGCCCAGCCCGACCATGAGCCTGGTGACAATGCCTCCACTGTTGAGTTGCAGCCTGCCTGAGCACAACACAGTCAGTCTGGTGTTGTGGAATGCCTTGGGCTCCATAGGTCACCTCACGACCCTCAAGGCCCATGAACTGGAGCGACTCCGATGAAGTAATGGACTGGTGAGGGCGTAAAATAAGAACACTTTTACAAATTTCTTTTAAAAAATTCAGATGTTCAAGGGCAGCACGGTGGCCTAGTGGTTAGCACAACCGCCTCACGGCGCTGAGGTCCCAGGTTCGATCCCGGCTCTGGGTCACTGTCCGTGTGGAGTTTGCATATTCTCCCCGTGTCTGCGTGGGTTTCGCCCCCACAACCCAAAAATGTGCAGAGTAGGTGGATTGGCCACGCTAAATTGCCCCTTAATTGGAAAAAATAATTGGGTAATCTAAATTTATAAAAAAAAAAAAATTCAGATGTTCATATTTCTTTGGTTTATTATACATTGATCGATAACACGCAAACGTTACGAATTATCTTAGATTAGGATAAATGGTTGGCACAACATCGTGGGCTGAATGGCCTGTACTGTGCTGTACGGTTCTATGTTCTATATACCGAGTGTTACTGTGTTGCTTTGTTTATGTTGGTATACGGGGTCATGTTAATTTTCAAGTGTTAAAATGGGGTTGTGGTGAAAAATGTTTGGGGAGTGCTGAGTGAAATGAACAGCCACAAAGGAGCCCTGTGTTGGGGAAAGTGGTGGGGAATCAAGGTGAAGTAAATGGCCCAAGATCCAAGAAAAAAGGAACAATAAAGGAGGTAGCTGAGTTCAATGAGAGGCAGGTGGATGATTCTCAGCCACAGGGAATGCAAATGAAATGCTCTCCTGTTAGCCATGAAAATTCCACTGGAGTCAGCACTGGAGAATACCAATTAATTTTTGGTGTTGATATAATTTACTTTCTATAGTGTCTTTTCTTACCTATTGTGAAGTAGCTTTAAATTTAACAGAAATAAATTTAATCTTCAATTGAATTTCAACTGTCACCAAGTTAATCCCTCAATTTGGGGTATAAACTGAATGTAGGAAAAAGCAAGGTTTTCCCGGTGAATGAGCTGGGATGGCGGGTAAATTTAGTGGAGATGCCATTTATGGTAGCGAAGGATAGGTTTAGGTATTTGGGGATTCAGGCAGCTAGGGAATGGACGGGGCTCCATAAGTGGAACTTAACAAAGCTGGTGGAGGATGCCAGGGAGGACCTTAAGAGGTGGGATACACTGTAGTTGAGAGTGGTGAGGAGGGTCCAAGTGGTGAAAATGCAAATTCTGCCGAGGTTCTTGTTTATTTTTCAGGCTCTCCCAATCTTTATACCAAAGGCCTTTTTTGGAAATTGGACACGATCATTTCGAACATTGTATGGGCGGGGAAGGTGCCGAGGGTGGGGATAACCTTGCTACAGAGGCAGAGGCAGCAGGGGGATTGGCGTTGCCAAACCTGCTTCATTATTATTGGGTGGCGAATGTGCATAAGGTGCGACGATGGTGAGAAGGAGAAGGGGTAGAGTGGGTTAAGATGGAGGAGGAATCTTGTAAGGGGCCTAGTTTGAGGGCTATGGTGACGGCAGCGTTGCCAATGGCTCCGAGTAGGTATTCAAGGAGCCCGGTGATGCAGTCCACGGTGAAGATATGGAATCAGTTAAGGAAGCATTTTTAAAAATAAATTTAGAGTACATAATACATTTTTTCCAATTAAGGGACAATTTAGCATGGCCAATCCACCTACCCCGCACCTCTTTGGGTTGTGGGGGAGAAACCCACGCAAACACGGGGAGAATGTGACCCAGGGCCGGGACCAGACCTGGGACCCTGGCGCCGTGAAGCAGCAGTGCTAACCACTGCGTCACCATGCTGCCCAAGGAGGCATTTTAGGGTGGAAGGGATGTTGGTTTTAACGCCGCTGTGCGAGAATCATGGGTTTGAGCCGGGGGGGAGGGGTGGGGGGAATGGATACTGTATACAGGAGGTGGAGGGAACTGGGGATGGTCAAGGTGAGGGATCTGCATTTGGAGGAAGGGTTTGCCAGTCTGGAGGACCTAAGGGAGAGGGTAGAGCTGCCAAGGGGGAGTGAATTCAGGTATCTGCAGGTTCAGGACTTTGCGTGAAAGGTCTGGAGGGGGTCTGGAGGGGGTTCCCGAGGTGTCTGGGATACACCCTGCTGGACCGACTGCTGTTTCTGGCTGTGGAAGGGGAGGGAAGAATGTGGCTGGGGGAGCAGGGAGGTGAGCGGGTGGTAATGATCAAGGAGAAATGGAAAGGGGAGTTGGAAGGCGAGATCAATTGGGGAGTATTGAGTGAGGCACTGCATAGGGTAAACGGAACCTCCTCCTGTGCAAGGATGAGCCTGATACAGTTTAAGGTTGGGCACAGGGTGCATATGACTCGGGCGAGAATGAGGGGGTTCTTTCAGGGAATAGCAGATGAGTGTGAGAGATGTGTGCGGGAGCCAGAGAATCATGCACTCATGTTTTGGGGTTGCGAAAAATTGGGAAGATTCTGGGCGGGACTGTTTGTGGTCTTAGCCAGGATAGTGGAGGAGGAGGTGGACCTGGACTGTTTGGTGGTGATATTTGGGGTTTCAGAGAAGCTGGAAGTCATGGAGAGGAGGAAGGCCGATGTTGTGGACTTCGCCTCTCCGATTACACGACGGCAAATTTTATGATTTCCTACAATTTGAAAAGATAAAGTATGAATTAAGGGGCTCTGCAGAGGGGTATGAGAAAAGGTGGGGGATGTTTGTGACCGTGTTTGAGGAGCTGTTCGTTGCCCAGAGTGGGATAGTGTGTGGGGGCATGGGGGCGTGAAAAAGGGGAAAAACTTGGACAGACTATATAGTTGATTGCTGGGAAGTATGTTTCCCTGGGTGCTTATGTGTTGGAACCTGTTTTGATACATGTTTGTAAAAGAATACCTTTAAAAAAAAAGTTAATCCTTCAATTTAATTCAACGAACATTGGGCGCGATTCTCCGCTGCCCACGACGGGTCGGAGAATAGCGGGAGGGCCTTCCCGATATTCTTCCCGCCCTCCCGCTATTCCCCCCCCCCCCCCCCCCCCCCCACGGCCGCCCCACGACACGAATCGCTGCTCACCATTTTTTACGGCGAACAGCGATTCTCCCCAGGCCGATGGGCCGAGTTCCCAGGCCTTTACGGCCGTTTTCACGAACGCAATCACACCTGCTCTCACCGTTCGTGAAACATGCCGCAAAGTGCCGTCCCGGACAACCATGGCACCGATTGGCATGGCCGCACCACGGCTGTGCCAAGGGTGGCATGAGCCTGCGATCAGTGGGCACCGATCGCGGGCAGCGGGTCCGATACCCGCGCACTAATTGTTCTTCCGCCGCCCTGCAGGATCAGTCCGCGGGGCGGCTGAGAGGCATGATGGCCCGCGCATGCGCGGGTTTGATGCGTCTGCGTGATGACGTCATCCGCGCATGCGCGGGTTGGAGCCGTCCAACCCGCGCATGCGCGGCTGACGTCATCGTGCGCGTCAGCCGCCATGACGCTTGGCGCGCGGACTTAGCGACGGTCGCTAAGCCCGCGATGCCGTGCTTCACGGGGCCGCGCTGCTAGCCCCGCCCGGGTGGGAGAATCGGGTCCTGGGAGGGGGTGCGGAGGTTGCCGTGAAACACGGCCAGTTTCACGGTAGCCTTTACGACTCGCCGCATTTGCGGAGAATCACGCCCATTATTTCTCAGTAGTATATTTTCTCAATGAATATTACCACAATTTAGCTGGGATAGATTGTGATCAAGAGGAGGATGCAAAAGGGCTTCATACAGCAAAACTGAGCCTGAGCAGAAGGTAGTGGAAACAAATATGTCAGAGGGCCTGGGTTTGAATTCTGCTGTGGAGAATAGAGATGCAGGTTTGGATGCAGCTGAGCTGGAAGCAGGAATGAGGAGTCCGGGCAGCATGGTGGCGCAGTGAGTAGCACTGCTGCCTCACGGCGCCGAGGTCCCAGGTTCGATCCCGGCTCTGGGTCACTGTCCGTGTGGAGTTTGCACATTCTCCCCGTGTTTGCGTGGGTTTCGCCCTCACAACCCAAAAAGGTGCAAGCTAGGTGGATTGGCCACTCTAAATTGCCCCTTAATTGGAAAAATGATTGGGTACACTAAATTTATAAAAAAAAAAAAAAAAAAAAGGAATGAGGAGTCCAATGGCATACAGGAAACCCCGAAAATCTATGGACTAGGATATGTCGGAGAGAGAAACAAATTTTGGAATGCTGCCCAGATGGTCAAAAGTTGGAAACCGCTTCACCAGTCCACTTCATCCACATCTCTGGATGTGCTGTTGAGGTCTGTAAGGACATGGAGGGAGATAAAATTCCCAAGTAACAGGAAGAAGATGCTGGCTGGTGAGATAAAGAAAACATGGGTTAGAGGTTGCAATGAAGAGTCAGCATGGTATAGGAGCTTTGTGCCACATTCCCTGATCCATTGCAGGCCATTGCGATGATATTTTTTCCCATGGATAAAATGGCTAACTGCATGAAGTATCAAACTGAAAAATCCTGAAAATGTCCCTGGCAGAACCCTGGCAGATCCATAGATGTTTTGGTGGTGATTTTGACCGTCACTGGTAAAGCCTGGCCACCAGGTTCAGCTGGCAGCAGGACTTGTTCCAGAAGGTTGCAAATGTCTGTCACCATCTTAATTAACAAGCTGAGCTTCCTGAAACATGTCTAGGAAGCTTTACATTTACCTGTAGACTCTGCGCTGCCAATGCCTTCTGTGAGCTGCACCTCCTATGAGCTACACCTCTCTGCTGTCTGTTTCTCTCTCTCTTTGGAGTTACAGGCCAGTGAGCAGCATGCTGTCGCTGCTGCTGTTGAAACTCTTTGTCCTCATTTGAGGACTAAGGCAGCACAGACAGTACCCATCCTGATCTAGTAGATCAGACCTCCAAAGTGTAGATCAGATCTAAAACCTCCATTGTTAAAGAAACCTCCCCAGCAAGTAATCTCCCAGCACAAGTACTTTGAACAAACTCTTTCCCATAAGCAGGTAAAAATGCAGCTGTGGGAACTGACTACTTATTGCCATTTTTCCCTGACATGCTTTCAGCCCCTAAATGGCTGCTGAATTCTTACCTTGCTTTCACTGGAAAGTTCAAGGAAGCCAAGACCAGCATGCACCCAAAGTAAAAATTGTAAATATGGCCTGTCAATATCGCTCTAATGGAGTAGTTCATAGAGTCATTGAATCCCTACAGTGCAGACGGAGGCCATTCGGCCCATCGAGACTGCATCGACCCTCTGAAAGAACACCCTAACCTAATCCCAATCCCAACCTTGTAAACCCTTGTAGGGACAATTTAGCATACCCAATCCACCTAACCTGCACATCTTTGGACTGTGGGAGAAAGCTGGAGCACCCGGAGGAAACCCATGCAGACACGGGGAGAATGTGCAGACTCCGCACAGTCGCCCGAGGTCGGAATCGAACCCAGGTCCCTGGCGCTGTGAGGTGTTGCTCGTTCTGGGTGAGTGTGCTTAACACTCACTTTGGCTCTGTTTCTTGTTCTAAGCTCTGGAGTCGCCAGGTGCCGTTAAGACACCACCACAAGCTTCAAGGTGAAGTTCAAAGCAATAAAACCGTACACCAATTAGTAAGTCCAAACAACTAGAGTTTATTATAATACAATTATAATAACTACCCATGCACACGCTAAAGGATTAAACTTACTCCTACCGCTAAACAACTAATACTTATCTCGAAGGAACTGCTGGGTCAGGGAACAAGGCCTCTTGCTCTGCTCTGGTCTGCAGACTTCGGATTGTTATCAATTGCAAAGGGTGTCAGGAGTGCCTATTTCTGGTAGCAGTCATCGTTAGGCACTTACTTGTTGGTGGCTGCTGCTCAACGGCTGGAGTAGAAGACAGGAGCCCGGAGACAGGAGACTGACCCATGTGTGGAACCTTTCTTTTATAGGTCCCAGGGGTCCGCGCCCCTTTGGGCGGACTCCCTTACCTGCTTGGAATCGATTGGGTCTCTAACCAATCAATATGTTTGAACCCCCCAATCATAGGGCAGTTCCTTGGTTGCTGGGGCGGTTCTTGGGACCTATTGTTTTGGGCTTCTCTGGTGCCACTGGGTCTGGCCTTCCATAGAATGTATCTATTTGTGCTTAACTTGTGTCCATTGTATCTGGGACTCGCCCGGTATTGCCTCATTAGTATGTTAACGGGTTTTCTTTCACAGTGCTGTCTGGTCTCTGCAGCAGTCAAAACCAGTTTCTGCAGTCGTCCCAATACACAATCGCCTTGCAAGCTGCTTGCTTTCCAACATGTCCATTTTCCCTGCATTCCTTGCAATCTTCCATTTTGTGTTGGGCAGTGGCCACCTCAGGTGGCTACACTCCCTCCTTGTGATCTTCATGAGAAATCATGAAGGATCACCTAAGTAGGGTGTCTTTGTGTTCCCTGACCTCAGCGAGTTCCATGGCGTCTATTCTTTCCTCAACTATGGCAAAAAAAATGTTAACTAACATTTTCTGATTGGCGCTATGTCAAAGGGGACATGCATTACCAATTCGAATTGGGAACCTCTAACTATCGCAATAAACTATTCTCATCTCACATTTAAACCATCCTATAACATTCTAAACCCTTACTCATTCATACAACAGTATCTTTACATTTCATTTTCTGACTCAGCAGTCGAGCGCAGAACATTATAATACATCCACAATAATCTTTATTTACAGATCGTATTAAATTAAATCTTTTATTATACATCAAGGGGTTGGGGGGATTGGTGGAATCCGAAAATAGGGGATTGTACTCTGTAAATGGTTGAGGCGCAAGAGCGGGAGGCTCTCCTTCTCCATTTTCTCATCCTGAGGGTCTGCACTATGATGCAGAGAACTGCAATCACCAAAAATGATTCAATGACATACGAAAGTGAGTACCAGTTCATGAATTTTGTGCACCAGGTCTGGTCCTTGCTGTTCATTACTGGGCTTTGAGAAGTCGGTGTGTGGGAAACATTAACGGCGGGGGTCATAGGGGAAAAATGGTTTGCATCCGGCGTAAAAATACAAAAACGTAACTAAAAGCATGTAATTCTTCATCGTGGTCTTCTTCCTTCTCTTCCTTCTGTCCTTTTGTATTGCTGATCTTGCTCTGATCCTTCCTTCGAACGTTCGAAAGCTATGGGATCAAGCACAGTATCTGTCAATAATTTGTTTAATACCTGTAATGTTAGTATATCTGTCCTCTCATTCCAATTGTCCCTTAAATGAATGGCCAAGTCACACCCTGTGACTCCCCTCATTTTTTTTTTCAAAAGCGAATTTAGGACCAGACATATACCTAACAACTTTGCCACTGCGAGCCATCTCGCAGGTTTTGCGATTTACCATCCGAATGTTCCTGGATGTAAATAGCATATGGGATGGCTGCCGAAGGGCTACCTTAAACAAAAATGAAACCAAAGTTTAGAAATGAGATATCCGAATGGGTTGCGTTTGGGCCACTACAGGTAAGATTTGAATGGGATCCCCGGGTAGGGCATGCTGTGCTGTACCCGAGCTTAGCTGACCAAAGGGGGGTCCTCAGACAGGGCGGGTCCTCAATGCCGTTTCTCCACTGCCTGAGCAACCTGAAATGAACGGGCAAGAATGAAGTCGTAGTGTAATTGCAGCCTCTATTCCCAGAATAGAGGGGCACCTAAAAAAAGGGAGGAGCCAAGATGCTCCAACATCTGTAAACAGAAGACAAGTCGTGAACATTGTCGGTTCACCAGAGGACATTTCAACTGAGTGAAGTTCTCAGAAATATCTGCGGATAAACTAACGTGCATGTGAGGTGGTCACAAGCTTTTCAGCTGAAAAGTAAGTGGCCAATCTCCAATCAAACATTTAACGTACAAACAAACAAACATCCGTGCAGGTTCCATCAGAAAGGACAGCGCTTCTCTCAAGCGGTTCCTCTTTTACATCATCTGGACACCTCACTTCTCCTCATGCTCTGCGAACAGGGTCGCAAAGGGGTTGCCGTGTCGGGAGTCAGACATCAAGTCCTCCTCTTCTCCCGGATCCCATACCCTTGTATGGATTAGGCATGCAATCTTTGCATTGTGTGACCGGGGGTCACTCTCGTCATTGCGGACAAATCGCCAAGAATTGTCCCTGTGCCAAATCGTGGGGTCTAAAATTGAAGGAGCATTGTCGGGGTCGTCAGTGGTGGGTGGTGGTTTTGGGTGTGGGTGTGGGTACTTAATGTAGGTGATCTCCATGGGGTCACTGGAGTCGGGGTCGTGGTCGCTGAAGTGGGGGCTGTAGGGTGGAGTGCTGTGGCTGTCCACATTGTCACAGTCACTGTCACTGTCTCTGCTGTGGCAGCTTGTGGGCGTTCCGGGGTGTGGTCTGAAGTCAGTGGGTGGAGTCGAGGTTGAGTCCGATGAAGAACTGGTCTGTGAGGGGGAGGGTGGAAATGTGTCTCTTGTGGGCGGAGCGAGATGTTCTGTTGCATCGAGCAGGACATGGTGCGAGTGGTTTGACTGTGTTCCATAAGCCTTCAGTTGGTTAATATGAAACCACGCAGTCTTACCGTTGGGGTACTTTATCCTATAAACTGAGGGGCTGATTTTGTCCGAAATTGAGTACGGGCCGGAAAATTTAGGAGCCAAAAACGTGCTGGGGTTATAAACAGATAGCATAACCTGTTGCCCAACCTGAAATTCTGTGGGGTGTACATTCTTGTTAAAACAGGCCGTGCTCTGTTTTTGTCGTTTTCCCAATGTTACTGCGGCTGCTAACTGTGCAGACCTCACAGTTTCAACTAATTCTTTGACTGCTTTCTCATGTGTGAGGACCGTTACTTCTGGGCTGGTCATGTCCAGTCCTAAAAGGAATTCTGATCCTTTCATAGGGCGTCCGGTCATGAGTGTGTGTGGGGTGAAACCTGTAGATGATGAAACTGTATTTCGGATGAACATTAGTGCGAATGGGAGCACTGAATCCCAAGTCAAATTGTTCTCCTGTACCATCTTCCTGAGGGTCAATTTTAGGGTCCGATTCATGCGTTCTACTATCCCGCTTGACTGGGGGTGATACGCAATGTGGAAGTTCTGTTTTATGCCGAATATGGTCAGGACGTTCTTCATGACCCGTCCTGTAAAGTGAGATCCCTGATCTGACTCTGTGCTTCTGGGGAGACCCCATCTCGTAAAGATGTGGTGGGTCAGGATCTTTGCAGCTGTCTTAGCTGTGTTGGTGCATGAAGGGAATGCCTCTACCCATTTGCTAAAGGTATCTATGACCACCAGAACATATTTATAGTCATTCCTGCAAGGGGGCAATGGTCCTATAAAATCGATCTGGAGGTTTGTCCAGGGGCCATTAACGGGGCGAGTGTGGCTGAGTTGTGCCTTCTTTGAATACCTCTCCGGGTTATTCTGCGCGCAAATTAAACAATTCTCTATGTAGTGGGTTACATCTTGTCGTAAGTTGGGCCACCAACAGAGTTGTCTAAGGTGTCTTGTGGTCGGGTCGATCCCTTGGTGTCCATGACTGTCATGGAATAAGGCAATCATTTGATTCCTGTCCTGGTCAGGAACCACATACAATTTATCTTTAATGATCACACCCTCATGTGTGGTCAAAGCGTGTTTGAATCTATCGTACTGGGCCACAAAGTTTCCTTTAAAAATCTCCCGGAGATTTTCGTCCTGCTTCTGTGCCTGTACTAAATCTTTGATTTCTGTCTGTGAGACCTGAACTGCACTCACAGGGGCGCTAGCTGGTGCGCTAGCTGGGGGTGTCCAAAAGTGACCTCGCCTGGAACCTGCTTTTGCCAGTACATCGGCTTTTACATTTCCAGGGGTGGATGACCTATGGTGACTTCTGACTTTAACTATGCCATACGTCCTTGTAGTGATATGATCTGCATACCTGTCTGCCATTGGGGCAGAACACCGGCTTACCATTGGCCCTGGTCGGTCACGTGCCTGTCGACCGATTGGCCGAGAGGCTGAGTTAACCATGCCTCCATTAACGAGGTATAAATGGACAAACGCCCGGCGATCGTCTATTCCATTGTAGACGATCGCAGAGCTATGTTCTAGTCTATTAAAGCCTGACTTTTGTAAAGCACTCGTCTCGCGTACAATTGATCAGTCCTATCCTTTGCCTTCTCTAGGATATGGCGGAGTAATGGGGCTGATGGAAGGGGCTTCCCATCTGCGGAGACAAAACCTCTTGTCCTCCACAGGGGTAGAAAATCGGTCAGGCTGTTACATAGAACATAGAACATAGAACGATACAGCGCAGTACAGGCCCTTCGGCCCACGATGTTGCACCGACATGGGAAGTCAAAAACTAAAGACCATCTAACCTACACTATGCCATTATCTTCCATATGCTTATCCAATAAACTTTTAAATGCCCTCAATGTTGGCGAGTTAACTACTGTTGCAGGTAGGGCATTCCACGGCCTCACCACTCTTTGCGTAAAAAACCTACCTCTGACGTCTGTCCTATATCTATTACCCCTCAATTTAAGGCTATGTCCCCTCGTGCTAGCCACCTCCATCTGCGGGAGAAGGCTCTCACTGTCCACCCTATCTAACCCTCTGATCATTTTGTATGCCTCTATTAAGTCACCTCTTAACCTTCTTCTCTCTAACAAAAACAACCTCAAGTCCATCAGCCTTTCCTCATAAGATTTTCCCTCCATACCAGGCAACATCCTGGTAAATCTCCTCTGCACCCGTTCCAAAGCTTCCACATCCTTCCTATAATGAGGCGACCAGAACTGTACGCAATACTCCAAATGCGGCCGTACGAGAGTTTTGTACAGCTGCAACATGACTTCATGGCTCCGGTACTCAATCCCTCTACCAATAAAGGCCAACACACCATAGGCCTTCTTCACAACCCTATCAACCTGGGTGGCAACTTTCAGGGATCTATGTACATGGACATCCACACTGCTAAGAATTTTACCATTAGCCAAATATTCCGCATTCCTGTTATTCTTTCCAAAGTGAATCACCTCACACTTCTCTACATTAAACTCCATTTGCCACCTCTCAGCCCAGCTCTGCAGCTTATCTATGTCCCTCTGTAACCTGCAACATCTTTCCACACTGTCTACAACTCCACCGACTTTAGTGTCGTCTGCAAATTTACTCACCCAACCTTCTGTGCCCTCCTCTAGGTCATTTATAAAAATGACAAACAGCAACGGCCCCAGAACAGATCCTTGTGGTGCGCCACTCGTAACTGAACTCCATTCTGAACATTTGCCATCAACCACCACCCTCTGTCTTCTTTCAACTAGCCAATTTCTGATCCACATCTCTAAATCACCCTCAATCCCCAGCCTCCGTATTTTCTGCAATAGACGACCGTGGGGAACCTTATCAAACGCTTTACTGAAATCCATATACACCACATCAACTGCTCTACCCTCGTCTACCTGTTCAGTCACCTTCTCAAAGAACTCGATAAGGTTTGTGAGGCATGACCGACCCTTCACAAAACCATGCTGACTATCCCTAATCATATTATTCCTATCTAGATGATTATAAATCGTATCTCTTATAATCCTCTCCAAGATTTTACCCACAACAGACGTGAGGCTCACCGGCCTATAGTTACCGGGGTTATCTCTACTCCCCTTCTTGAACAAAGGGACCACATTTGCTATCCTCCAGTCCTCTGGCACTATTCCTGTAGCCAATGATGACATAAAAATCAAAGCCAAAGGCTCAGCAATCTCTTCCCTGGCTTCCCAGAGAATCCTAGGATAAATCCCATCAGGCCCATGGGACTTATCTATTTTCACCTTGTCCAGAATTGCCAACACTTCTTCCCTACGCACCTCAATGCCATCTATTCTAATAGCCTGGGTCTCAGCATTCTCCTCCACAACATTATCTTTTTCCTGAGTGAATACTGATGAAAAGTATTCATTTAGTATCTCGCTTATCTCCTCAGCCTCCACACACAACTTCCCACCACTGTCCTTGACTGGCCCTACTCTTACCCTAGTCATTCTTTTATTCCTGACATACCTATAGAAAGCTTTTGGGTTTTCCTTGATCCTGCCTGCCAAAGACTTCTCATGTCCCCTCCTTGCTCGTCTTAGCTCTCTCTTTAGATCCTTCCTCGCTTCCTTGTAACTATCAAGCGCCCCAACTGAAACTTCACGCCTCATCTTCACATAGGCCTCCTTCTTCCTCTTAACAAGAGATTCCACTTCTTTGGTAAACCACGGTTCCCTCGCTCGACCCCTTCCTCCCTGCCTGACTGGTACGTACTTATCAAGAACATGCAATAGCTGTTCCTTGAACAAGCTCCACATATCCAGTGTGCCCAACCCTTGCAGCCTACTTCTCCAACCTACACATCCTAAGTCATGTCTAATGGCATCATAATTGCCCTTCCCCCAGCTATAACTCTTGCCCTGCGGGGTATACTGATCCCTTTCCATCACTAACGTAAAGGTCACCGAATTGTGGTCACTGTTTCCAAAGTGCTCACCTACCTCCAGATAACACCTGGCCTGGTTCATTACCCAAAACCAAATCCAATGTGGCCTCGCCTCTTGTTGGCCTGTCAACATATTGTGTCAGGAAACCCTCCTGCACACATTGTACAAAGAACGACCCATCTAATGTACTCGAACTATATCTTTTCCAGTCAATATTTGGAAAGTTAAAGTCTCCCATAACAACTACCCTGTTACTTTCACTCTTTTCCAGAATCATCTTCGCCATCCTTTCCTCTACATCCCGAGAACTATTAGGTGGCCTATAGAAAACACCCAACAGGGTGACCTCTCCTTTCCTGTTTCTAACCTCAGCCCATACTACCTCGGAAGAAGAGTCCCCATCTAGCATCCTTTCCGCCACCGTAATACTGTCCTTGACTAGCAGCGCCACACCTCCCCCTCTTTTACCCCCTTCTCTGAGCTTACTAAAACACCTAAACCCCGGAACCTGCAACAACCATTCCTGTCCCTGCTCTATCCATGTCTCTGAAATGGCCACAACATCGAAGTCCCAGGTACCAACCCATGCTGCCAGTTCCCCTACCTTATTTCGTATACTCCTGGCATTGAAGTAGACACACTTCAAGCCACCTACCTGAACACTGGCACCCTCCTGCAAAGTCAAATCTGTGCTCCTGACCTCTATACTCTCAATCTCCCGTACCCCAAAACTACAATCCAGGTTCCCATGCCCCTGCTGAATTAGTTTAAACACCCCCAAAGACATATAAGCTGTCCGAATATATGTCTGCTAGGCTGGGGAACGAATCTAGGTGGTCCACTATATATGCAATGGCCGCGAGCTCTGCTGCCTGCGCGCCTAAGTGACCTGGTAATTTTAAAGCAATTTCTTCTAGTGCGCGACCCTGCACATCCTCAACATAGATGCCACATCCAGTGATGCGTTCTCCATCTAAAACTGTGGATGAACCGTCCACATATATCTTCAATGGGGCACACGTGTCGGTGTGCTGGGGGCTCTGGCTTGAATTCCCTATCTTTCTGGGGGGTGTCTTTTCAATGAAGGGTCCTGTGTTGTGTAGGGGTGCTACAATCTCACATTCATGGGGTTTTCCTGGATATTGGAGGTTGTCCGCTAAAAATGTGTGTCTTGGTCCGTTTAACTGTTATGTCCCGTCCTTGTAACAGTAGTGTCTACCTAGCTGCTCTTATCTGGCTCACTGAACCGTCCTTCAGTCGACTGTCTAAAAGTAACTGTGTGGGGGTGTGCTCGGTCAAAATGGTGATGGGATTAAGTCCGGTAATGTACGAGAAGTACTGAACTGCCCAAAAAGCTTCTAGTAGGTGCCTCTTGCAGGCTGAAAATCCTTGTTCTACGGGGTCTAAAAGTCGTGAGGCATAAGCCACGGGTCGTAGCTGCTCGTGCCGTTCCTGAAGGAGCACGGCTGAGAGGGTCAATTCGGTGCTAGCTACATCTATTGCATAGGGGGAGAGTTGGTCTGGAACTTGTAGCACGGGTGCTGCGCTGAGGGCCTTCTTTAACTCTTCCACAGCCTCTGTATGCTGCGGAAGCTATTCCCAAGGGGCTCCTTTCTTAAGGAGGTCTGAGAGTGGGGCTGCCTTTGTCGCAAAACCATCGATATGGTTCCGACAGTACCCAACCAGTCCTAAAAACGACCGGAGGGCTGAAATATTCTGGGGAAGGGGCAATTTGACAATCGATTCAATTCTTTTGAACTCGATCTCGCGTTTGCCGTGCGTGATGATTGTACCCAAATACATCACTTGATTCTCCAATATCTGGGCCTTTCTGGGGTTAACTTTACATCCAATCTCTTGTAAAATTTCCAGGAGCTCGGCCAGAAGCGTGATGTGCTCTGCCTTGGTGTCTGTCTGCAGTAATAGGTCGTCCACATACTGTACCAGACATTCGGGTCGGGAAAATTTGGCTAATCCATTTGCCAGCTGTCGGTGGAAAATGGAGGGGGAATTGTGGAATCCTTGTGGGAGGCATGTCCACGTATACTGCTGTCCTTTAAATGTGAAGGCAAATTTGTACTGGCACGCCTTTGCCAATGGGATTGACCAAAAGCCATTGCTAATGTCCAATACCGTGAAATATTTGGAGTGGTGTCCCTGCTTGAGCATGGTCTGTGGACTTGTTGCTACCGTGGGGGCTACTGCTGGGGTTACTTTGTTGAGTTCCCGATAATCAATGATCAGACGCCATGATCCGTCGGGCTTCCTCACTGGCCAAATAGGGGCACTATTATTCGAGGCTACTGTCCTAAGTACCCCCTGCTCTAATAAGCTCTCTATAACCTTTCCAATTTCTCCCTCTGCTTCTAGGGGAAATCGGTACTGTCTCTGTGGTCTCGGGTCAGGTCCAGTAACTTGAACTTGTCCAGTCATTCTGCCGCAGTCGTGCCGGTGACTGGCAAATGCTGTCCTGTGTCGGTTCAAAACTGCCCTAACCTGTTTGTCCGTGCTAAGCGTGGTCGGGTCGAAACAATAGTCGCCTACTGCGCTAATCCTATTTGCATACTCTCCTACTGTGAGAGTTGCGGGTGCTCTGTCCGATTTTGCCATTCTCCAGACACACTGATTGACTGGATCGAACGACAGGCTGTGGGCATTCATGAAATCAATACGCAGTATGTGTTCTGCTGTGCGGGGCAGATTAACTAAAACAATGGGGTGTCTGGTGGAGATGTTCCCTAGCTGAATTGATACAGGGGCTGTAATGTGTCCCTGCTGCGAGTGACCTGTAAATCCGCTGAGTGTAATTGTGGACGTGATCGGCCACGTGTCTGCCTGTGCTGTAATGGTGGAATTCATTGTTGTGCGGGACCCTCCTGTGTCCCAAAGTAATTCTATGGGCTTCCCTCTAATCTTTGCTGTGACCACCGGCCTTCCGGATCGGTCCCAGAGGGTGTCACAGACCCAAGTGGGGGAGCCCGAACACCGTCAGTCCGTTCCGTCCACATTGGTCTGTCCTGACTGCGTCTCTATACTATGGATTGGCTTTGCTTTGTTCCTGTTCAGAGTGCCTGTCTGCTGGCCTCTCTGAGATCTCTGTGGGCCGTTGCATTCCCTTGCAAAATGTCCTAACTGTCCGCAGTTGTAGCATTCCTGCGACCTCTGTGGGGGGCTGTTCTTTCCTTTGTTTACCCATGCGGGGTTTTGGTGCGCTCTCACTGCTTGTATATCTGCTGCAGCCTAAGCTTCCTCTGGGGTCTTTACTTTAACCTTGCCTTGGGCAGATTGTTCCCAAGCGCGGGACAATCTTTTCAAAACCCATTTTTCATTATGGGCCTCTTCTGAGGGGTCATAACTATTGCAGACATTCTGCCCTGCATCTGTGGCGTGGGAGATTATGGTGCGGGTCCATTTAACCATATTATCGCGGGTTAAATGCGCGCGGTCTAAATCACCAAAAACGGCAGTGAAATGGATCCACAGCCTTCCTGCGAATGCTGTGGGATGCTCTGTCCTCTTCTGCCTACACTTATTTAGGCCTTCGACTGGGTCTCCTCTATTGTACCCTATCGCGTCTAAAATAGATGTATGCATCTCCTCTAGTGTGCCTCCAACGTTCTGTGGGCCGGGGAGGGCTGCAACTACTGATGAGTCTAAACTCAAAACTGTGAGCTTCACTTGCTCTCTCTCATCCAGGCCGTATATGGTAGCCTGTTGTTTCACTTTTGCGAAAAATTGGTGGGGGTCTGTGGTGGGGAGAAACGGGGTGATTTTCTCACACGCGTCCCTGAGTTGTGTTACAGTTAAGGGGGTGGTGTAGGTGATGTCGGGTGCGCCTTCTGTGGTTGCCTTTCTTTGGGTGGTGACTGGGTTCATAGGTGCGGGTGCTATCTGATCTGTGGGGGGTTGGGGCGCTTTCCTTTTCTGTTGCGCTGCTGGCGCACATGTTCCCTGAACATAGCGCTGCGCTGTCTCGCTTAATTCTTGCCAATCTGGGGCATTTTCCTCATCTAACTGTGTTCCAAAGGTGCTTTGGAACCCATTCTGTACGGAAAGCAGAGATTGCAGCTGCGCAATCTGCTTCCTACACTTTGCGTGAACCACTGTGCTTTGCCTTTGCTCAGTGGTGGCAGCATGGAGTGCTCTTAAAGCTGCCTTTAGGTCAGAGCATTGCCTTTGCAGTGCCTCTACCTGCTTCTCTGAATCTTCTCTTATCAGGACTGCACGCTGCACATCTTGATAGGCTTTTTCATACTGGGTTTGGGAACTGCTCAGATGGGCTAGACAGGACTGATGTGCCCTCTTGGCATCATCTACCTCTCTATCCTTCTCTGCCAGCTTCCTTCTTAACTCTAGGTTTTCCTTTTCGATGTCCCTGACATGCACTTTGCTCATCCTATTCCTTTCCTCTAATTCTGCTCGGAGCGTCCGAACGACCTCCTCTGTGCCTCGCAATTGTGCCAAGCAGGACACAATTGCTATCGGCTTGCGTGCTTTACTTAAATTCTTCCTGTGAATTTGAGAAAGGTTCTCCCACCAAGTATGTCCCATACTCCCGGGACCTGTCTCCTCATTCAAACAAAACTCACTCCAAAGGGGCCATCCTTTCCCTTTGAGATATTTCCTGAGTTCCAGCTCCCATACAGGACACTGGCCTACTCTGCTACTGCTGGTCGCTGTGACCACGAACTGTTCTGGGTTCATGAGGCGTTCCATTGCCTGCATGGCCATTTCCTCTTTCTCTCTTTAATTTGGAACAGGGGATGATCAGGTAATGCTTTTAAATACGGGTACGGCTTTCGCTATGTTCCGATTATAAAACTTCCGACAGTTTGACGCAACAAAAATCTCTCGGTTTAACCTTAAAACCCTGTTAGTTACGCATGCAAAAACACACTTCCGAATTATCGTTATTGATTTGAACTCCTTGAACACCTGTGGTTTTTCCTTTTCCCAATTGGATTTCCAATTCAAATTTCTGGGTTCTCTCGGAGTGGGGGGGCCACCTCTAATCGAGTCCCGGCAGAGTCTGCCACTAAATGTTGCTCGTTCTGGGTGAGTGTGCTTAACACTCACTTTGGCTCTGTTTCTTGTTCTAAGCTCTGGAGTCGCCAGGTGCCGTTAAGACACCGCCACAAGCTTCAAGGTGAAGTTCAAAACAATAAAACCGTACACCAATTAGTAAGTCCAAACACCTAGAGTTTATTATAATACAATTATAATAACTACCCATGCAGACGCTAAAGGATTAAACTTACTCCTACCGCTAAACAACTAATACTTATCTCGAAGGAACTGCTGGGTCAGGGAACAAGGCCTCTTGCTCTGCTCTGGTCTGCAGACTTCGGATTGTTATCAATTGCAAAGGGTGTCAGGAGTGCCTATTTCTGGTAGCGGTCATCGTTAGGCACTTACTTGTTGGTGGCTGCTGCTCGACGGCTGGAGTAGAAGACAGGAGCCCGGAGACAGGAGACTGAACCATGTGTGGAACCTTTCTTTTATAGGTCCCACGGGTCCGCGCCCCTTTGGGCGGGCTCCCTTACCTGCTTAGAATCGATTGGGTCTCTACCCAATCGATATGTTTGAACCCCCCAATCATAGGGCAGTTCCTTGGTTGCTGGGGTGGTTCTTGGAACCTATTGTTTTGGGCTTCTCTGGCGCCACTGGGTCTGGCCTTCCATAGAATGTATCGATTTGTGCATAACTTGTGTCCATTGTATCTGGGACTCGCCCGGTATTGCCTCATTAGTATGTTAACGGGTTTTTTTTCACAGTGCTGTCTTGTCTCTGCAGCAGTCAAAACCGGTTTCTGCAGTCGTCCCAATACACAATCGCCTTGCAAGCTGCTTGCTTTCCAACATGTCCATTTTCCCTGCATTCCTTGCAACTCTTCCATTTTGTGTTGGGCAGTGGCCACCCCAGGTGGCTACAGAGGTGACAGTGCTAACCACTGTGCCACCATGCCGGCCCAGTTAACAAATGTTGTGGTAACCTGTCCCTCCCAAAGGGGTTGTTCAGACACAGTGTGATGCACAGCAGTGAAACCCTTAAGCAGGTGATTTGGAGATGGTTTCCTGACAGGCTGTCAATTTTGGTGGTTTTAGCTCCCAAACCCACATGCTCCTGCAGAATGAAGTTCAGCCCATAGACTTTTGAGGACAAGCCTACGAAAGGAAGCTGCCTGATTTGCAACATGAGTTTTTTTGGGTATTAGACAGTCTACTTAGAAAGTTAGCTCAGTATTCTGAGAGTATAAAAGGGTAGTTTCAGAATTTGTTGAATTAAGGCCATTGGCATTCACAGTCTGCAGTCCACCATGGTGCATTTGGTAACCTCAGTGGGGTGTCTCTGCATAGGAGTTTGCAACATCAGCTCTTGCAGCTGTAATCAATGCTCATACAGGGACCATTTAGATTCTATGGCTTCCATCAACTTCAACAGCTTGGTGGGACAGCACGGTAGCATTGTGGATAGAACAATGGCTTCACAGCTCCAGGGTCCCAGGTTCGATTCCGCCTTGGGTTACTGTCTGTGCGGAGTCTGCACATCCTCCCCGTGTGTGCATGGATTTCCTCCGGGTGCTCCGGTTTCCTCCCACAGTCCAAAGATGTGCAGGTTAGGTGGATTGGCCATGATAAATTGCCCTTAGTGTCCAAAATTGCCCTTAGTGTTGGGTGGGGTTACTGGGTTATTGGGATAGGGGGAGGTGTTGACCTTGGGTAGGGTGCTCTTTCCAAGAGCAGGTGCAGACTCGATGGGCCGAATGGCCTCCTTCTGCACTGTAAATTCTATGATATCTATGATATCTATGTGTTATATTACTTTACATTATATATATTACTCTTTGAACTAGCCGAGTTGATGAAATAACCAATAGTCTTCTTTGAAAGCTTAATTAATTTAATGAGTAATATAAATAATATTATGTGAGCCCTTTGCACTTAATACCCAACTAGTAAAAGAAATAAAATACAATAAAGTTAAGTAACTAACAATGTAATAATGAAATAACTTCTCCCTCTCAAGCTAATATAGATCTTGTCTGTTTACTCTCCTGAAGCACACTCAGAAAGGGCGGGGAAGTCGTTCTTATACCATCTGATAGTGAGACATCTAGTGTTAAAATTACTGTACTACATTTACATACAATGATCAGGTATATTCATATACAGAGATCACTATAATATGGACACTGCCTACAGTTTGTTATCTTGCCGATTAGTAGGAAGGATGAGTCACAGCTCCATTGAAGTGATCAATGGGAGTTGCACATGTTGCCCTCTCTCAGGGTGACAATACCCTCACTCCCTCGTCACCCATTCAAACAATGCCTGGGATCAAGCAGGAAAACCATCTGGGCTAGACTACATGGTACCTGCCAAGGTTTTGAAGTTTGCATCAGAATCTATTGGGCTTAGTCGCGGAAGGGCATTATCCGGGGTTCTAATGCTCATTATCTAATCTGTTCCAAATAAAGGCCTGCTGTCTCTGAAAGCAGCAGAGGGTGCAGCACTGATCATGCTTTTGAACCTATGATCAGATTCACAAGTGTTGCAATCTAGGGTGTGGCCCCCGCTGAAGGGAGTTAACTTCACAGAGAGTGAACACAGAAGCAACAATAGAATTTCGAAACATTATGGTGTGCAGAATTCCATTTAAATAGCAGGAAGTAATGGCTGTATTTGCAACAATAAGTAACCTGATTTCCCATGTGCATTTTGTTTCATTGAATCATTCGTTAAATGTTTAAATCCATGTATCATGGAGTTTGCACATGTTTAATTTTGTACACTATGTTTAAAAGATAAAAGAACAGCGCTGATAATATTTAACCCTGAAACATTTTTGCCATAGTTCATGTTTAAAAAAATATGTTTTTGTGTCCCTTGATCAAAGGCACTCAAGTGTCTCATCATAAAACTAGAAATCAGGAAGAGGGCCGCTGAGAGCCCGCTGAGAGCCACATGTTTCATGAGGGGTTCCAGTCTTCACCTTTTTAGATCTTGCCTTGGAATTCTCTCTAAAACGCTGCTCCGACTTGGATGGCATCAATGATGGTCCACCGCACAGGCTTTCAACTTCATCTCCTGAAACCCCGTTCCCTGGATTCCTGAATCTGCACTCCAGCACTAATTCACAAGCACAACTTCATTCTTCGACCACACTGAGCAGAACACTATTTCTCAAAAGGGTTACCTTTGCCCCAATGGCCTGCAGCATGGAGTTACTAACTTTCTGCTGCCTCCTTTGATCATCAGGACTTCTCTTGAGCAGTCTCCGATTGTCAGGGCTTCTCCCAGCCCTCTGCACTCAAGGCCTGCTATCCGCTGTCCTTTTTCTCCTTAGAGTTTCTTTCCCTGCTCCTCTTTCTTGCAGCAGGAGTCACCTCCTCCCCAGTGGCGGTGCTGTGCACATGAGCTGCTGGTAGCACACGGCAGGTGAGACTTGTGCCCCTGAATGTTCATTCCAGGGGATGGCTCACCGCTGGCATTGCCACTGTCTGGTTGGTGTTGTGTGGTAGTCTGTGTAGAGGTATTACGGTACCTAGTAATGCTGGAACACCATTGGTAGATAATGTATGCTTTCCATTGGTCGAGCCTGTATGGTAGCTCCGCCCTGGAAGGCGGGGTATAAGAGCCCATGCAACCCCAGCAGCTTCCTTTCTGTACCTGAGCTGCTGGGGGAAACAGCTAGCTTATTAAAGCCTTCAGTTGGACTACAACCTCGTCTTAGTAGTCATTGATGGTGCATCAATTTAATAAGCTAGATTTAAAGAATGGAGCTCCGAATCAAGCCGGAATGTCTGCAACTCAGCCCCCACGCAGTAAACTTGTGGTGAATCACAGTAGCATAATTCACACTGTATTACACATGTTGTACTATGTCTCTGTAACCTCGGCACACGAGCAGTTGCAATGCTCTGCCACTAGGGGGAGATGCACCGGGAGTGTACGGGAGTTTGTACTGGGCTCCACCCTTGGCTCCACCCACGGCTCCTCCCCCCCAACCGGAAGTATAAAGGTTGATGCTGAGAGCCTGCCTACCAGTTCATCTGGAGTTCATCTTGTCACAGGCAGGCTCTGTTGTAAGACGATTAAAACCACTGTTCACTTCTAACCACGTGTCGCATGAATTGATGGTCTCATCAATTTAATCGTCTTAAGAAACAGTAAGGAATGACCATGGAATCAGCCCTCAAGCCTAATCGACTGGAACTCGACCCGCAGGATGCAGAGGCGAAATAAGTCTTTTTGCATTGGCTCTGATGTTTTAAAGTCTACCTGGCTGAAGCAAGCACCACAGAAACGACGGAGGAGCAGAAACTCAGTCTACTGCACGCAAGGGTGAGCCATCGTATATCTACTCAGCTAAACTGTACCGGCTCATATACAGAGGCCCTAACACTACTCGATAGAATGTACGTGAGGCCTATCAATGAGGTCTATGCGCACCACATTTTTACTATCGCCACCAGCGCCCTACAGAATCGCTGGAAGAATTCCTCAGAGACTTAAAAGCCTTATCCCGGGACTGTAATTATCAGGCTGTAACTGCTGCAGAACATAGAGAACGTGATGTCCGCGATGTCTTTGTTGCAGGCCTTAGATCGAATTACGTGTGCCAGCGACTGCTGGAGAAGGGGGCCCTAAATTTAGAAGATACTGTTGAACTCGCTACAACTATGGAGGTCTCATTTCGTAGCCTCACCTCGTTTCCTGCCGACTGCACGACCCCGTCATGGGCCCCCAACCAGCGACTCCCCCAGGCCTGCACCGCGCGGCCACCCAGCCACCATGCTGCCCTAGCCTGCCACTTTTGTGGCCAGCCCCAGCACCCGCGGCAGCACTGCCCGGTCCGCAACGCAACCTGCAGCAGCTGCGGGCGAAAAGGCCACTACGCCATAGTGTGCCTGGCAAGGAAGGCCCCAGCCCCTAAACCTCCAGCGGCACAAAGTAATCGCACTCCGCACTCGCAGGCCCGCATGCCCCGGAACTCAGCGGCCTATGCCCCGACTCCGCCCCCACCTGCCACGTGCGATCCAAGGGGGCCGCCATCTTGGACGCCATCTTCCTCGCCGTCTGCCATGTGTGATCCATGGGGGCGGCCATCTTGGGCCCCATCCTCTCCACACTCAGAAAACTCGATTGAAGACTGCGACCTCAGCGGGCACTCATCGCAGGGTCATCCCAGCGTAGCCGACTGAGCCGCCGACTATCCGCTACTCAACGCAGTCACAGTGGACTAATCGCGACCAAAGCATCTCGACAACTCTATGATGACAGTCCAAATCAACGGGTACAGTACACCGTGGCTTTTCGACTCTGGGAGCACTGAGAGCTTCGTACACCCAGATCTGGTAAGACGCTGTTCGCTCCCCGTTTTCCCTGCATGGCAAACTATCTCCCTCGCTTCGGGTTCCCACTCTGTCCATATCCAAGGGCGCACCATCGCAACTCTAACAATCCAAGGCGCTAGCTACTCTAATTTCCAACTATCCGTCCTGCCCGAACTCTGCGCCCCACTCTTATTGGGACTCGACTTTCAATGCAATCTCAAGAGTCTCATCCTCAGCTTCGGTGGACCCCTACCCCCACTCACAATCTGCAGCCTAGCCATGCTGCGAATCTCCCCCACTCCTCTCTTTGCCAACCTCACTCCGGACTGTAAACCCGTAGCCACTTGCAGCAGGCGGTACAACCTACAGGACAGGGTGTTCATTCGATCCGAGGTCCGGAGGCTTTTACGTGAGGGTATCATAGAGGCCAGTAACAGTCCCTGAAGAGCTCAGGTGGTGGTTGTCAAGACCGGGGAAAAATTCCGCATGGTCATAGACTATAGTCAGACTATGAATCGGTTTACGCTCCTCGAAGCGTACAACCTCCCCAGGATTGCAGACATGGTGAATCAGATCGCCCAGTATCGGATTTTTTTCACGGTGGATCTGAAGTCTGCATACCACCAACTCCCAATCCGCCCGGAGGACCGACACTTCACGGCGTTTGAGGCCGATGGCCGCCTCTTCCACTTCCTCTGGGAGGTCCCCTTTGGCATCACGAATGGGGTTTTGGTGTTCCAACGAGCAATGGACCGAATGGTGGACCAGTACGGGCTGCGGGCCACGTTTCCGTACTTGGATAACGTCACCATCTGCGGCTATGACCAGCAGGACCATTGATGCCAACCTCAACCGATTTCTCCAGATGGCCCAGAAGCTTAACCTCACATACAACAGGAGAAATGCATTTTCCGCACAACCAGACTAGCCATCCTCGGCTATGTTGTGGAAAACGGAGTCCTGGGTCCCGACCCGGACTTTATGTGCCCCCTCTTAAAAATCCCTCTCCCTCATTTTCCCAAGGCCCTCAAACGGTGCTTGGGATTCTTCTTCGTATTATGCCCAGTGGGTCCCTCAATATGCGGACAAAGCCCGCCCACTCTTTAAGGCCACACTTTTTCCCCTGTCAGCTAGGCACGCCAGGCCTTCAACTGCATCAAGGAGGACATCGCCAAGGCTGCCATGCGGGCGGTGGATGAATCTGTCCCTTTCCAGGTTGAGAGCAATGCCTCAGAGGTAGCTCTAGCAGCCACACTAAATCAGGCAGGGAGACCAGTCGCATTTTTCTCCCGAACCCTCTCCGCTTCGGAACTTTGACACTCCTCAGTCGAAAAGGAAGCACAAGCCATTGTGGAGGCTATTCGTCACTGGAGGCACTACCTCGCAGGTAGAATGTTCACCCTCACCACCGACCAAAGATCGGTTGCCTTCATGTTTGACAACTCGCAAAGGGGCAAAATTAAAAATGACAAAATTCTGAGGTGGAGGATCGAACTCTCCACCTACAAATACGATATTATGTAATGACCGGGGAAGCTCAACGAGCCCCCAGAAGCCCTGTCCCGCGGGATGTGTGCCAGCGCACAGAGTGACCTCTGCCACCCGGGGGTCACCCGGCTCGCCCACTACTTTAAAGCCCGAAATCTGCTTTTCTACACCGAGGAGGTAAAAGCCGTCACCAGGGATTGCCCGATCTGCACGGAGTGCAAACCGCACTTCTACAGACCAGACAAGGCCCACCTGGTCAAGGCTTCTAGGCCCTTTGAACGCCTCGCTATCAATTTCAAAGGGCCACTCCCCTCGACTAACAGGAATGTGTACTTCCTGAACGTCATAGACGGGTTCTCCCGTTTTCCCTTTGCTATCCCGTGCCCCGATATGACCTCCCACACAGTCATTAGGGCCCTGCATAGTATCTTCACCCAGTTTGGTTTCCCCAGCTACATACACAGCGACCGGGGTTCGTCCTTTATGAGCGACGAGCTGCGTCAGTACCTGCTCGGCAAGGGCATTGCCTCGAGCAGGACTACCAGCTATAACCCCAGGGGGAACGGGCAGGTGGAGAGGGAGAATGCGATGGTCTGGAAGACCGTCCTACTGACCCTCCGGTCCAGGAATCTCCCGATATCCCATTGGCAAGAAGTCCTCCCCGACGCGCTCCACGCTATTAGGTCCCTCCTATGTACCGTTACCAACCAGACCCCTCACGAGCGGCTCTTTATTTTTTCCAGGGGCACTACCACAGGGGTTTTGCTCCAAGCATGGTTGAAGACACCGGGCCCAGTACTCCTCCGGAAGCACGTCAGGGCGCACAAAACTGACCCACTCGTAGAGAAAGTGCTCCTATTGCATTCAAACCCCCAGTACGCCTTTGTAGAGTACCCTGACGGCCGTCAGGACACTGTATCCCTCCGGGACCTAACACCTGCAGGATCCAACCCCCCCACTACCACCGCCGAGGTACCCCTCACACTACATCCCACCCAACTCGCCCCCCACACCCCCGCACCTACCAGTTCGCTACATTATTTTCGCGCGCGCGCGCGCCAGCTAGCTCCCAGCGCCCCCAGTCCACAGTCGAACCAGACGGGTACGAAGCTCGGGCGGAATCGCCCCCGGAGTCCACCATCGTACCTCAACCGACGGTGCTCATCCAGCCACCAGAAGGGGCTGCAATCCCAGTGCTCCACTGATCACAGTGGACAACTCGGCCACCGGACAGACTCAATCTGTAAGCCACCACCCCCGCTGGACTTAGTTTTTTTTACAGGGGGTGAATGCGGTGAATCACAGTAGCGTAATTCACACTGTATTGCAAAAGTTGTACTATGTCTCTGTAAGCTCGGCACACGAACAGTTGCGCTGCTCTGCCACTAGAGTGAGATGCACTGGGAGTGTACGGGAGTTTGTACTGGGCTACACCCTTGGCCCCACCCATGGCTCCTCCCCTTAACCGGAAGTGTAAAGGTTGATGCTGAGAGCCTGCCTGCCAGTTCATCTGGAGTTCATCTTGTCACAGGCAGGCTCTGTTGTAAGACAATTAAAACCGCTGTTCACTTCTAACCACCTGCCGCGTGAATTGATGGTCTCATCAAAACTCAGCAGCGACTTTCAAGCACTGGCTGGCGTGCTTTAACGGCTACCTCAGAACATCAGAAAACACACCCACAAGAGAACAGAAACTGAAGATCCTGCACTCGAGGGTGAGCCCAGACGTCTACACCCACAGCGGATGACTTTGATACCGCGATGGAGTTGCTGAAAGGGCATTAAATTCGCCCTGTAAATCAGGTCTACGCCTGGCATCAACTAGCGACGAGGCGACAAATTCCTGGTGAGTCCCTGGAAGAATTCTACCGTGTGCTCCTAGTGTTGGGGAGAAACTGCAGCTGCTCGCAAGTTTTAGCAAACGACCACACTGAACTGTGGATTCAGGACGCTTTTGTTGTGGGTATGCTGTCTTCTCAAATCTACCAGCGTTTGCTGGAGAAAGAAACTCTAGGCCTTAAGGAGGCACGGGCCCTTGCCGGCTCCCTGGATGTGGCCTCCCGAAACGGCCACGCCCATGCCCCTGACCGCGCGGCAGCTCCCTGGGCAGTGTGGAATCCCTCTGCAGCCGACTCCGAGGCAATGCCCCACATCCCCCCACAAGCTTGTGCTGCAAGTCGGCCTGGCAACCCCGGGGGGGGCCCCGCTGCTATTTTTGCGGTCATGCCAAACACCCCCGACAGCGCTGCCCAGCCCGTTCGTCCACATGTAAAGGGTGCGGCAAAAAGGGCCACTTCGTGGCGGTATGCCAGGCCCGGGTGGTTTGATGCGGTCCCCAGAAGTGAAGGCGGACCGCCACTACAACCCTCTCCACGGGCCACGTGCAGCCAGCGAGCGCCACCATCTTCCTCCTCCAGGGCCACGTGTGGCCTCCGGGCGCCGCCATCTTGTTCCGCTGATGCCGCGTGCGATGGATGGGCGCCGGCATTTTGTGCACCCACAGCCACGTGCGACCAATGGGCGCCGCCATCTTGGATGGACTCCCAGGACCTCGGTGCAGATGACCACACACCGCCCGACGAGAACCCCTAGCTGCTGCCACGATTAGCCTTGGTGACCCTGGACCAGTCTCGGCCTCGAACACTCTCAACTTCTACAACAACAGTGCTAATCAACGGACACGAGACGTCCTGCTTAATTGACTCTGGGAGCACGGAGAGCTTCATACACCCCGACACAGTAAGGCGCTGTTCTCTCCCCGTCCATCCTGTTAATCAAAAAATCTCCCAGGCCTCTGGTTCCCACTCAGTAGAGATAAAGGGGTTCTGTGTTGCAAACCTCACGGTCCAGGGAAAGGAGTTCAAAAATTACCGGCTCTACATCCTTCCCCACCTCAGCGCGGCCACACTCCTAGGGTTAGACTTCCAGTGCAACCTCCAAAGTCTAACTTTCAAATTTGGCAGCGCTATACCCCCTCTCACTGTCTGCACCCTCGCGACCCTCAAGGTCGATCCGCCTTCCCTGTTTGCGAACCTCACCCCGGATTGCAAACCCGTCGCCACCAGGAGCAGACGGTACAGTGTCCAGGACCGGATCTTTATTAGGTCAGAGGTCCACCGGCTACTGAGGGAAGGAGTCATTGAAGCTAGCAACAGTCCCTGGGGAGCTCAAGTAGTGGTGGTAAAGACCGGGGAGAAGCATAGGATGGTCATCGACGACAGTCAGACCATCAACAGGTTTACGCAGCTGGACGCATAACCTCTCCCCCGCATATCCGACCTGCTAAACAGGATTGCGCAATACAAGGTATTCTCCACGGTGGACCTTAGGTCCGCCTACCACCAGCTCCCCATCCGCACGAGTGACCACAAGCACACTGCCTTCGAGGCAGATGGGCGACTCTACCACTTCTTAAGGGTTCCCTTTGGTGTCACTAACGGGGTCTTGGTCTTCCAGCGAGAGATTGACCGAATGGTTGACCGATACGGTTTATGGGCAACATTCCCATATCTCGATAATGTCACCATCTGCGGCCACGGCCAGCAGGACCATGACACCAACCTCCGAAATTCCTCCAGACTGCGAAAATCCTTAACTTTACGGATAACAAGGATAAATGCGTGTTGAGCACCGAACGCCTAGCCATCCTCGGCTACGTAGTGCGAAATGGAGTTATAGGTCCTGACCCTGAACGCATGCACCCCCTTATGGAGTTCCCCCTCCCTCACTGCTCCAAGGCCCTGAAGCGCTGCCTAGGTTTTTTTTTCTTACTACGCCCAGTGGGTCCCCAACTATGCAGACAAGGCCCGTCCTCTGATCCAATCCACAGTTTTTCCCCTGTCGATAGAGGTCTGCCAGGCCTTCAGCCGCATCAAAGCAGACATTACAAAGGCCACGATGCACGCCATTGACGAGTCCCTCCCCTTCCAGGTCGAGAGCGACGCGTCTGACGTAGCTCTGGCGGCCACCCTCAACCAAGCGGGCAGACCAGTGGCCTTCTTCTCATGTACCCTCCATGCTTCCGAAATCCGCCACTCCTCAGTCGTAAAGGAGGCCCAGGCCACAGTAGAAGCTGTGCAACATTGGAGGCATTACCTGGCCGGCAGGAGATTCACTCTCCTCACTGACCAATGGTCGGTCACCTTCATGTTCGATAATGCACAGCAGGGCAAGATAAAAAACGATAAGATCTTGCGGTGGAGGATCGAATTCTCCACCTATAACTATGAGATCTTGTATCGTCCCGGGAAGCTAAATGAGCCTCCCAATACCCTGTCCCGCGGCACATATGCCAACGCACAAGTGGATCGCTTTCGAGCCCTCCAATAGGATCTTTGCTACCCAGGGGTCACTCGTTTGTTCCATTTTGTCAAGACCCGCAACCTTCCATCGAGGAGGTCAGGACAGCCACCAGGAATTGCCAAATCTGTGTGGAGTGCAAGCCACACTTCTACCGGCCAGAGAAAGCGCACCTGATAAAGGCTTCCCGTCCCTTTGAACGCCTCAGCATGGACTCCAAAGGTCCCCTTTCCTCCACCGACCGCAACACGTACATCCTGAATGTGATTGACAAATACTCCCGATTCCCATTCGCCATCCCCTGCCCCGACATGACCACAACCACTGTCATCAAAGCCCTCCATAGCATCTTTACACTGTTCGGGTTCCCCGCTTACATACACAGCGATATGAGTGACGAACTGCACCAATTCCTGCTCAGCAAGGGCATTGCCTCGAGCAGGACGACCAGTTACAACCCCCGGGGTAACGGAGAGGTAGAGAGGGAGAACGGAATGGTCTGGAAGACCGTCCTACTCGCCCTACAGTCCAGAAATCTCCCAGTCTCCCGCTGGCAGGAAGTCCTCCCGGATGCCCTCCACTCCATCCGGTCGCTGCTCTGCACTACGACCAACCAAACACCTCACGAACGCCTCCTTGTTTTCCCTAGGAAGTCCTCCACTGGGACCTCGCTCCCGACCTGGCTGGCAGCCCCCGGACCCATCCTGCTCCGAAAACACGTGCGGGCGCACAAGTTGGACCCGTTGGTCAAGAGGGTCCATCTTCTCCACGCTAACCCCCAGTACGCCTACGTGGCGTACCCCGACGGCCGACAAGACACGATCTCCCTACGAGACCTGGCGCCCACCGGATCCTCGCGCACACCCCCACCACCAGTCTCATCCTCCATCCCACCGGTGCACCTTACAGCTGCCCCCTTCCCAGGAGGATCAGTTCTTCCGCTGGCCTCATCTAGCCCCCCCCCCCCCCCCCGCCCACCGATGAACCCCGCAGACGCTCCCTTCCCAGGTCAATCAGCTTCCCCACCAGCGCCGTCTAGGGGTGTTGAAGCTGCCACAGAGATCGAAACCACGCTCCTGGAGTCACAGACGCCCGAACCTCCACCGGCATCACCACCAAAGCTTCGACGATCACAGAGGACGACCAGGGCACTCGATCGACTGATTGCTTCATTTTAATGTGTATATAGTTAATTGTAAAATTGTAAATAGTTACGATAATAAGGCAAAACGCTGTACGGAGGTAGTACGGTACCTCCATAACCATAACTTCTACCATGTTACCAAGTTGTAATACCAAGCCACCAACCCCGCTGGACTCTTTTTTTTAACAGGGGGTTAATGTGGTAGTCTGTGTAGAGGCATTACGGTACCTAGTAATGCTGGAACACCATTGGTAGATAATGTATGCTTTCCATTGGTCGAGCCTGTATAGTAGCTCCGCCCTGCAAGGCGGGGTATAAGAGCCTGTGCCGCCCCAGCAGCTTCCTTTCTGTACCTGAGCTGCTGGGGGAAACATCTAACTTATTAAAGCCTTCAGTTGGATTACAGCCTCGCCTTAGTAGTCATTGATCGAGCATCATGTGGTTCAGTGGGACTTGGCAGACAAAGGCAGTGATGCACCATCAATTGCACGCGAGGCGAGTGATTTACCAATGTCAGGCTTTAATTAACTAGAACACAGCCTGGCGATCGTCTACAGTGGAAAGGAACGATCGTCAGGCTTCTGAGCATTTATACCTCGTTGATAGAGGCGTGGTTAACTCAGCCTCTCGGCCAATCGGTCGAGAGGCACATGACCGACCAGGGCCAATGGTAAGCCGACGTTCTGGCCCAATGGCAGACGAGTATGCAGATCATATCATCACATTCACCCCTTACGGAGAAGGAAGGCGGGGGGGGGGGGGGGGGGGGTGTGAACGAGACCCGGGGGGGGGGGGGGGGAAGAACTGATGATATGAGTAGCCGTCGGGAGAATAATTTTCTCTCCGTACCCTTGTCGAATTTGGGGGCTTGCCACTGGCCCAGACATAACAATATTTACAAAAGGAAGTCCATGGGACCGTAGAACTCTAGATGGATTCGATCAGTCGTTTGGTGGTCCTTGACGTCCTGGCCGAGCGCCGTAGTGGAGGAGGAGTCGTCGGATCGGCTGATGGTCCTGCTGATGTCCTGGAGTCCGGGAGCGATAGACCTCGAGTAGTCTCCGTCACCTGAGCTGGCCGTGGAGACGCCATGGATGAGGGATGGGGAAGCTGAGTGGGGTGCTGGGGTGAAAAGGGGAGGGGGGGGTCTGTGGTGGGGGGGGGGCTGCACGCCGGCGGGTGCCAGGTCCCGGAGGGAGACCGTGTCCTGCCGACCGTCGGGGTACTCCACATACGCATACTGCGGGTTAGCGTGGAGTAACTGGACATGCTCCACCAACGGATCGGACTTGTGCACCCGCACATGCTTCCGGAGCAAGATGGGTCCGGGGGTGACCAGCCACGTCGGGAGAGGGGATCCAGAGGACGACTTCCTGGGGAAAACAAGAAGACGCTCATGAGGTGTCTGATTAGTTGCAGTACAGAGGAGTGAGCGGATAGAGTGCAGTGCATCGGGGAGCACCTCTTGCCATCGGGAAATAGGGAGATTTCTAGACCGGAGGGCTAGTAGTATGGTCTTCCAGATGGTACCATTCTCCCGCTCGACCTGTCCGTTACCCCGGGGGTTATAGCTGGTCGTCCTGCTAGAGGCGATGCCCCTGTCAAGCAGGAATTGACGCAGCTCGTCGCTCATAAATGAGGACCCCCGATCGCTGTGAATGTACGCGGGGTAGCCGAACAGTGAGAAGATGGAGAGTAGGGCCTTAATGACGGTCGATGTGGTCATGTCGGGACAGGGAATGGCGAAGGGGAAGCGGGAGTGTTCGTCGATAACCGCCAGGAAGTAAATGTTGCGGTTGTTAGAGGGAAGGGGCCCCTTGAAGTCAATGCTGAGACGTTCAAAGGGGCGGGATGCTTTGATCAGGTGTGCGCGCTCGGGGCGGTAGAAGTGCGGTTTGCACTCGGCGCAGATGTGGCAGTCACGGGTTACTGTCCTGACTTCCTCGATAGAGTAGGGCAGGTTGCGGGCCTTAATGAAGTGGTGTAGGCGGGTCACCCCTGGATGGCAGAGGTCTGCGTGGAGGGAGCGGAGGCGGTCTATCTGCGTGCTGGCGCAGGTACCGCGGGACAGGGCATCAGGAGGCTCATTGAGCTTCCCAGGACGATACAAGATATCATAGTTGTACGTGGACAACTCGATCCGCCACCGTAAAATCTTGTCATTTTTGATCTTGCCCCTTTGTGCATTATCAAACATGAAGGCTACTGACCGTTGGTCTGTGAGGAGGGTAAACCTCCTGCCGGCCAAATAGTGCCTCCAATGTCGCACGGCTTCGACTATGGCCTGGGCTTCCTTTTCCACAGATGGGTGGCGGAGTTCGGAAGCCTGGAGAGTTCTGGAGAAGAAGGCCACGGGTCTGCCCGCTTGGTTCAGGGTGGCCGCCAGAGCTACTTCTGAAGCATCGCTCTCGACCTGGAAGGGGAGGGCCTCGTCGATGGCACGCATCGTGGCCTTTGCGATGTCCGCTTTGATGCGGCTAAAGGCCTGGCAGGCCTCCGTTGACGGCGGGAAGGTCGTGGTTTGCATGAGGGGACGGGCCTTGTCCGCGTAGTTGGGAACCCATTGGGCGTAGTATGCGAAGAACCCTAGGCAGCGTTTGAGGGATTTGGGGGTATTTGGGAGAGGGAGTTCCATCAGGGGGCGCATGCGTTCGGGGTCGGGGCCTATCACTCCGTTACGCACTACGTAGCCGAGGATGGCTAGGCGGTCGGTGCTAAACACGCATTTATCCTTATTGTACGTGAGGTTAAGGAGTTTTGCGGTTTGGAGGAATTTCTGGAGGTTGGCGTCATGGTCCTGCTGGTCGTGGCCGCAGATGGTGACATTATCAAGGTACGGGAAGGTAGCCTGTAATCCGTACTTGTCGACCATTCGGTCCATCTCCCTTTGGAAGACCGAGACCCCATTCGTGACGCCAAACGGAACCCTAAGGAAGTGGTAGAGGCGCCCGTCAGCCTCGAACGCGGTGTACAGTCGGTCACTCGCGCGGATGGGGAGCTGGTGGTAAGCGGACTTAAGGTCCACAGTTGAGAAGACCTTGTATCTCGCGATCTCGTTTACCATGGTAGAGATACGGGGGAGAGGATACGCGTCCAGTTGCGTAAACCGATTGATGGTTTGGCTATAATCGATGACCATCCGGTTTTTCTCCCCCGTCTGGACCACCAGCACTTGGGCTCGCCAGGGACTGTTGCTGGCCTCGATGACCCCTTCCGTCAGCAACCTCTGGACCTCGGACCTGATGAAGGATCGGTCCTGGGCGCTGTACCGTCTGCTCCGTGTGGCGACGGGTTTGCAATCGGGGGTGAGGTTAGCAAACAGGGAGGGAGGGTCTACTTTGAGGGACGCGAGGCTGCAGACAGTGAGGGGGGGTATAGGGCCGCCGAATTGAAAAGTCAAGCTCTGCAGGTTGCACTGGAAGTCCAGTCCTAGGAGTGCCGGTGCGCAAAGGTCAGGGAGGACAAGGAATTTATAATTTTTAAAAACCTTCCCTTGGACCGTGAGGTCCGCGATGCAGCACCCGGTGATGTGGACGGAGTGCGAACCTGAGGCTAAACCGATTTTGCGTGTTACGGGATGGACAGGGAGCGCGCAGCGTCTTACCGTGTCAGGGTGAACGAAGCTTTCCGTGCTCCCGGAGTCCAGCAGGCAGTCCGTCTTGTGGCCGTTGAGGTGGATCAGCGTAGTCATTTTGGCGAGCGTGCGTGGATGAGACTGGTCGAGTTGAACGGCCGCGAGCCGTGGAGAAAATCCGTCGTCGCTGTCCGATTCCATGCTGGAGGGACCTTGCGTGGCAGATGTGGAAGTCGGTGGCCAGGATCCACAGGTGAGGTCTGTTCCCCAAGATGGCGGCGCCCAGGACCCGCACGTGGGGTCGGGGCCCCAAGATGGCGGCGCCCAGGACCCGCACGTGGGGTCGGCACCCCAAGATGGCGGCGCCCAGGAAGCCCTCGTGGCCGCTGGAGGCGGAGCTAGCGTTCCCGGCGCTGTGAGCGGAGAGGCGCGCAGGCCGGCTCCAAGAGGTGAGTGACCGGCATCAGCTGCGGGGATGCACAAGCCGGCTCCAGGACGCCGGCTAGGTGCATCAGCTGTGGGGATGCGGAAGCCGGCTCCAGGACGCCGGCTAGGTGCATCAGCTGTGGGGATGCACAAGCCGGCTCCAGGACGCCGGCTAGGTGCATCAGCTGTGGGCGGAGGTAAGGCGCGCGGGCCGGGTGCGGGGGGCCGGGGGCGGGGGGGAGCCGAGTCGCGCTGCGGGCAGGCAGGGACCGGGGGGCCCGGAGAGGCGAGCCGGTCGGGCGCCGGGGCCCGGGGGTGGGGGGAGCCGGGGTCCGGGAGCGAGGGAAGCAGGGCCGCTGCGGGCAGGCAGGGACCAGGGAGGCCCGGAGAGGCGAGCCGGTCGGGCGCCGGGGCCCGGGGGCGGGGGGGGAGAAACGTGCGCGGCGGGCAGGCAGAGGCCTGGAGGGGCCGGGGAGGTGCGCATGTCGGCCGGCGGGGCGCGAGTCGGTAGCAGCTGGGGCGGCCCTGGGGGAGAGAGGGAGGCACACAGGCCGTTTGCAGAGGCCTGGGAGAGGGGGGGAGAGTGCTGTGCAGCTTCCAGAAGCGCTGCAGCCAGCGTTTTGGCCTGGCAGACCGTGGAGTAGTGGCCCTTCTTCCCGCAGCTCTTACAGAGGGCGGAGCGGGCTGGGCAGCGCGAGCGAGGGTGCTTAGCGTACCCACAAAAGTAGCAGCGGGGCCCCGCGGATTTATCGGGGCGCCCCGCGGCACAAGCCTGAGGAAGGCCGGGAGCGGTGGGTAGCTGGTGGGAAGCGTGCCAGGAGGCGGCCTGGCCAGGGTCATAGGTGCGCGCGCTTTGATCTGCGACCTCCAGGGAGGCGGAGAGAGTCAGTGTCTCCGTTAAACTGAGTTCGTCTCTTTCCAGCATCCGCTGGCGGATCACGGGGGACAGCATCCCAGCCACGTAAGCGTCTCTGACGAGTAGCTCCATGTGCTCTGTAGCGGACACCGCTTCACAGGCGCAACCTCTCCCCAGGGCACAGAGGGCCCGGGCGTATTGGTCTAGAGACTCACCGGGGACCTGCTTTCTGGTGGCCAGCAGATGTCGAGCGAATACCCTGTTGATGGGTTTGAGGAATTGTCCTTTTAGCTTCCGTATAGCTTCATCATAGTCTGTTTCGTCTTCGATTATTGAGTAAGCGGCAATACCCACGCTGGAGTGGAGGACGTGCAGCTTCTGTGCCCCGGTGGGGGGGGTGGTTGTAGATGCCAGGAACCCTTCGAGGCAAGTCAGCCAGAGCTTGAAGAGTTCTGTAGAGTTCAGAGTTTGCGGGCTGATGCGGAGGCATTCGGGCTTGATGCGGAACTCCATCTTCAAAGTTGTAGTTAATTAAATTGATGCACCATCAATTGCACGCGAGGCGAGTGATTTACCAATGTCAGGCTTTAATTAACTAGAACACAGCCTGGCGATCGTCTACAGTGGAAAGGAACGATCGTCAGGCTTCTGAGCATTTATACCTCGTTGATAGAGGCGTGGTTAACTCAGCCTCTCGGCCAATCGGTCGAGAGGCACATGACCGACCAGGGCCAATGGTAAGCCGACGTTCTGGCCCAATGGCAGACGAGTATGCAGATCATATCATCACATGCAGCAAAGATCTCTTGCTAGCTCTCCAGCTGCAAGTGAGACACCTATGGCCTTAACATGATTCCACCATTATGTAAGCAAGGGGCACCCTTGGAGTGGGCATCTTTAGCAGAGGCTGATTCTCACACACTGCCCTTGGTTTTCTCTTGGTTAGGAAGTGCCAGATTCAATTTAATAATGACCCTTGGATTCCATAGTAGTGAAGTTTGAATAAGAGCCTTTCAACTAGGAACTTTGCTGAATGCTTTTGCGGAACCAGTATTGCCATGTGTGTAATCTCATCTCTCTGGAGATTTGAAGCTGGATGCGTGAAAGCCCACGTTTGGTGGATTTGACATGCTGACTACATGTTCCCACCCCCACCTGTTGATGCTGAGTGCGCGCAGAGGTTGCTGGGACAGCCGCTGTCAGTTCCCCTCTGACCCCGGCTGGCAGTCACAACACGGAAGAATGGCGGCGGCGGAGGAAGAGCACAAGGGGCTCCGTGCCCGGCAGCGACTGCGAGTGATGGCGGGGCACCTGCGGAGAGCCGAGCCGGCACCTCCACCAGTACTGAACCAATGCCGAGCTGTGGAGCCAGGGAGCGCGGACATTGCAGCGAAATCAGCGGGGACCATCCCCAGGAGGAGGTGGGTGGCGGTTTGAATGGGCGGGACGGGGAATAGGGGCAAGGAGCCGGGCTGGCTGTCCGGCTGGCTGGCTGCCCGCCCGGCCGGTGGGGAGGTGCACACCCCTGTGGCCGCGTTCCGGTCCAGTTTTAAAGGTGAGAGCCTTATTTTCTTAATGTCAGGAAGGGCGATTGCGCTCAGAATATGCGGCTCAGGCCCAAGACGGGCGACGGTTTCAGTGACATGTCTAAATAATAAATACACTGATGTGGTGTGTGAGCTGCTTTCTGCACAAGTTCAGGGTAACTGCTGATTGAGAAAACCAGAAGTAGTAAAACATTGGTTCAATCGGGACCTCTACAGCCACTCACTTAATTTATTGTATAGTATAATATTGTTCAGTTGCAAAGTTTCAAATCGTTCACTTGAAGCATTTTAAGTCAGTATTATGAAGTATGATAAAATGGAGAAGTGACACTTGTATGCCAGTTAGTGTTGGGTTGTAGTGATAGGATGAGGCGATTGGTGGTCTGATGTTTCTCCAGCCTACGTAACTTTTTTTTCTGACATTACGCTGTGACATCTAGTGGAACACTCTCTTTGGGGACTTTGTTTTCTTTAAAACAGTAGGGCGCTTTCAGTTTCTGCGTGGTGTATCTAATCACAACTGGAAAAAGGGATTAGTACTGTTCCAAGATGCATATTTTGTGCTCTGAAAATTTGACAAGACGTCATTTATGAAACAAATTAACTGTTAATTGGATACATCTACATACTGTATTTCCACACAACCGGGCAGGGTTTTTTTAAACATAGATTAACATCTTGACATTGTATCTACTTACAAATAGCTAGATGAATAAAATGATTAAATTGTAGATATATAGAAATGACAAAGTGCAAACCAGTTAGAATCCTGGAATAAACTAAAGGAGTAGTTTGAGTAGTTTATAGGCTGACTGAATCTCATACTTAAAATTGCTTATCCAGTATATTTGTGTTAATAGATGGAGGCTATGATGTGCCTCTTCATTAACCAGTGAATTTAATGCTTATTTGTGGCCTCGTGTCAGACCACAGACAAATACAGTGCATGTGGCAAAGTTTTGCTGTATAGATTACCGCTTGATTTTATCTGCATTTTAAGGCATGAAGATCTTTCATGGGTCAGATATTTGTTGACATTATTTGAGGTTCATATTTGTGGATTGTAGTTAAACTTTTCATTACAGCTGTATATTGATGTACTCAAATTTGTTTGTAGGATTAATTCAACTTTTTTGCCTCTGTTGTGGTGGTGGATGTGCTGTCAGTGCTACTTTGTAATTGATGTGTGAAGGATTGTAACATAATGACTGGTAATTAATGAAATGATACCCCAGTTGATTGCAAAAATACAGCATGCAACATTCAGCAGACTGATGTGAAGATGGTGTGATCCCTAACTGAATCCCGATAATCACATAATCATACTTTGGCATGTCGAAAATCTGGATTCCAGTTAAAGTTTTATTTCAAATTGTTCTTTCAGTTCAGCAGTCTTGAATTACTTTATGTCAGGACTATCAATTACAATAATGTTGATAATTCGCAGAATATAGTTTAATTATCAGTTGTCGCTAAGTTCAGTATAAAACATCTTTTCATGTTAATTGACATCATATGTATTTGTATTCACTGACTTGAGGGAACATGTTTTCTCACAAACTGTGAGTGGAGTCTGAGCTGTTCCACACATATGTCCCATCTTCAATGTCCATCACCTAGAATGGATAGGAAACGCTTACTTATTGGGGTGTCTGAGTTATAAAGGATGTAGCTGCTGGACTGGGTCTGTTGCAGCTGGTGAGGGAACCAACAAGAGAGAAAAGCGTACTTTTCCTCCTCCTCAAGAGCCAAACTCGCAGATGCATCTGTCCATGATGGTATTGGTAGAAGTTACCATCATATATCTTTGTGGAGATAAAGTCCAGCCTTCACTTTGAGGATATCCTCCATTGTGTTGTGTAGCACCAACACCATGCTAAATGGGATAGATTTCAAACAGATCTGGCACTGGTAACTACCTGGCAATGTGAACGTTGCCCAAGTATGTCCTCTCCACAAAAAGCAGGACACGTCCAATCAGAGCAATTACCGCTCCATCAGTCTATTCCCAATTATCAGCAAAGTGAAGGACGGTATCTTCGGCAATGCTATTAAGTTGCACTTTTTAGGGATGTCCTCAAAACATCCCTGAGGAGTTCAAATATTCCCACCGACTCATGGGGAATCCCTGGCATGTAACTGACCAAGATGGTGAAGGTTTTGTTTTGGGAAGATACCAAACACATGGAGAGATTTCAGGAGCACATGGAGGCAAAGTTGAGATGTTGGAAGGAGTGCACAAACCGGCAGATGCCTCACCTGGAAGAACCTTCATGCACCAACTGGCCCGCATTTGGCAGAGTCTACAGATTGCACACAAGATTTTGAGGAATATCAGAACCCAGTGAACTGGAATGGAAATAGGGGCGGCACATTGGTGCAGTGGTTAGCTCTGTCGCCTCACGGCGCTGAGGACCTGGGTTCGATCCCAGCCCCAGGTCACTGATCATATGGAGTTTGTATATTCTCCCCGTGTCTGCATGTCTCACCCCCACACCCCAAAGATGCGCAGAGTAGGTGGATTGGCCACACTAAATTGCCCCTTAATTGGAAAAAAAGAATTGGGTACTTCAAATTAAAAAAAAAAATCTGGAATGGAAACAAAACATCCTTAATCCCGATGGCTGGCCTCCTAACTTCCCACTAAAGCCATAGGTCGGGTCAGGTGTATGATTGAATCCTGTTCATTTGCCTTGATGGATGCGGTTGTCGCACCACTTGAAACATTGATATGTTTTAAGACACATTAGTCTGCTTGACTTGTCACCAGACTAGTAATCTGGAGACCCAGTTCATGCTCTGGGGGCACTGGCTCAAATTTGACTACCATATGGTGGAATTTAAATTCACTGAATATCTGGAATTGAAGGCTAGTCTCAGTAATGGTGACCATGAAACTGTCATCGATTTGTCATAAAAACCACCCTTGCCATGTCTGGCCTTTTTTGCGGCTCCAGACTCCACCGCTCTCCGAAATGGCTTTGCAAGCCAAATCAGTTCAAGGGTTACTCGGGATGGGCTACAAATGCTTTCCTGTCAGGAATTTCCACATCCCAACAAATAAAAAACCCTTGATCAGAATCTATCTGATCTAGGTTAAGCATCCACTTTCTTCAACATTGGAATATCATGGTTGTCTGTATATATTCAGAATGCACTACTATGAGACTTCTTTGACATTTTCCAAACCCACAACCTCCACCACTTAGAAGAAAAGCAACAGGTGCTTGGGAACAAATTAATCTAAACTTCCCTCCAAATCTCTCACCATTCGGACTTGGATATACAGTGCTGAGCCAAAATCCACAAAGACCCCACCTGACTGTGTTCTGAGAGCATTTTAACTACATGGACTGCAGTGGTTCAAGAGACAAACTCGGTGTCGACTGTTCGAGGACACCCAGGATGTGCATTAAATGATGGCCTTGTCAGTGCTCACATTCTGAGAATGAGTAACAAAAATATATAACACTTAATCAGTTCTAAACATTTGTGTATTGCGTTCAAATAAAACTTCTTCCCGTTAACTGATTAAAGTACATTTCCTGAAATGTTCTTGTTTATAAAGATGTATTAATTTCAGGGTTGCAAGTATATTTCATGTAAAGGCACTAATTGCTTAGGAAACAAAAGTTTGAAAATAAGTTTTTATAAACCATTTTCTGCTAGTTTTCTTGACAAATGGGATTGTGGAATAATAACTTATTCTATTCTTTGATTTAATATTTTTCTGTTTATGCATTTAAAATAAGTTAAATCTTCATTCACAGTCACATATGGTTCTTGCAGTGTGACATCCTCTAATTACTGTTTTATTGATGACCTGTAATAAAAAATAGATACAGAGTAAAGGTTTTAAGTTACTTGGAGTTACAATCAGTGGGAACTGAACAGGATCATGTTCAATCACACTCTCAGATTATTAGGAAGCTTCTTGGCTATGATGCTCAACTTTTGAGCAGCACCGCAAGAAGAATCTGAAATAATAGTAGTTTCTCATTTTGCAAATAGTTGATTGTTCTATATTCTGTATATAGGTAAGATAATAAATGGAGGCAAATTGTTTTTTTTAATAAACAATTTTATTGAAGTAGTTTGTGGCTTTGTAAACAGTTACAGACATCAACAGAAAGAAAGCAAAAAAGGCAAAAATGTGCAAACATCCACGTATATTCAATATTTCAATCGTAACATACTGCACAAGCCCGCTCCTCTCCCACAGGTACTACCTGCCATTTTATCCCTCCTACTCCACCCCAAAAATTGCCACCCCTGGACCCATCGCCACCCTTGTTTTTAGCACCCGGGACATGACGCCCGCAAATCCCTCCCAGTACCCCCTAAGTTTAGGGCATGCCCAAAACATGTGAACGTGGTTCGCTGGTCCTCCCGCGCACCTAGCGCATTTGTCCTCTATCCCAAAGAATTTGCTCATCCGAGCCACCGTCATGTGGGCCCGGTGAACGACCTTAAATTGAATCAGGCCGAGCCTGGCACATGTTGCGGTCGAATTGACCCTACTCAGGGCCTGTGCCCACAGCCCGTCCTCCATTTCCCTGCCTAGCTCCTCCTCCCATTTAAGTTTCAGTTCATCCGTCTGGGACCCTTCCTCCCTCATGAGCACTGTATAAATACCAGAGACTCTACCCTCCCCTTCTTCCCCCCTAGAGACTATTCTGTCTTGGATCCCCATTGGCGGGAGGCGTGGGAAAGATGGGACCTGTCTACGAACAAAGTCCCGCAACTGTAGGTACCTAAAATCATTTCCCCTTACCAGTCCAAATTTCTCCTCCAAGCTCCTCAAACTCGCAAAGCTCCCTTCCAGGAACATATCGCCCACCTCCGCCCGCCGCCATGCTCGAAACCCCCCATCCATACTCCCGGGTGCAAACCGATGGTTGTCGCAGATTGGCGCCCAAATCGACGCCCCCGTCTCCCCTACATGCCTCCTCCACTGGCCCCATATCTGCAGGGTCGCCACCACTAACCACTACCGGGCTGGTGGAGTACCTGGCCGGCGGCAGCGGTAGAGGAGCCGTGACCAGGCTGCCAGGCTGGAGCCCCTGCACAAAGCCGCCTCCATCTGCTCCCAGATAGACCCCGTACCCACCATCCACTTCCTTATCATAGCGATGTTGGCCGCCCAGTAATAATTAATCAGACTCGGCAAAAATGGAGGCAAATTGTTAAGCAAAATGGAATTTCCTTAAGGGTTTGGACATCAACGTTTTCTCTGATGAAATAGGAGATCTGGTAAGCTTTTTAAGGGAGGTAAAAATTATGCACTTGATGGTACAATGAGCGACTAATACCTGGGCGCATTCAACATTTGTCATGAGTTGCACTGACATTTTTCTTTCTTTTCTCCCTTATTTGCTATGTAATAGACTTTCATTACACTGACCAGAAAATTGTTAATCCCCTGGATTTTGTGTCTTGATTATTGATTTACTGTTCATTCTGCCAGAAAGAAATTGTGAGAATTATTTCAACTCCTGTTGCGGACATTGCACTTAACGTCCTTTGTCATCTTTCCTGATTATCTTATTTACTCCAATACTCAAACTAGTCTTTGGACTTATCACTGAGTCTGTTTCACTTCAGATTCCAAGGCGTACATCCTGACTAACCTTCCATGTACCCCATTGTTAATGGCTGTTCAAAATAATACTTTGGTGGGGGGGGGGGGGGATATTTTGTGAGTCTGTCCTCTATCAGTAAACACTTACACCTGTTGCATCACTCATTGCACTTGTGGCGCTCTCCTCCCAAGTTTAAACATTTGAGTTTAAGTATTACACCAGAGACTTAGTGCAGTACTAAAAATATTAAACAGTCGTCTCTGAAATGGACATGAAATATGCCATAGCGCTATTGACTGTTCTCCCAGTGTCTTGGCCATTATTCCTCCCATGGTCAACATCATTAAATAGATTATCTGGTCATGTGCATCATTGTTTTTATTCTCCTCCCTTTTCACATTTTCTCCCAAATATACACCCACCAAAAAGAAACAATAATCAGTAACAAATATGTCAATCCCCTAATCAATAACAATGATCCCATCCTCCCACCAAACCCCAAACATTAGCCCGCATGTTCACACAAACAAATGACAAAAATGAATTAGGGATCACCCATTGTCGCCATTAACACACACAGCCCCCCAACCCTCGCACCCACCCGCCCCAACTAATGTTTGATGTTATCCAGTTCTTGAAAGTGCATAATGAATAATGCCCATGAATTGTAGAACCCCTTCATTCTTCTCCTCTGTTCAAATTTAACCTTCTCAAGAGTCAAGAATTCCAACAGGTCCCCACACCAGGGCACAGAGTGGAGAGGTTGCTCTCCAACCTATCAGGATCCACCTTCAGGCGATCGACGAGGTGAAGGCTACAACATCTGCCTCCGCACCCGTTTCCAACCCTGGCTGGTCCAACACCCCGAATATGGCCTCCCGGGGACCCGGGTCCAGTTTCACGTGCACCACTTTAGAAATTACCCCAAAAACCTCCTTCCAGTAATCCTCTAGGTTTGGACAGGACCAAAACATATGAACGTGATTAGCGGGCAGCCCCCCGGAACGTTCATGCACATCTTCGACTCCTTCAAAGAATAGGCTCATCCTCGCCCTTGTGAGGTGTGCTCTGTATACCACCTTCAGCTGTATCAGTCCCAACCTCGCGCACGAGGTGGAGGCATTCTCTATCCAGGGCACCTCACACCAGAGCCCCCCCTCATGTGCATCATTGTTGACAGGACTTTGAAAATTGGTTGCTGAGTTTCCCTAGAATATAACAAAGACTACACTTCAGAATTGGCTGTGAAGTGCTTTCGGCATGTCCAGGGGATGTGAAAAGCACTAAATGGGCAGTTCTTTCTTTGAACTATGAGAAATATCGCAGTGCTCTTTTTTATTTTGTTTTGGAAGTTGGATGAGGCCTTGCTGCAGCACAGTGTTGGGCTTTTGCAAAACTTTTTAAAATCTGGCAGAAGTTTTGGGTTATATATCTTAAATTCTGCATGATATACAATATACTGATTAATTCCATAAAGCATTGAGCATATATGCATATTAAAAAAACACCATTTATTAAGTGGGAGGATCTGTAGGAGTGGAGGAAGGTATGGTGTAGTAACATTTCTCTTGAAACCAAAGAGAAAATGCGAGAAAATCTCAGCAGGTTTGACCACATCTGTAGGGAGAGAAAAGAGCTAACATTTCGAGTCCAGGTGACTCTTTGTCAAAGATTCCAGCATCCGCAGTAATTTGCTTGTAACATTTCTCTTGAGGCGTGCTACTATTTCAGGGTCTGATATGGCAGTTTCAGTTCGGCTGACTTTAGATAGATATATAAGACGTTGATGGAGGTACGGGAGCAAGGAGAGGTGTTGAAGAGGGTGGAGGAGGCATTGTCGCAGCAAAGCAACCAGTTTACCTCGACGGGCGTGGAGGGTGGTGGACAGCAATAAAGGTCTGACAGCTGAAGTGGAGGACGTGGAGAACAGGTCACAAAGGCAGAATCTGAGGATTGCGGGACTGCTGCAGAGACCGGAGGCGACAGAATACTTTGCAGAGATGTTCACTTCATTGAAGGGTGAGCAGGAGGACTCCTCCCACTCAGTTGGACAGGGCCCACCGGTCACTCTGGCTGCAGCTAAAGGTGAATAAGCCACTGAGGGCTGTAATAGTATGCTTCCACAGTTACCAGGTGAATGGGAAGGATTGAGAAGGGCGAAGCTGAAACGAGAGGTGAGGTGGTTAGGCATTGGTATTCAGATATGCCAGGATTTTACTGCGGGCGTCCTTTGGTCGGACGAAGGCATTATACAAGAGTCATGTGAAGTTTAAGGTGGCCTACCCAACGAAGCTCAGGGTGACTCAACTCTAAGTACTTCTACTTTGACATGGTGGAGGAGGTGGAGGTGTTTGTGAAAGGTGAAGGGCTGGGACTAAGATGAGTTTGGACTTTGGGGTTGATCTTTACCTTTTTTTTGTGTATCTCTTTCTTAGTTTTTGTTTTTACTTCTGCTTGATGTTGTAGTTTGGAAGGGATGGTTTGGGGGTCGGTAGTGATCAGCAGGGATTGGATGGATTGGATTTGTTTATTGTCACGTGTACCGAGGTACAGTGAAAAGTATTTTTCTGCGAGCAGCTCAACAGATCATTAAGTACATGGGACGAAAAGGGAATAAAAGAAAATACATAATAGAGCAACACAAGGTACACAATGTAACTACATAAACACTGGCATCGGATGAAGCATACAGGGTGTAGTGTCAATGAGGTCAGTCCATAAGAGGGTCATTTAGGAGTCTGGTGACATTGGGGAAGAAGCTGTTTTTGAGTCTGTTCGTGCATGTTCTCAGACTTCTGTATCCCCTGCCTGATGGAAGAAGTTGGAAGAGTGAGTAAGATGGGTGGGAGGGGTCTTTGATTATGCTGCCCGCTTTCCTCAGGCAGGTGTAGACGGAGTCAATGGATGGGAGGCAGGTTAGTGTGATGGACTGGGCGGTGTTCACGACTCTCTGAAGTTTCTTGCGGTCCTGGGCTGAGCAGTTGCCATACCAGGCTGTGATGCAGCCAGATTAGGATGCTTTCGATGGTGCATCTGTAAAAATTGGTAAGGGTTAATGTGGACATGTCAAATTTCCTTAGTTTCCTGAGGAAGTATAGGCGCTGTTGTGCTTTCTTGGTGGTAGTCGATGTGGGTGGACCAGGACAGATTTTTGGAGATGTGCACCCCTAGGAATTTGAAACTTCTAACCATCTCCACCTCGGCCCTGTTGATGCTGACAGGGGTGTGTACAGTATTTTGCTTCCTCAAGTCAATGACCAGCTCTTTACTTTTGCTGGCATTGAGGGGGAGATTGTTGTCGCTACACCACTCCACTAGGCTTTCAATCTCCCTCCTGTATTCTGACTCGTCGTTATTCGAGATCCGGCCCACTATGGTCGTATCATCAGCACACTTGTAGATGGAGTTGGAACCAAATTTACAAATTTTGCCACGCAGTCGTGTGTGTACTGTGAGTAGAGTAGGGGGCTAAGTACGCAGCCTAGCGGGGCCCGGTATTGAGGACTATTGTGGAGGAGGTGTCGTTGTTCATTCTTACTGATTGTGGTCCGTTGGTCCGAAAATCGAGGATCCAGTTGCAGAGTGAGGAGCCAAGTCCTAGGTTTTGGAGCTTTGATGTCAGCTTGGCTGGGATTATGGTGTTGAAGGCGGAGCTGTAGTCAGTAAATAGGAGTCTGATGTAGGAGTCCTTGTTGAGATGCTCTAGGGATGAGTGTAGGGCCAGGGAGATGGCGTCTGCTGTGGACCGGTTGCGGCGGTATGCGAATTGCAGTGGATCAAGGCGTTTTGGGAGTATGGAGGTGATGCGTTTCATGATCAACCTCTCGAAGCACTTCATTACGACTGAAGTCAGGGCCACCGGACGGTAGTCATTGAGGCAAGTTGCCTGGTTCTTCTTTGGCACCGATGGTGGTCTTCTTGAAGCAGACGGGGACCTCTGAGTGGAGTTGGGGCAGGTTAAAGATGTCCGCGAACACCTCTGCCAGCTGGTCCGGATTTGATTGTTTGGGGGTCTGAGGGATTATTGGATGGGAATTTGGAAGGTGTGGGTGGATTTAGTGTTGGTTTGGTTTATTGTATGGTGGATGGGGCTTTGGCAGGGGCTACCTAACTAGCGAACGCAAGTTGGCTAATGAATGGGAGTGAGGTGGGGGGAGAGGCCACTGTCATTGGAACCTGTATGGACCAGATTCGGTGGGCCTGGGAGGTGTGAAAGAGAGTATTCATTCTTTTCACCAATACCCGCGGGACAGCAAGTATTTGTTCTTGTCACCAGTACACAATGTGTACTTGAGGATTGATTTTTCTCATGATGATTAAGGCACTGTGAGCGGGGGGTGAGGAAGACAGAGAATTGTTATTATGGACCATGCTCCACACTGGGTGGGCATGGTCATGGAGAAGGGGTCAGCTCAGACGTTAGTGTGGAGGCTTGATATGGGACTGTTGCAGACCCAAATATTTGTAACAAAATGAGGAAGGAGATTGAAGATTACGTAGGTTCAATCGGAATGAGGAGGTTCCACTGTTAGTGGTATGGGAAGTTTTGAAAGGGGTAGTGAGGGGCGACATCATCTCGTTAAGGCATAGGGGGACAGGCAGGAAAGCAAAGAGCGGCAGCATTTGATAGAGGAGATCTTGGAGGCAGATGGAAGGTATGCGGAGGACCTGACGCTGGGTCTTCTAGCGAGGCGGAAGTAGCTACAGGCGAGGTTTGATCTTCTGTCCACAGTAAAGGTGGCTCGGTAGCTGAGGCGGACGAGGGGAGTTGAATAGTGTATGAGTATGGGAAGAAGGCCAGTTGCTTATTAGCGGACTAGCTCCACCGGCTGCAGTGGCAAGATAAATTGTTCGGATCAGCGATGGAACAGGAGAGTTGGTGGTGGCATCGGAGCAGGTGAACAAAGTTTTTGAAGAGTTCTACAGGGAGCTGTATTAATCAGTGCTACTGGAGGTTGTGTTGGATATGAGGGAGAGTTTGGAGCTATAGGAGTGTCCTGAAGTAGGAGAGGCGAGAGGGTGGGATTGGAGGAGCCAGTGGGGGTGGAGGGGCGAGAGGGCGGGATTGGAGGAACCAGTGGGGGGTGGAGGAAGTGCAGGTGTCAATAGGGAGAATGCACCGGGGCCAGATGGTTTTCCAGTGGAATTTTATAAAAGTTTAAGGATACGTTGGCACCACTGTTGGCAGAAATGTTTGCGGATGCAATGGTCAGGGGACATTGCCAGAGACGGTGGGTCAGGTATCCATTTCATTGCTGCTTAAAAAGGACAAGGATCCAGTGGAGTGTGGGCTGTACATGCCCATATCTGCTGAAAATGAATGCCACAAATTTGGCAAGGTGCTGCCGCCTAGATTGGTGGTATACCTTCCGAAGGTGATTGGGGAGGATCAGACTTGGTCTGTAAAGGGAAGGCAGTTGTCGTCAAATGTGCGGCGGCTGTTTAATGTGGTGCTTTCTCCAGCAGAAGGAAGGAAGGGAGTTGGAGATGCTGGTGGCACTGAATGCAGAGAAGGCATTTGATAGGGTAGAGTGGAGCTATCTGTTTGTGGTGTTGGAGTGGTTTGGGATTGGGCCTAAGTTTGTGGCATGGGTGAAATTGTATAAGGATCCGATGGCGTGTGCGAGAACAAATTAAATTAATTCGGAGTGAGGGCAGCACGGTGGCGCAGTGGGTTAGCCCTGCTGCCTCACGGCGCCGAGGTCCCAGGTTCGATCCCGGCTCTGGGTCACTGTCCGTGTGGAGTTTGCACATTCTCCCCGTGTTTGCGTGGGTTTCGCCCCCACAACCCAAAGATGTGCAGGTAGGTGGATTGACCACACTAAATTGCCCCTTAATTGGAAAAAATGAATTGGGTACTCTAAATTTATAATAATAAAAAAAAAATTAATTCGGAGTACTTTCAGTTGCACAGGGGAACGTGGCAGGGTTGCCCGATGTTCCCCTTTCTGTTTGTGCTCGCATTAGAGCTCTTTGCTATGACGTTGGGGGACTCGGATAAATGAAAGGGGTTGGGGGGCAGTCAGCGGAGTATAGGGTGTCGCTGTACACTGATGATCTGATGTATATTTCGGACCCAAGCTCTTCCGTAGGGGATACAGTGGGACTGCTTAGGAGATTTGGAACATTTTCAGGCTACAAGCTGAACTTGGGTAAAAGTGGAAGTTTTGTCATGTCTGCTCCAGGGGCAGAGTTTGGGGGGGGGGGGGGGGGGGGTGCTGCCATTTCAAACTTGTTCTATTACAGGGTGGTGAATGCAGAGAAGGTGTGGGCTGGAACAGGGAGACGGAGACTTTGTGGGTGAGGCTGGGGGCAGGTTCCTGTAGGGGGTCGGGGTTGCAAGTGCTGGCAATGGCGCCGCTCCCTTTTGCCACAGGGAGGTGTTCTAGGAGTCCTGTGCTGGTTGCCATGCTGAAAATGTGGAGGCAACTCTGGCAGCACTTTAGGTTAGGGCGGGTTCGAGGATGTCAATTCGAGGGAATCATGGGTTTGGGAGCTGGGGAGGATAGATGAGAGGTTTTGGAGATGGGAGGAAAGAGGGGATGAAGGATTTGTTTTTGGAAAGGCGGTTCACGAGTTTGGAGGAGTTGGGGGCAAAGTTTGGGTTCCTTGTGGGGAGGGTTTTAGGTGCATTAGGGCCTAATTCTGGTCTTGTGTCTTATGAAGATACATGCAGGTGCGGGACACTGCAAAAATGGTCTTTCCGACCTTTCCGGTAGCACATTCCTCCTCGTTGCTGGAGGGGGTGTCGTCGGTAATGGGGTTGGAGGTTTCTTAGGAGAATTTAGGAAGAAGAGAAGGGCCATGATCCATTGTCCGCGTTGCATTCTCGCTTGAGTGCAGTGTGGATGGTGAATGCCGGGAGAGCCCTCTTGCGGGCTTACCAGCAGTCTTCACGCCTTGTGGGATTCACCCAAGTCCCACGAGCCTTCGGAATCTGAAACACGCCCACAAGAGTCGTGACCAACCCGCTTCTGCGAACTTACCCGGGATCCCCAGCAGGACTGCAGCCGGGCGCCATTAAGTACTGGACCACACAAATGTGGATCAGATGGAATACCTCCCAGGGTGTCTTCCAGGCCATCAGAGACCCCTGGGTGGTTAGGGTCAGCGCAGGGTGGCCACCTGGCCCTTCAGGTGGAATGTGAGTGCCTTGGCAATGCCCAGCTGGCACTTTGGCATTGCCACCCTAGCATTGCCAAGGTGCCTAGATGGCACTGCCAAGCTGGCTGGCACACTGCCTAGGTGCCAGGGTGGAAATGCAAGGGTGCCAGGGTGGCACTGGCAAGGGCCAGAGGGTGAGGGGGGCCATGCCTATGAAAGGAGGGTGGAGGGGTGGGTGGGTGGTTGGAGTGGGGATGTGTAGGGCAGATAAGTAGGGGCCTTGGGGCGGCTGACGGGTGGGGGTCCTGGAAGGTGCTATAAGTGGCTTGGGGGGAGGGAGGGCTGAAGAGGGAACCCCCAGGAACTGAATAGCAGGGTGTCCTCACTTGTGGGATATGAGGTAGTGTCCATGTGTGTGGGGAATGACATTGCCCATGGGTGGGGGGTGTGGGGGCCCCACAAGCTCACTTAGAGATCGGGGCACATTTTCAAAATGGCAGCCCGATTTCTGAGTTCAGCTCCCCAGCGCTAAAAAAAAATTTCTAAGTGTGTGCTGAACCGGTGAGAAACTTCCCAGGGGCCAAAAAGGTGACTAATTATCGTTGAATGGTGGTGGGGAACTTGGCGGCAAATCCGGTGGCAAAATCCCGCCACAAATGAATTTAGAAATGTTTGGGGCGAATCAGGCCCAAGGTGTCCCTGGAGGGGGTCATGACCAAATGGGAGGAGGCGTTGAGGATTGAGCTGGAGGACGGGCTGTGGTGCGAGGTGCTGCGGTGGGTGAATGTCTGAACCTCGTATGCGAAGCTGGGGTTAATACAGCTAAAGGTGGTACACCGGGCGTACCTGACAAAGTCATGGCTGAGCCGGCTATTTGTGGGGGCAGAGGATATTTGTGAGAGGTGTGAGTGGGGCCCAGCTGGACCTGCCCGAAGTTGGAGAAATTCTGGAGGCGTTCTTAAGCACCATGTCGGCGGTCTTGCATGTGGACTTGGAGCCTGGTATTCAGGGTGTCAGAACTGACGGAGTTGAAGGTGGGAGCAGGAACAGATGTTTTAATCTTTGCCTCACTGATTGCTCGTAGGTGGGTTCTATTGGGTGGAGGTCAGCTTCTTTTATTTATTCTGAATTTCGGGGACCTAGTTACCATCAACTGTTTGGGAGGGGGTTGATTGGTTTGGGGCGGGGGGGGGGGGGGGGTGCTGGGTTTATTTTATTTTGTGATGTAATGTTTTGTAAATGTTAACTTGAATAAAAATACTTTAAAAAATGTAATTGGATATATCTTCAAGACTAACTATGTATTGTCCTTGTTAACATTCAGCTCTCAAATTGGGGATCACAAATTACGACTGTTCCCTTTTTAGATAATTGCATAACATGTTTAAAGTCAAATTTTAAAATGAATAATTTTCCTTTAATTACAGTATTACTTTTAAATTAGCTAGCAATGGAAGCTGTCCTTAAAAAAAAGTTTTAATGTCCAAATTGTAATGACGTGTGTACCTCAAAAGTGGACTCACTTGTTTTTCCTGGAATTCCGTTCGAGCTTCTACAATTTAATATTGAATAATGGATACTTTGGTCAGTGTTTTGAGACTGGCATTAAAGAAAGCCAGATGATCCCATAAACGTGATTTAATTTGTGAACGTTAGTTGACATTTTTGTCTCTTCCATCTCAACCCCCTCGCCAGTAAAAAATATTGAATATGATTATAACTTCCAAGCATCAAAAATAATCAAGCATTGCAATTTTTGTACTGTTTTATCAATGGATGCAGTTTACATACATTCCCAATTAAGTAACACTTTGATCTTAAAATTCTTATTCGCATTTTCATATTTCTCCATGGCCTTGCCCCTTCATAGAATCATAGAATTAACAGTGCAGAAGGAGGCCATTTAGCCCATCGAGTCTGCACTGGCCCTTAGAAAGACCCTACTTCAGCCCACACTCCACCCCATCCCAGTAACTAAGGGCAATTTAGCATGGCCAATTCACCTAACCTGCACATCTTTGGATTGTGAGAGGAAACTGGAGAACCCGGAGGAAACCCATGCAGACATTGGGAATACATGCGGACGAAAAGGCAGTGACCCAAGCCGGGAATCGAACCTGGGTCCCTGGAGCTGTGAAGCAACATTGCTACCATGCCGACCACTTTTTAAACTTCTTTAATTTACAATCTTCTAAGTTGTGTATTCTTCGAATTCTGGCCTTTTTAAAGGCAATTGATTAATTGTTGACTGCTGTGCCATTGGCTGTCAAGACCCTGAGCTCTGGAATTCCCTTCTTTAAATCTCACGTGTCTCTTTCCTTCTTTTGTGATGCTCCTTAAAACCTAACTTTTTGACTAAGCTTTTGGGCACCTGTTTGAACATCTCTTTATATGGAACAGTATAAAATTTTGTTAACGCTCCTGTTAAGTGCTTCGGACTTTTTTTTATTACATTAAAGATGCTACATATCTGTGTGTTTTTTGAAAAGTAAGTGCTTTTCTTTTTAAAAAGCAGGTGAGAATAGTATTGAGCACAGTTACTAAATTTGCAATTGCTGCAAAGTTAATGAGGATGGCAGATTTCAACTGTGAATGTGATGTGCTATTGTAGGATGTGTGATGTGCTAATTGGGCAGATAGTTGGAAGATTAGCATTCAAAATTTATCTGTAGAAGCATTCAGAGCACTCTTTGGAAGGTGCTCCCTAGGGAAACGAGCAGTGAATTTGGATTAATTCAAAGAGCATTGTGGATAGCACAATTGCTTCACAGCTCCAGGGTCCCAGGTTCGATTCTGGCTTGGGTCACTGTCTGTGCGGAGTCTGCACATCCTCCCCGTGTGTGCGTGGGTTTCCTCCGGGTGCTCCGGTTTCCTTCCACAGTCCAAAGATGTGCAGGTTAGGTGGATTGGCCGTGATAAATTGCCCTTGGTGTTCAAAATTGCCCTTGGTATTGGGTGGGGTTCCTGGGTTATGGGGATAGGGTGGAGGTGTTGACCTTGGGTAGGGTGCTCTTTCCAAGAGCTGGTGCAGACACAATGGGCCAAATGGCCTCCTCCTGCACTGTAAATTCTATGAAATACAATTTAGAAAATAATCGGGATAGAGTACGGATAACTTGAGACATGACATGACAAATATAGCATGCATGGAGGGAATAGCTGGCATTGAACCTATGGTTCTTTAACCTTTCCATCACTTGGAATTTCCTAATTGCATTTCTGAGTTTGTGGTACCCCCAATCCAGAGAAATGGCAGATGGAGTTCAATCCAGGCAAATGGGAGGTGATGCATTTGGGAAGATCTAATTCAAGAGCGGACTATACGGTCAATGGAAGAGTCCTGGGGAAAATTGATGTACAGAGATCTGGGAGTTCAGGTCCATTGTACCCTGAAGGTGGCAACGCAGGTCGATAGAGTGGTCAAGAAGGCATACAGCATGCTTGCCTTCATTGGATGGGGTTTTGAGTACAAGAGTCGGCAGGTCATGTTCCAGTTGTATCGGACTTTGGTTAGGCCACATTTGGAATACTGCATGCAGTTCTGGTCGCCACATTACCAGAAGGATGTGGATGCTTTAGAGAGGGTGCAGAGGAGGTTCACCAGGATGTTGCCTGGTATGGAGGGTGCTAGCTATGAAGAAAGGTTGAGTAGATTAGGATTGTTTTCATTGGAAAGACGGAGGTTGAGAGGAGACATAGACAGAGACATAGAACAGTACAGCACAGAACAGGCCCTTCGGCCCTCGATGTTGTGCCGAGCAATGACCACCCTACTCAAACCCACGTATCCACCCTATACCCGTAACCCAACAACCCCCCCTTAACCTTACTTTTTAGGACACTACGGGCAATTTATCATGGCCAATCCATCTAACCCGCACATCTTTGGACTGTGGGAGGAAACCGGAGCACCCGGAGGAAACCCACGCACACACGGGGAGGACGTGCAGACTCCACACAGACCTGATTGAGGTCTACAAAATTATGAGCGGTATGGACAGGGTGGATAGCAACAAGCTTTTTCGAAGAGTCAATTACAAGTGGGTCACAATTTCAAGGTGAGAGGGGGAAAGTTTAAGGGAGATGTGCGTGGAAAGTTTTTTACGCAGAGGGTGGTGGGTGCCTGGAATGCTTTGCCAGCAGAGGTGGTAGAGGCGGGCACGATAGCATCATTTAAAGTGCATCTGGACTGATATATGAATGGGCGGGGAACAGAGGGACGTAGATCCTTGGAACATGGGCAACAAGTTTAGATAAAGGATCTGGATCGGCGCAGGCTGGGAGGGCCGAAGGGCCTGTTCCTGTGCTGTAATTTTCTTCTTTGTTCTTTTGTAATCCCTTTTAGACCTCACTTCTAGCTTTGCACTATTAGAAAAGTACCTTCTTTTCTATATCTTAGAAGGTTAACACTCATTTGCATCGAAATCTATTTGCCACTATTGTTTCCAACAGTATACTTTAACAGTATAATTATTTGAGATGGGGCGCCTGAGCCACTTATAGGCAATTATCTACCGATGACGTAATAATAATAATAATAATCACTTATTGTCACAAGTCAGGGAACTGGACTGACACTGCTCAAACTAATTTAAACTTTATTTCACATCCCCCCCCCCTCTCCTGTTGCTAAATTTTCAGACTGCTTAGCTGTCATCCATGAGTACCGTGACTAGAAATGTCCTTCAATTAAATATTGGCAAGCCCAAAGCCTTCATTTCCAGCTCCCCACTGAATTTAATTCTGCAGCAGGCAACTTCATTTTTTCCCCTGGCAACAGTCTTGCATGAAGCCAACCCATCTGCAACTTTGGTGCCAAATTTGACCCCAAGATAGTTTTTCAACCTCATTTTTACTATCACTAAGTAAGAGCACCTATTTTCCTCTCCAGAACATTACCCCTGTCTCAACCCATCTGCTGCCAAAACTGTCATTCCTGACATTGTTCCCTCTACACTTGACTATTCCAAGACTTCTGGCTGCCGATCCACATTCTACTGCCAGTTAACCTAAAGCCATCCAAAACTCTATTGCCTGTGTCTGAACTTGCAACAGCTTCTGTTCACCTAACTATGCTCACATTGGCTCCTTGTTGAGCAACATTAAAAAAAAACCTCATCCTTGTCCATGCCGGATGACAAATAGTCACGTAACTTATTCCCACTTTACAGTTCTTGGTCCATATATTTATAGGTTATGGCACTTCAAATGCAAATCTAAATATTTTTTAAATGTTACAAAGATCTTTGCTTCTGCCTTTTCAGGCAGTGAAAGTTGTGTCTTTGTGATGTCAAGGAAAGTTCAGGAATTTGAAGCCAAGTTTGATAGATGATCTAGATCCAGATTGTTTTTAGATCTTTTCTACAGTTTATCGGGCAAAGAGCAGCAACAGATTATAGACGCAAGCAGTCTTCTGTTTTATTCCACTGTTATTCTGAGCAATTGAGGACTTGCTGATGGAGAGGCTATATACTTGGCTTTCTTTTTCGCATTGCAGATAGCCTGAGGTGTAGGAAAATTAGAATCAAACTCGCACAAACAAGCAAAAAGCATGTTGGCTCCCTTCACCACTCACATTGACCTGTTTGGGCACAAATCTGTCTGTCTTGGAGAACTGAATATTAAACCCAAAAAGGAGGAGCTTAGTAAATCAGACTTGCTTGCAATGGGCACAGCTCCAGGTGCTGAGCGGGGGAAGCGGGCCTATGGACAGGTGGGGGCACGGGCAGAGAAGGAGAGAAAGAGTGCGTGATGCAAGGAACAAGGATGACCGCAGTGATTGCACCGTTGAGAAATTATCCCTTCTGAGCATTATGGTAAAATAATTTGCCTGCGTTGCTGTTGTCAGACTTACAGATTCTGGTTGAAATCATCTATTTGAAATCCCAGTGGTGATTCAGAACTATTGACATGATCTTGTAAGTCCAGCAGCTGTGTTACCATGCTGCTTTGCCCTACCGTGGACTTTCCTGCGCAGCTCACACTAACACCATTTTGACTTGCCATGGACTCTTCTGTGCAGCCCTCGCCAACAGATTCAGTTGAGAGATCCTGGCCTGTTTCTGTCTCTGGCCCTCTCTTCCTCATAACAAAGCTATCCATCTTCAGTTCTTCACAGTCCTGTTGCCTTCTTTGCTCACAGAAAATGGAACAATCTGTCCTCTGTGATTTAGTGCCAAAAGCATGGAATTACAGGGCAGGTGATGTCAGCGTATGCGGCGGGCACATGACCTGCTCTCTGCCGCTGCTTCTAGCGGGAAGACTGCATTGTTCGCATTCAAAAACCAGTCGCGGCCGGCATTCTTAAAAGTCGGTTGCAACCAAAAGGCACTTCTGTGATCAGGAATGCCTCTACCGATTGCTCCGTAGCCCATCTGCAGGTCATGATCCACAGTTTGAAAAACAAAAACAGGACAGATCCAACCCGGCCAATTACTGCCCATCCAACTACTCTCGATCATCAGTAAAATGAAGGAAAGGGGTCATCAATAATGCTATTCTGTGACACTTGCTTAGTAATAACCCGTTCACAGACGTTCAGTTTGGGTTCCGCCGGGGTCACTCCACTCCTGACCTCATTACAACCTTGGTTCAAACATGAACAAAAGAATTGAACTCCAGAGAGTGATTGCCCTTGATATCAAGGCAGTATTTAACTAATTCTGTGGCATCAAGGAACACTAGCAAAACTGGAGTCAATGGGAATCAGGGACGGGAACACTCTGATGGTTCGAGTCATTCCTAAAACCCCCCCCCCCCCCCCCCCCCCCCCCCCCCCTCCCCCCTGGCCCCACAGGACAGCCATCGCAGCCGCGTCGACGAGCTCCCGTACATTAACCATGCCGGCGGTAACTCAGCCGGTGGACCGCGGAGAATCGCCGCATGGGGCCTCTTTCAATGGCTCCCGACCGGCACCACGTTGACTGCCGCCGATTCTCCGATCGCCGGAGAATCACATTCCGGGCCGTCTCGGTGTCCCGGGTCGTCTCGGCGTCAGCTCCGATTCTCAGAGCCGCCGCGGGTTTGGACAATCCCGACCAACATGTTTAATGAGTGTGTTGTTTGTGCTGAGTGCATTTTCAAGCAGATGGTATTAGGTCAGAGATGATTATGATTTATTGGCCTATATGAGCTGCATCTCTTCAGCAAATTAGAATTGGAAAAAGGCTAATATCCATACTCATAAATGGTGAAGCAGACATCTCAAACTGGAGACCCATCAAGTCAATTGTGACTTCATGGAATTGATTTCTGGGGTAAATGTTGCTGACATCTACAATAAAACTCTCGTAAATAGCACTTAGGATGGATTTAGAAGAGGAAGATATCGTGATCTGGTGAATTGCTTTGCCATTTTTTTTTTCATGATTTCTTAAGTTCTACTTGGGATGTTAAACATAAGAAAAACTTTGGGGGTGGGGGGCTGCAATGGATCACTGGAGCCAAAAAAAAAACCAAAGATCATTTCTTATTTTGCTAAAAAATGGAAATGAGTGATGGATAGAAAAACGCACAGTTAAATTATAACCCACAATTTTTTAAAAAATAATTTTTATTCAAATTTTCACAAAATATCAATAACAGAAAATACTAAGAACAGAAAGAAGAAATAAATTAACGCCCGACATTAGCAAAAAACAAATATACACGTCCCTTCAGCCCAAAACAAAGTGACCCACCCCCCCCCCGGGTTGCTGCTGCTGCCGGCCTATTTCTACCGTTCTGCCAGGAAATCCAGGAATGGTTGCCACCTCCTGAAGAACCCCTGCACTGATCCCCTTAGGGCAAATTTCATCCTCTCTAATTTAATAAACCCCGCCACATCGTTGATCCAGGCCTCCATGCTTGGGGGTCTCGCATCCTTCCACTGAAGAAGAATCCTCCGCCGGGCTACTAGGGACGCAAAGGCCAGAACACCGGCCTCTTTCGCCTCCTGCACTCCCGGCTCCTCTGCAACCCCAAATATTGCGAGCCCCCAGCCCGGTTTGACCCTGGATCCTACCACCCTCGACACCGTCCTTGCTACGCCCTTCCAAAATTCCCTCAGCGCTGGGCATGCCCAGAACATATGGGCATGGTTTGCTGGGCTCCCTGAGCACCTAATACACCTCTCCTCGCTCCCAAAGAACCGGCTCATCCTTGTCCCGGTCATGTGAGCCCTATGCAGCACCTTAAACTGTATGAGGCTAAGCCTCGCACAAGAAGAGGAGGAGTTCACCCTTCCTAGGGCGTCCACCCACGTCCCCTCCTCAATCTCCTCACCCAGCTCCTCCTCCCATTTTCCCTTTTGCTCCTCCACCGAGGCCTCGTCTACCTCCTGCATCACTTGGTACGTTGCCGAGATCCTCCCCTCTCCAACCCACACCCCCGAGAGCACCCTGTCCTGGACCCCACGTGGCGGCAACAGAGGGAACTCCGCCACCTGCCGCCTGACAAACGCCCTTACCTGCATGTACCTAAAGGTGTTCCCCGGGGGGAGCCTGAACTTCCCTTCCAGCTCACCCAGGCTCGCAAACCTCCCGTCTACAAACAGGTCCCTCAACCTCCTAACACCTGCCCTGTGCCAACTCAGGAACCCACCATCAATTCTCCCCGGGACAAACCGGTGGTTTCCCCCGTATCGGGGACACCATCGAGGCCCCCACCTCCCCCCTGTGCTGTCTCCATTGCCCCCAGATTTTGAGGGTAGCCGCCAGCGCCGGGCGTGTGGTATACCTCGTTGGAGGGAGAGGCAGCGGTGCCGTTAGCAGCGCCTCCAGGCTCGTGGCCACACAGGACACCATCTCCATCCTCTTCCATGCTGCCCCTTCCCCGTCCATTACCCACTTACGCACCATCGCTGCGTTGGCAGCCCAATAATACCCACAGTGGTTGGGCAGCGCCAGTCCCCCAATATCCCTGTCCCGCTCCAAGAACACCCTTCTCATCCTCGGGGTCCCGTGCGCCCATACAAACCCCATAATGCTCCTGTTAACCCGCCTGAAAAAGGCCTTTGGGATAAGGATGGGGAGGCACTGGAACAGGAACAGAAATCTCGGGAGCACCGTCATCTTGACTGATTGCACCCGACCCGCCAGAGACAGTGGCAACATGTCCCATCTCTTGAAATCCTCCTCCATCTGCTCAACCAGCCTTGAGGTTAAGCTTATGCAAGGCCCCCCAACTCCTGGCCACCTGGACCCCCAAGTACTTGAAGCTCCTCTCTGCCCTTTTTAGTGGGAACCTACCAATCCCCACCTCCTGGTTCCCCGGGTGTACAACGAACAGCTCGCTCTTCCCACGATTGAGCTTGTACCTCGACAAATTCCCGGAGAATCCTCATCACATCTGGCATTCCCCCCACCGGGTCCGCCACATACAGCAATAGGTCATCCGCATAGAGCGACACTCGGTGCTCCTCCCCACCCCGGACCACCCCCCTCCAGTTCCTCGACTCCCTCAGCGCCATGGCCAGGGGTTCAATTGCCAGCGCAAAAAGCAGGGGGGACAAGGGTCACCCCTGCATCGTCCCTCGGTATGACCGAAAATACTCCGACCTTCTCCTATTCGTGGCCACGCTCGCCATCGGGGCCTCGTATAACAGCCTCACCCACCTGACAAACCCCTCCCCAAACCCCAACCTTTCCAGCACCTCCCACAAGTACCCCCACTCAACCTTATCAAAGGCCTTCTCCGCGTCCAACACCACCACTATCTCCGCCTCCCCTTCTACCGCTGGCATCATTATAACATTCAAGAGCCTCCGTATGTTAGTGTTCAGCTGCCTCCCCCTCACGAACCCCGTTTGATCCTTGTGGATAACCTGCGGCACACAGTCCTCTATCCTCGTGGCTAAAATTTTCGCCAACAGCTTGGCGTCTACATTTAAGAGTGAGATCAGCCTGTATGACCCATACTGCAGGGGATCCTTGTCTCGCTTAAGGATCAAGGAAATCAGCGCCCGAGACATCGTCGGAGGCAGAGCCCCCCTCTTCCCTTGCCTCGTTGAAGGTCCTAACCAACAGGGGTCCAACAGGTCTGCATACATCTTATAGAATTTGACCGGGAACCCATCCGGCCCCGGCGCCTTCCCCGACTGCATGCTCCCTATCCCTTTGACCAGCTCAACCGGCGCCCCCAGTCCCTCCACCTGACCCTCCTCCACCCTCGGGAATCTCAGCCGGTCCAAAAAGCGCCCCATCCCCCCCTCCTCCGCTGGGGGTTCGGACCGATACTGTTCCTCATAAAAGTCCCTGAAGACCCCATTAATGTCTACCCCCCTGCGCACCACATTTCCTCCCCTATCCTTAACTCCACCAATCTCCCTGGCCGCATCCCGCTTACAGAGCTGGTGTGCCAGCATTCTGCTCGCCTTCTCCCCATATTCATACACCGCTCCCTGTGCCTTCCTCCACTGAGCTTCCGCCTTTCTGGTGGTTAGCAAGTCGAACTCAGCCTGGAGACTACACCGCTCCCTCAGCAATCCCTCCTCCGGAGCCTCCGCGTATCTCCTGTCCACCCTCACCATCTCCCTCACCAGTCTCTCCCTCTCTCTCTCTGCTCCCTCCTCTCCCTGTGGGCTCGAATGGAGATCAGCTCCCCCCTAACCACCGCCTTCAGCGCCTCCCAGACCGTCCCCATTCGGACCTCCCCATTGTCATTGGCCTCCAGGTACCTCTCGATACATCCTCGAACCTGCCCGCCCACCACCTCGTCCGCCAGCAGCCCCACCTCCAAGCGCCACAACGGGCGCTGGTCCCTCTCCTCCCCCAGCTCGAGGTCCACCCAGTGCGGGGTGTGGTCAGAAATGGCTATCGCCGAATACTCAGCATCCTACACCCTCGCAATCAGCGCCCTGCTCATAATGAAAAAATCAATCTGGGAATAGGCCTTATGCACATGGGAGAAGTATGGAAATTCCCTGGCCCTCGGCCTCGCAAACCTCCATGGATCCACCCCTCCCATCTGGTCCATAAACCCCCTCAACACCTTAGCTGCCGCTGGCCTCCTACCTGTCCTGGACCTGGATCGATCCAGTGGCGGATCCAGCACCGTGTTGAAATCTCCCCCCCCCCCACCAACCCCCCCAATTTGGGGCGTATACATTGACCAGCACCACCTGCTCCCCCTGCAGCTTGCCGCTTACCATCACACACCTCCCGCTGCTGTCTGCCACCACATTCGACGCCTCAAACGACACCCTCTTCCCCACCAGGATCGCCACACCCTGATTTTTTGAATCCAGCCCCGAATGAAACACTTGGCTCACCCAACCCTTCCTCAACCTAACCTGATCCGCCACCTTCAGGTGCGTCTCCTGAAGCATGGCTACATCCGCTTTCAGCCCCTTCAGGTGCGCAAACACACGGGCCCGTTTGACCGGCCCATTCAGTCCCCTCACATTCCAGGTTATCAGCCGGATCAGGGGGTACCTGCCCCCCTCCCCTGTCGACTAGCAATTACCCTTCCTCAGTCCGCCACGTGCCCACGCCCCCGCTGAGCCCGTTCCCCACGGTGACAGACCCCCATCCCGACCCCCTCTACATGCTCTGGCTCCTTGGTCATTCCAGCAGCAACCCGGTAACCCCCCCCCCCCCAAAGCTAGGGCCCCCCCCCTAGCTGCGTAACCCCTTCCATTGTACTTCCGTAAGTCAGCTGACTCCTGTTGACCCCGGCTGCTCCCGCCAGCCCAATGACCCTCCCCAGCGCAACACAACCACCCCCCCCCCCCCCCCCCCCCAACGTGCCGGCACTGCCCACTGCGCTTCCATCCCGAGCGTCCCCCCCCCCCCCCCAATCCAACACGCGGGAAAAGACGGGCACATGACCCAACAGGACCACGAACCACTCCCAAACTCTCAACCAGTGAAAGAAAAACAAACCAGACGTGACAAAACGCCCAAGTAAACAGATAACAGTCCCAAAAAAGCGAAAAGGCAGAACAGCAAAAAGACATCATCAAATAGAACCAATAAAAGCGAAAGGATACCAAGGAGGACAAAGCCTCTGGGCTGTGTACACCATTCCCCAGCCCCCAGTTCAAGTCAAGCTTCTCTGCCTGGACGAAAGCACAGGCCTCTTCCGGAGAGTCAAAGTAGAGCTGGTGGTCTTTATAAGTGACCCAGAGGTGTGCCGGCTGCAACAGGCCAAACCTGACCCCCTTCTTGTGGAGCACTGCCTTCGTCCGATTAAAACCAGCCCTTCTCTTTGCCACCTCCGCAGTCCAGTCCTGGTAGATCCTGACCTCCGCATTCTCCCACTTACTACTCCTCTCCTTCTTCGCCCATCTCAGCACACACTCACGGTCGACGAAGCGGTGAAAACGGACCAGCACCGCCTGATGCGGCTCATTTGGCTTGGGTTTCCTCAGCAGCACCTGATGGGCACCCTCCAGCTCCAATTGTCCCTGGAACGACCCCTCGCCCATTAGCGAGTTCAGCATCATAGTCACATAGGCCCCCAAATCCGAACATTCCAGCCCCTCTGGGAGGCCTAGAATCCACAGGTTCTTCCGACTGGCGCGGTTCTCCATCTCCATCCTCGCTGACCACTTCTTGTGGAGCGCCTCGTGCAACTCCACCTTCATTGCCAGGCCCAGGAGTTTGTCTTTGCTCTCCGAGGCCTTTTGCTGAAGCTCTCGGATCTCCGCACCCTGAGCCGTCTGGGTCGCCATGAGCTTGTCTAGGGAGGCCTTAAGCGGTTCCAGGATCTCTGCCTTCAGCTCCCTGAAGGAGCGCTGAAGCAGCTCCTGCTGCTCCCGCGGCCACTGCTGCCACGCTGCTGATTCCCTGCCCGCCGCCATCTTGACTTTCCTGCCTCGCACCTTTTTCTGCTCCAAAGCCGATTTTTTGACCGCTCCGCTCCTGGTCCAGGCCATCCACCGGTGGAGAATCTTGGGGGAAGTGTTCCCACACAGGGAAAAGTCCAACCAGTACCGCTGCTGGCCCTTAAAAGAGCCCAAAAGCCCAAAAATAGCGGCAGCTACCGAACGTGCGGCTTAGCTCCGCATCACCACAACCGGAAGTCCAACCCACAATTATTTATGCAGTTTCCTCCCTTTTTTTGTAAAATACATAAATTGTTTTTTGGATTTAGTAAATCTTGATTTTTGCAGAAATCTTGTAGAAAGTTAAGCATCTATACTTAGAGGTTGATACAAAGTGGTGATGAGAGTTCAGAAACCACAGCAAGTAAGTATATTATTCTTTATTCACGGTTAATCCATGGCTGGTCAGCCTTGGTGTTTTGAGGGCAGTAGCCTGAGCAGGTAAAATATGTTTAGCCTGCAAAAGAGATACTAATAACTTAACAAGTGGCTGCATGGGGATTATGATCTGATTTTCGTGAAGAATAGGAACATCCCATTTTTTAACAATAGGGAGAGTATTGATACAAATTTGTAACTCTTTCATATTTGGTTCAGTGGAGTTAGTGATTCCTGTAAGCAGATCCCACCACACTTGCACATTAGAGATGATTAACATTGCTTATGTCTGGGATATAAACAATTCATTCCCTTTAAGATTCATACTGGAATTTTGGAACCTGTCTGTTGATGGATGGAACAGAGGAGCATTCTGATGAGATGAGGTTGCATTCTATATTGACTAACGATGACTGAATGAAACTTGTTCCAGGTTGAGTTCTGTACATGCGAATGGAAGCTATAAGATGCAGACACTGGAAATTTGACAGACTAATAGAAAATGTTAGAAACCTTCATAAATTCAGGTTGCATCTGTGGAGGGAGAAATAAAGGTAGAGTTAATGTTTGCTGTTTGGGAATAGTTTTCCTTGCCCTTTTTCTGGCGCTGTTCCTTATAAACTATTCATCGGTAACATCTTTCAGCTGTGAATGTGGTCCATGAATTTTAAATGCTAACCCTACCTTGCTCCCACAGATGCTGTCTGCCCAGCTGAATGTTTGTTATGAGGGTTTCTTGTTTCTTTCTGCACTCTTGTATTTAGCTACTTTATTGCAAGCTAGCCAGAAAGTAGAATGCTACACTTGAGTACCACAAATGAAGCATGTTTAAGATGCTATCTAACTTTCTATCACACCTCAAAAAAAAGGTTAGGAGGGGTTATTGGGTTATGGGGATAGGGTGGAAGTGAGGGATTAAGTGCGTCGGTGCAGACTCGATGGGTCGAATGGCCTCCTTCTGCACTGTATGTTCTATGTTCTCGCTCTCTTTGCTAAAGAGATTCAGATTTATACTCTGAATACTTATTAAAGTAATCCTGGTGTCTTGCCTGGCCATCTTAATGTGCATTCATTACATCAAGTTTCCTGCTGTCTGGCAATTAAAATAAGTCACTGTGTCTTTCTAGAATTGGAAAATTAAAGTAATTAATTATTTTGCAATTAGTTATTCTGCAACCATGATGCACAACATTTGAAAAGTTTGAGTTTGGGAATGTAATTGTCAGCATTTTGGATACTGTTGTGAGGGCAGTAATAAACTGGGTACCTGAAGAGGGAGAAACAGAGTAGGAGCTAAAGAGCTTTGGATGTTTGGTACTATCATCTCTGGCTGCTGTTACATTGTCGGCTGAGTGAAGACACAATTGCTCCAGTCTGCTGCAGTATGCATGCTCAATATTTAATGCATGTGGATGCTGATATTTGTGGCCAGCTTGCTTACACACAGTGATGTCATGACTTAAGATGATGGAAACATTTCTACACAGTGACACCATGAAACAATACCATGATGTAAATCTGAAAGGGTTATAACAGCTCACATGATAGTTGCAGAAAAACTTGAAAGGTTCTATCCAAAACTTGGATGGCTTTAAAAAAAATATATAATTAGTCCCTCTGCCTCATTGCAGACCTCAGGAAATGCATTACAGGAGTCTAGCCAAAGAGCAATACAAAAACAAGTTTATACGTGGGTTATTATGTTCTTTTATTTCTTTTTAGGGCAATTACAATATAAGTATTCTTATGTGGCTATATATGATTGCTTTGAAGTGTGTTCTCAAAATAATGAAAGTTTAATTGTCTGACTGGACTGTGAGCATAGAACCATTGTATTTACAGTGCAGAAGGAGGCCATTCGGTCCACCGACTCATGGAAAGAGCAACCTACTTAAGCCCACGCCTCCACCCTATCCCTGTAACCCAGTAACCCAACCTAATCTTTTGGAGACTAGGGGCAATTTATCATGGTCAATCCACCTAACCTGCACGTCTTTGGACTGTGGGAGGAAACTGGAGCACCCGGAGGAAACCCACACAGACAGGGGAAGAAAGTGTAAACACAGTCAGCTGAAGCCGAAATTGAACCCGGGACCTTGGAGCTTTGAGGCAGCAGTGCTAGCTACCGTGGCACCCCCTATGCATCAAAAGAAAATGTAAATGTTGCATTGATCTCTTTCAGGGAGAATTCTGATGTGGTTGAAAAACTAAATATTGCTTTGGGAGGAGCCTATAAACCCATGTCCAAAATTGCTGTCACATTCATAAAAGCATTTCAACTCTACAGCAAAAAGTTTGTTCAGTGCGCCGTATGATCATAAATCACCCCTAAATCCAGCAGCAACTGTGACGAGAGAAGCACAGTTAATGTGCTTCCATTTTGGTAGGAATAACAGCAAAATGGATAATTTTTTAAATGCTTAAAAAATTGCAGCATGCTGCTGTGCAGAATGACCTGGGTGTCCTTGTGCATGAATTGCAAAAGGTTGGTTTGTAGATGCAGCAGTTAATTAAGAAGGCAAATGGAATTTTGTCCTTCATTGTTAGAAGGATGAAGTTTTAAAAACAGGGAGGTTATGTTGCAGCTGTATATGGTGCTGCTAAGGCCACACTTGGAGTACTGTGTACAGTTTTGGTCTCCTTACTTGAGAAAGGATGTATTGGCACTGGAGGGGTTGCAGAGGAGATTCACTAGGTTGATTCCGGAGTTGAGAGGGTTGGCTTATGAGGAGAGACTAAGTAGACTGGGACTATACTCATTGGAATTTAGAAGAATGAGGAGGCGATCTTAGAGAAACATATAAAATTATGAAGGGAATAGATAAGGTAGAAGCAGGGAGGTTGTTTCCACAAGTGGCTGAAACTAGAACTAGGTGTATAGCCTCAAAATAAGGAGGAGCAAATTTAGGACTGAGTTGAGGATGAACTTCTTCACCCAAAAAGTTGTGAATCTGTGGAAATCCCTGCCCAGTGAAGCAGTTGAAGCTACCTTGTTTTTAAAGCAAAGGTAGATTTTTGAACAGTAAAGGAAGTTCCGGTGAGAGGGCGGGTAAGTGGAGCTGAGGATATATAAAGATCAGCCATGACCTTATTGTATGGTGGAGCAGGCTCGAGGGTCCAGATGGCACTCCTGCCCCTAGTTCTTGCGTTTCTAGTCCGATATTCCGATATGCCTCTTCCTTGAAACATTGGATTTTTGTGCTTCACTTTACATGACTTCAACTTGTCTTTTTAAAATGTCCTTTTCTTTGAAAAGGTAGTGTTAGCATGAAATATAGAATGTCAAGGTAGAGTTTCCACTATTCCAACCTGATAGTATATATTTAATTTTGTGGCACCTACTAGTTGGATAGTGTAAGTTTTACAAGAAAAACAGCCTTCTGCCCACAGAAAGGTTGCTCTTAATCTTGTATAAATTCACAGTTTTGTGAAACGGATAGCTTCAAAGTTAATTTCATCCACTACCTTTTTTGAGTAGCGCAGAAAGAAAAAAACTTCAATTTCATCAGTTTGGGCTGGATTTAAATTGTTCAGAAATAGAAGCGGTGACCTATGTGTTGCCCAGACATGAAGTAAAATTTTATCCCGTCTCTAATCTTCATTCTTGTCTATGAAATATATTAATTCAGATTGTCCTTCAAATGACAAATTGATTCTTAATGTTCTTATATTTATGTGTCTAAATTAGTTGAAAAAATAATTTTCTGGTACTTGCAAACATGAACCACACTTTCTGAAGTGCCAGTTAATGTACCTTAATGTAATAAATTAAGAAAAATTTCACACTGGAAATACTTAAAAATTAAGTTTCTTATGTATATATTTGTAGTTTAACTGTAAGTTAAACCTCTTTTAACTTGATTTGTCTGGAAAAGGTTAATTCTCCTCCCCCGCCCCGCTGCCCCACATACTGATCTTGCAGTGAAGTTGGGAATGGAGGCAGATAAGGCAGTGCAACACTGCCACCATCTGGATAAATAGAGAGACATTGCTGTTTAAAGTGCTAGGTAGACATTTATGTTACTATATTTGATACTGCTGTGTCATTGTAGTACACTGCAAACTGAACCCAAAGTAATCAGAGACTTCACTTGCTCGACATTTGAGGGTAAAACAGAATCAGAAGAAAAATAATTTCTCGACTCTGGCTGTAAAAGAAAGTGGAGTCTGTTTTTATGTTCAGAAAATTGTGTTTCATGACGTAGTTTAAGGTTTACAAGATTTCATAAGAAAATTAACACTGTTGCAATCGAGAAGTAAAAAGATGAGAAATTAGTGTTTTGCAATTTAGTGCACAATGCATTATTCTGCTGAAACTATTTAAACTAATTTGACAACCCACTCACAGCCATTTGATTTTATCACAATCATGAAAAGATTTGTCGTTTCACATTTCGATTCTGCCCACCAGAAAGTCACAGATATGTGTATATCTAACTCATCCGTGATACTTGAATATGTTACTTATGTGAAGTGTCACACATGCAGCTGATTGCTTAGCACGTTTTACTCTGGTCTCTGACCCAGACCCCCATTGGTGTAGTTTTATCCTTGATTCTTAAAAAACCAATCCCAAAAACCTGCTCCACTCGCCAACCCTCTCCCTCACCCCCTAAACCTGGAAATTGTTTCCCAGTGCACTTGAACATCGTATCTGCCCCCTGTTTTTTTATAACTTGCTTCTAAATTCTCTCAGACTTTTTACCTCCCAATCCATTACATCTACATCTGCTGACACCAACTGGAGCCCAGTATTATATTCCCCACAGCAGTAATCCACATCACCCAATACTCCATTTGATAATTGAAATTTCATCCAACCTACTTCTGGGATTTAAACAAAATTTGAAGTCACTAAATAGTTAAACTTTTAATAATCAAAGCTGCTGACAATCAAAGCTACTGATTTGAAGTTTTTGCAGAAACATACTCATCTTCAAGTACTATGATGTGCATAACTACCCTTGTACAATGATAAACGGATAGTTTGATCTGTTTAGTCGTTATGTCGGACTTATGTATTACTTATAAGAGATCAACTAATAATGTAATCAGTCTCCCTCCTACTTACACATTCTGTAACTGTAATAGTTAATTTCTTGTTTGCTATGTTGTCATGTTTGCCCCATTTACTTAAATTTACTTGATTTATAGTTTCTTGCTCTCTCATTCCTTTTCTAATTTCAGTATCCAAAGCATGTGTGACTCTTTTTATATTCATTCACAGGATGTAGCATCACAAGCAAAGGCCAACATTTCTTTCCTCAAAGGTGGTGGTGATTTGCCTCCTTGAACCTTGCTGCTATCCATGCACTGAAGGTACTCCCACAGTATTGTTGGAGAGAGGTGGGGGAGGGGCACATTTTGACTTTGGTATGCTGGTGCGGATGGGGTGCCAATCAAATGGTTGGTTAGTCCTGGATGGTGCTGAGTTTCTTGAGTGTCGATGGGGATGGATTCATCCAGGCAATTGGGGGCTATTTCATCACATTCCGACTTGCACGTTGCAGATGATACAATGGCTTAGTGGAATGGGTACAGGATTGAGTTACTTAATTATCGCAGAATATCCAGTCTCTGACCTCTTGTAGCCTCCGTATTTACATGGCTGGCCCAGTTAAACTTCTGGTCAATAGTGACAATATTGATTGGGGGGAGGATTCAGTGTTAATAAATGCCATCAAACTTCCAGGAGTGATGGTTATACATTACCCTTGTTTGAGATGGTTGTTTGATGGCTATTTGTATGTGTCAATTTTGCTCCCTCCCGAATAAAATGCAGTTCACCTGAAACCTGTCAAATTTGGCCTCTCCAGTTCCTTTGCCAACATGGTGACCTTTCTGTACTCTTCCTATCTCTGCCTTTTGACTGCCCAATCCTAAGACATATACCAGAAGGCGGTAACCTCCCGTTCTGGTGCAGCATATGGCTCTTTATCTTGGTTTGTGTTTATCTGACCAATTTGTAACAGTGCGGTAACATTAAATTTTTCAGTGTTTGTTTCTACTCCTAACAAGGCTATTTTACAACAACCATGTTTTTATAGAAAAATGAGCAGTGTTTTAAAGGAGTGTAAGCTAGCTAGTGATATAAAAGAAGATAGGAAGAGTTTTGTTCAATATATAAAAGGTAAGAGAGAGGCAAAAATAGACATTGGACCACTTGAAAATGAAGCTGGAGACGTAATAATAGGAAACAAAGAAATGGCAGAGGAACTAAATAATTTCTTTGTATCAATTCTCAAAGTGGAACACACGAGTGCGATGTCAGAGCTCCAGGAGAAACGGGGGCACAAGTGAGTGTAGTGCCATCACCTAAGGAGAATGTTCTGGGGAAGCTGAAAGGCCTGAAGGTGGATAAATGACCTGGACCGGATGGATTACACTCCAGGGTTCTAAAAAACATAGCTGAGGAGATTGTGGAAGCATTGGTGCTGATCTTTCAGGAATCACTGGAGGCCGTGAGGGTCCCAGAGGACGGGAAAGTAGCTAATGTAACACCGCTGTTTAAGAAAGGAGGGGGACCGATTAGCCTGACTTCAGTCATTGTCAAGACTTTAGAGTCCATTATTAAAGATAAGATCGTGGAGTACTGGGAAGTGCATGATAAAATTGGACTGAGTCAGCGTGGCCTTGTCAAGGAGAAGTCATGTCTGACAAAGGAGAACCAGTGGACGTGATTTGACAAGGTGCCGCATAGGAGACTGGTGTTAAGGCTAAGATTGTGGCATGATAGAGGATTGGCTAACTGGCAGAAGGCAGAGAGTGGGGGTAAAGGGGTCTTTTTCAGGATGGAAGTCGGTGACTAGTGGTGTGCCTCAGGGGTCTGTGCTGGGACTATAACTTTTGACAATATACATCAACAATTTAGAAGAAGGAACTGAAGGCACTGTTGCTAAGTTTGCAGATGAAGGACTTTGACAGGCTAGGAGAGTGGGCAAAGGATTGGCAAATGGAATACAATGTGGAAAAGTGTTTGGTTATGCACTTTGGTAGGAGGAATGGAGGCATAGACTTTTCTAAATGGGGAAATGCTGAGGAAATCAGAAGCACAAAGGGACTTGGGAGTTCTTGTTCAACGTTCTCTTAAGCTTAACGTGCAAGTTCAGTCGGCAGTTAGAAAGGCAAATGCAATGTTAGCATTCATATCGAGAGGGCTAGAATACAAGACCAGGGATGTACTTCTGATGCTGTATAAGGCTCTGGTCAAACTCCATTTGGAGTATTGTGAGCAGTTTTTGGCCCTCATATCGAAGGAAGGATGTGCTGGCCTTGGAAAGGGTCCAGAGGAGGTTTGCAGAGCTTGTCCTATGAGAAACGGTTGAGGACTCTGGGTCTGTACTCGTTAGAGTTTAGAAGCATTATTGAAACTTACAGGACACTGCGAGGTCTGGATAGAGTGGACGTGGAGAGGATGTTTCCACTAGTAGGAAAAACTGGAGCCAGAGCGCACAATCTCAGACTAAAGGGACAATGAGGAGGAATTTCTTCAGCCAGAGGGTGGTGAATCTGTGGAACTCTTTGCCGCAGAAGGTTATGGAGGCCAAATCACTGAGTGGCTTTAAGACAGAGATAGTTAGGTTCCTGATTAATAAGGGGATCAGAGATTATGGGGAAAAGGCAGGAGAATGGAGATCAGAAAATTATCAGCCATGAATGGCAGAGCAGACTCAATGGGCCGAGTGGCCTAATTCTGCTCCTATGTCTTATGGTCTTATGGACTTGTTCTTTCTTACCAACATCTGCAATTTAATTCACCCCAGCTGGCGAAGGAAGATTTTCTATTAGTTCCAGGCAAATTTGGTTATTGTCTAGAGTCAAATTTGAAAGTGCAATTTTTTTTAACCTATTCCTGCGATGTGGAAACTGGACTTAAATAGGTTAAGTTAGATTAAATTCTGTAGTAACTGCAACCAATCTAAGTGTCAGAGAGAAGTTAAAACAGTAAACTTTTTACAGCGTCATATTTAGTTCCTGATCTGTTTGTCCAAATACTCTGGGTCCAATTCAGTGGTTGTGTGCGCTCGAGTGAAAGTGCAATGCAGCTGGTGGATCCCAGGTGAAGCCTCCAGCGGGCCACCCAGCAGCCTTTGCACCTCGCAGGAGATACCCAAGTCCCGCGACGCGTCAGAATCAGAATTCCGCCCAAAAAGGGCGGGACCAAATGGCACTTGCTAAAGTAGGCCGTAAACCTACTTCTGGCCTACCTACACAGGATCTACCTGCCTCCCCAGAGAGGTTGCAGCCGAGCTCCTGTGGTACAGGCAGAATGGCACCGGGCCAGTGGAAGCCTCCGGGTGACCAGGGATAGTGCAGGGCAGCCCCCTGGCCCTTTCCCTGGAACATGAGCATCGTGGCACAGCCAAGCTGGCAGGAGCACTTTCAGTGCCAAGGTGGTACTGCAAAGAATCAGGGCCCAAGGGGGGCCAGGCCTATGAAAGGAGGATGGGGAGTTATGAAGGGTGGGAATGTGCAGAGCAGATAAGTAGGGGCTTCTGTAAGGGGGATTGGAAGGGCCTGAAGAGGGGGTTCCCCAAGGACCCCATAGCGGGTGTCCTTACTTGGGGCGGTTTGGGGTAGTACCCATGGGTGTGGGGGGTGACATTGCCCATGGGCGAGTGGTGTTGGGGACCCACAAGTTCACTTAGAGATTGGGAACCCTTTAAAATTGGCGGCCCGATCTCTTCAGCTCCCCACTACTGAGAAAGATTTACTACAGAATTTAATCTCATTTTAACCTATTTAGGTCCAGTTTCCACATCCCCAGGAATATGTTTTTTAAAAAAAATTGCACTTTCAAATTTGACTCTGGACAATAACCAAATTTGCCTGGAAAAATCGTGTGGGCTAAACCGGGGAGAATCTTCCCTGAGCCCAAAATAGTGACTTATTGGATAGCAGTGGGAAACTCCTTGAAGAACCCGCCACAAATTATCTTAGATATTTTTCCATTGAATTTCACCCTCTAATTCCAATTGTAGCTATAAGTTAAATACATGAGCCATCCTTGTAACTCTTGGAAAAGATTGATTGTTAGTGTTGAGGAGTTGACAGTTTTGTCTGATAGATTAATGATGATTTTGAACATGATTGAATGTCTAAATCTCAATTTATATTAAGACGTGTGTAACTACTGGAGAAAAGAAAGCCCTTTGGAATTGGGTTTGAACCTGTGGCTGGGAGTTAAAAGGATTGTGCCATCCATTCCCACTGGGTGGCAGTCTATTCCATAAATTAACACTAACAGCCTCATAGGCTTTATTTTGCTTGCAGTTCATAGTCATGTATTTCTGACTCTATTTAAAATGCATGCATATCAATCTCAGTAAAATCCTTTGCTTTTTTAAGCCATCAACACTTGTTTGGAGCATAACCAATTTGGATTTTTTTTGTCTTAAGCAAACACTTTTAACAACAATGTTGTTAACAAGGTGGCACGGTAGCACAGTAGTTAGCACTGTTGCTTCACAGCACCGGAGTGACAGGTTTGATTCTCGGCTTTGGTCACTCTGTGCAGAGTCTGCACATTCTCCGTGGCTGCGTGGGTTTCCTCCGGGTGCTCCGGTTTTCTCCCACAAGTCCCGAAAGACTTGCTGTTAGGTGAATTGGACATTCTGAATTCTCCCTCTGTGTACCCGAACAGGCGCCAGAATCTGGCAACTAGGGGATTTTCACAGTAACTTCATTGCAGTGTTAATGTAAGCCTACTTATAATAATAATAAAGATTATTATTATGATAGGCATGTGTGATAGGCATGGATGCTGAGACAGATTTATCGTTGGAGTTGCATCTTTTTATGGGTTATTGAAGGTAATTTTAAAAGTAGTTTTTGATATTAAAGAAATGCATACATGGGGAGGATCGCTGGTAATTGAGTCTACAGTACAGAAATGGGGCTTTCGGCCCAACATTTACACTCCACTCGCGCCGCCTCTTTTTATCTAACCTATTGGCTCATCTTTCTATCCCTTTCTCCATCATGTTTATCTAGCTTCTCCTTAATGTATCTACGCTATTTGCCTTAAATTACACCGTATTCTAAACCTGATCTGGGTCAAGAAGTTTCTCCTGAATTTACTATTGGTTTTATGTTTTTTAGAAAACATTTTTTTGAGGCATTTATAATTTTAACAATTTTAAACCTCAAATTTCAACATAAACAAAATAATCTAACCAACAAACCCCGTGGCACAAACCCGAGCCTACTATTAGTTTTATTAATGACTAAAGTATATCTTCTAGCATGGGACTCTCCTCACAAGTGGAAAACTATTCTCTCCGCCTACCCTATTAAACCTTTTCATTATAGACCTTTATTAAGTCGTTTCTCAGTCTTTTTAGTTTTGTCTGGAGAAAAGAACCGTTGCCTCTTCACCCTTTCCTGATAGTTATAACCCCTAAGTTCTGGTGTCACTCTTGTAATTTGTTTTTACCTTCAATGCCTTTTCATTCCTTTTATTATATGGAGACCAAGACTGTGCACAGTACTCCTTATGTGGTCTAACCATTGGTCAGTGCAAGCTTAACACATCTGCTTTTCAATTCAAAACCTCTAGAAATGAACCCTGGTGCTCATTTGTTTTTATATGGGTTTTATTAATCTGTGCTACTGTGATTTGTGAATGTGTGCCGCTGGATCACTTCCCTCCTTTGTCCCATTAGATGCTTATTATCCAAGCAGTATGTGGCCTCTTTCCTACCAAGATGTACAACTGATATTGAAATGAATTCCCAATGACATCTACATTCTGAAATTTTTAATAATATTGTCTTATATAGTGTTGCATCTTTTGTATGTTAACTACAGTACCAATTTGGTGTCATTTGTAAAATTAGAAATTGTATTTTTTGCATCTGCTTCTGAATCTTCTCCCATCAGTCCTTGATATTTAGTTATTTTTGCCACCATGAAATGCCCTGGAATGTTTTGTGTTAAAATGCCATACAAGCATAAGTTGCTATATGTAATGATTTATTATCAAGGTGCTTCCCTATCTCAATGTTTAGAAAAGAACTAAACACTTGTTTGATTTATAATTTTGCTTGGATGCAGTTGCGTGAGCACACATCATCTTATGTCAACAAATGATGGGTTATTTTTACAAATGGTGGCAATTTCCTGAAACCTTCGTGGGAACCTGGGACTTCCAAGATTTAAAGGAAAAATTATTTTTTTCTTACATCCTAGTAACCCAAATTTGTTTATGTTTCTGCTTTTTTTTGTTTAATGAATGTAGCATTCAGCATATTTATTTTTAAATTAAGGAATACTTCTGAAGAATAAGAAATATCTAGTTCTAAATTTATGGCAATAACTAAATTGCTGTTCGCTGTCACAGAAGTGTATTGAATTATGCTATCCAATCACTGCCCCTTAACCGTTAACCTTCTTGTGCCTTTGTTTATCGCGGATGTAGTACTGATTTGGGTTTTTAATCTATTAAAATGTGTATGTGGTGGACTGAGATCCAAATATAGATTTTCAGTAGTTCAGGGAACAGATGTCATTTGCATTGAGATACTGGATAGAGTAATATTTTTGAGCACAATCATCTCTGATTAGAGTCATGTCAAGTTTTTAAAAGAAATGTTTCAGATAGGTTTTTCATTTTTCAAGCTTTGTTCTTTTTTCCTTTGGTTAATTTCTTTCCTAACTTCATAAAGATTGATCTTTGCTGGGTTTATTGTCTGGTACACATCATCCCAGTGAAAATGTGGGCAGCACGGTAGCACAGTGGCTAGCACTGTGGCGTCACAGCGCCAGGGTTCCAGGTTCGATTCTCTGCTGGGTTGCTGTCTGTGAGGAGTCGGCACGTTCTCCCTGTGTCTGCGTGGGTTTACTCCAGGTGCTCCGGTTTCCACCCACAGTTCAAAGACGCACAGGTTAGGTGGATTGACCATGCTAAATTTCCCTTGGTGTCTAATAAGGTTAGGAGGGGTTATTGGGTTACGGGGATAGGGTGGAAGTGAGGGCTTAAATGGGTTGGTGCAGACTCAATGGGCCAAATGGCCGCCTTCTGCATTGTATGTTCTATGTGAATTTCAGCAACATTACTAGCATTTATGTTGTTCCATTGCATATACAACATCCAGCCTTGGATTAACAGCAATTTCCTCCAATTAAAAGCTAAATAAACATTGAGGTTGGAGACGCAGAATGCGTCGATCCAGACGGTGGAAGAGGCAGTGGCTGACCATGAGAATTGTTTAGCTTCGTTGGAGGTTGAAATGCTGATGATGGCGGAGGGTTAGAAAAAGCTGAGGGAGAAAGTTGATGACCTGGGGAATCGTTTGAGGAGACGGAATCTGAGGATCGTGGGGCTGCCTGAAGGGATGGAGGGAATGCAGGTCACAAAGTATGTGGCCAAGGTGTTGGGAGCAGTTGAGTGGAGAGAAGGTCTTCAATCTTCACCTGTGTGGATTGGGAACGCAGGTTTCTGTGGAGGAGGCCGAAAGTGGGAGAACTGCTGAGGCTACATCTTACTTGGCTATGGAGAAGATTTTAAAGTGGGCAAAGGAGACATGGGAATGCCCTGGGAAGGCCATAAGGTTCGTATATACTAGGACTTGGGAGGCCAAGTGACAGGCAGAGTTTAACAAGATTATGGCGGCTCTCTGCATGAGAAAGGTGTGGGGGTGTGCATGCGTGTGTGTGAAGGGGAGAGACGGGAGCGTTATTTTGAAATGCCGGAGAAGGTGAGCAGTTTTTTTAGGGACCACAGATTGAGGGACGTTTGAGAATATTGGATTTTAGTTGGGTTCATCTGCGTAATGGACTGAAGGTGTTGGACTCTGGAAGAGGACTCACAATCCTCCCTCCGTATGTTTTCGCATGGGATTGTTTGGTAGGACTTTATTTCTGCTACCCACTCTGTATTGGTAATTGTGTATATGTAGAGTTTTGTGCCTTTTTAGCCTCCCCCTGTTGCTGTGGTTTATAATGCAAAATGTGTGGGCATGGTGGGCAACAAGGGGAGAGAGGGGAAGGAGGCAGGGCTTGGTGCAGTGTAGGGGTTGGTGGGGCAAGGAGGGTGGAAAGGGACTTCGGTATAGGGGAAGCGGGTCAGTTGCCTCTGGTTGGGGCAATCCTGTTAGGGAGGCTAGTTAATGGAAGTGGGGGGGGGGAAGAGGGAGTTGTGGGTGTTGGTTTTCTTCGTCAGTGGCTTGGGTGAGGAGACTGGGCTGGGGGATGTGGGACATTTTGTTTTGGTGTTTGGGATGTGGGAGGGGTAAATTACTGACGTTGAAGAGATTGTTATGGCGCGGTTGGTAAGGGGTGGGGATTGTGGAGGCCATCTTGAGGGACCTGAGATGTGGGCGGCACTAGGGCTTGGAGGAGTCCATTGAAAGGTGGATATGACTGATTGGTGGGGGAGCTCAGTGAGATTGAAGAGGTCTCAGTTGCTGTGTTTTGGGAGGCACTTGAGGTGGTTATTGGGGGCGGGGGGGGGGGGGGGGTTTCCTGGGCGCATAGGGATAAGACGGAATGGTTGGAGGCCATTTTGGGGGTGGATCAGAGGTATTTGGTGGCCCCCTGAGGAGGAGTTGTTGAAGCAGAGGAAGAAGCTCCAGATGGAGTTCGAGCTGTCTGAGGAAAGTTGGTGGGCAGTTGCAGCGGGCTCGAGGGTCATTGAATAAGATGGGGAGAAGGCCACAGGATGCTTGCGCATTAGTTGAGGTGATAGGCAGTGGTGAGGAAGATTGGGCGGTATAAGGATTCTGGAATGCAGTTCGTATCGTCCAATGTCTTTGATAAATGTGGATGTGAAGCAATTGGCTAAGGCGTTGGTGACGCGCATGGAGGGTTGTGTGACAGATGAGGACCAAACTGGGTTCGTGAAGGGGCGGCAGTTGTCTGATATCTCCAGCCGAGCTGGAGTCTTCAGCGGGCAATCGGGGCGGCAAAGGCTAGGGCGGCTGCCCCTCTCTCTGTAAAGAATTCTGGCTTTCCCGATACTCCGAAGACCGCAAGTAGTGGGTGTGGCTCTGCCCTCGCCCACACAATCTTGGACATGGCCTTGAAAAAGACGGTCCAGGACCAGAACATGTGGGTGTGCCTGGCTAGGTTTCCCTGGCACCGTTCACATTTGTCCTCAACCTTTGGGAAGTACCCGCTCATGCATATTGGATTGGATTTGTTTACTGTCAACTGTACCCAGATACAGTGAAAAGTATTTTTCTGCGAGCAGCTCAACATATCATTTAAGTACATGAAATAAAAAGGAAATAAAAGAAAATATATAATCGGGCAACAGAAGGTATACAATGTAACTAGATAACACCGGCATCGGATGACGCATACAGGGTGTAGTGTTAATGAGGTCAGTCCATAAGAGGGTCATTTCGGAGTCTGGTAACAGCGGGGAAGAAGCTGTTTTTGAGTCTGTTCGTGCATGTTCTCAGACTTTTATATCTCCTGCCCAATGGAAGAAGTTGGGAGAGTGAGCAACTGGGTGGGAGGGGTCTTTCATTATGCTGCCTGCTTTCCCCAGGCAGCGGGAGGTGTAGATGGAGTCAATGGATGGGAGGCAAACGAAAGAGAAAATGCTGGAAAATCTCAGCAGGTCTGGCAGCATCTGTAGGGAGAGAAAAGAGCTAACGTTTCGAGTCCGATGGGAGGCAGGTTCGTGTGATGGATTGGGCTGTGTTCACGACTCTCTAAAGTTTCTTGTGGTCCTGGGCCGAGCAGTTGCCATACCAGGCTGTGATGCAGCCAGATGAGATGCCTTCTATGGTACATCTGTAAAAGTTGGTGAGAGTTAATGTGGACATGCCAAATTTCCTTAGTTTCCTGAGGACGTATAGGTGCTGTTGTGCTTTCTTGGTAGTAGCGTCGATGTGGGTTGACCACATGTGGGAGATGTGCACCCCTAGGAATTTGAAACTGCTAACCATCTACACCGTGGCCCCGTTGATGCTGACAGGGGTGTGTACAGTACTTTGCTTCCTGAAGTCAATAGCCAGCTCTTTCGTTTTGCTGGCATTGAGGGATAGATTATTGTCACTGCACCACTCTACTAGGTTCTCAATCTCCCTCCTGTATTCTGACTCGTCGTTATTCGAGATCCAGCCCACTAAGGTCGTATCGTCAGCAAACTAGATGGTCAAGCTCTGGTCAAGTGCACCCTTGCGCACTACCGTTAGCTACGTTAGGCTCAGCCCTGTGTATGAGGAGGTGGAGTTTGCCCTGTGCAGTGCTTTGTTTCCGAGTCCTCCCCCTACCTCTATCCCCAGTTCTATCTCACAGTTTTCTTGTGCCTCATCCAGCCCTACCTCCTCGAGCAGTTAGCCATACATGTCAACGCAGTTACCGTTCCCTAGTTTGCCTGAGGTTAGATGTCTGTCCAGTAGGGAGTGTCCTGGTAGCTGGGGGAAGGAGTGGTCTCCTTGGGGAGGAAGTTCCTTATTTCCATATACTGGAGCTCTTTCCCTTTCGGGTGCTGGAGCTTGTCCATTAGTTTCCTCAGGTTTACTGCTCTTCTGTATACGTATAGGTCCCCTCCCATCAGTACTCCTTCATCCTGACTCCACCTTTTTAAGTTATCCCCAGCTCTGGTTTCCCTCCCTCGTGCGGGTTCACAGGGAAGACTTTGCTCTTGCTCTGGGTTTGAGTTTGCAACCCTAGAAGGCTCCAAACTCCCTTTGTTCCATTATTTCATGCTGGCGGGAGTTTGAGATGTGGAGGATCGGGTCATCCACGTAGAGTGATATTCTATCCTCCCTGTCTCCCCTCTGGATGCCTCTTCACCCCTTCACTGATCTGAGGACGATAGCCAGCAGCTCAATTGGCAGGGCTAATAGCAGAGGGGATAATGGGCATCCCTACCTTGTGCCTCTGTGTAGCTGGAAGTGTTCAGAGCTGGTGACGTTTGTCCGCATGCTTGCGTTTGGAGCGCTGTGCAGTACTTTCACCCATGAGGTAAATCCTGACCCAAACCATTCCAGTACCTCCATGAGATACTGCCATTTGACTCGGTTGAAGGCCTTCTCTGTGTCCAGGGAGATGATCACTTCTGGTGTCTCCTCCCTGGGTGAGGTCATCATCACGTTCAGCAGGCGTCTGATGTTCACCGTTAGTTGTCTGCCTTTGACAAAGCCCATTTGATTTTCCGTGACTACCTCTGGCTCACAACTCTCCAGTCGTCTCGCCCGGGTCTTCAGCAGGACTTTGGCTTCAGTGTTTAGGAGTGAGATGGGTCTGTATGACCCCATCTGTATGACTCCCATCGGGTTTTTGTCTTTTTTAGGGATCACTGATATCTAGGCCAGTTTTGACGTGGCTGGAAGGGTTCACCTCTGTAGCGAGTCATTGAATATCTGTGCAGGTGCGGGGCCAGTGCAGCCGCAAATCTTTTATAGAAGTCCACTGGGAATCCATCTGGACCTGGTGCTATCTCCCTCAGAGCTGCCTGCTTTCTCAGCTGGTGAGCCAGCAGGCTGCTGGCCTTGTCTCCGTATTCATAGGTTTGTGGTGCGATGGGCAAAGTTTCGAGATGTGCGAGGTAAGTATTTTTTTTTACACAGAGGGTAGTGGGTGCCTGGAACTCACTGCCAGAAGAGGTGGTGGAAGCAGGTACGATAGTGATGTTTAAAGGGCGTCTTAACAAATACATGGGCTACAATCTCAGAAGTGTAGAAGATTTTAGTTTAGATGGGCAGCATGTTCAGCGCAGGCTTGGAGGGCCGAAGGGCCTGTTCCTGTGCTGTACTTTGCTTTGTTATTTGTTCTTTGCACATTTTGGTTTAAATGGTTGCTTTGTGTTTTGTAAAAAATTGGAAATGCCTTGAATAAAGATATTTTTATTTTTGAACTAGATCAAAAATATGCAAAGCTAAAATTCAGGTTTGAGTAATATTTTCCATCTCTAAACTAAAATTTAGAATAAAAGAATTTAAAAGAATGCAAGTCAGAAATCCAGAAATGAGGCTCTGATACAGATTTCATGTTTTTGCTTACTTTGCATAATTGACATAATATTGTGCATGTTTTCTTTTAAATTGAAAAATATATGTGAAGAACTACAAATATCCAATTTTATATTTAAGCTCTTCCCTCTAATTTTGTTTAATGTCTGTGCTGTGTTTCTGAAGCTCTCAACCAATGCAATTCGAGTAAGAGTCAGATCCCAACTGTGTATACAGACATGGGGTATAGGTTTCTCAGGCAAACATACCAGAAGGTGCTTAATTCCTTATTACTAACCCCTAAACATCACAGCATGCGCAAGCTCATGGGAGATCAATGACAGGAAGTTAATTTGTGAGGTACATTATTCCATGCAATTTACTGTAGCAGAGTGTAAGGTGGGCAAAGCAAAGATTAAAGCCCATTCTTCAGCTTGATGATAATTTCTAGTTTTGTGTGCAGTAGACAACCTATTAACAAATCAGGCGACGTCAGCATAAACTGACTTTTTAATGTAGCATTGTAAATTTATTATTGTGCTACAATTTAACATGCTATATTGAAAATTTGACATGAAGTACTGAAGATTTATTTGTGTTAAAATTCTTGACAATTTCTAAGGCACAGTTATGACACAGGATTGGTATTACTTGCCAATTGGTAACTCTCAATCAAAACTGAGCCTAAACAATACATTTTAAAGTATTGTCTATTTTCCTTGAATTGTTAATATGGGTGGGGAAAGAGGGGTCACAGATGCAGATATTCTTCTGTGATATTGAGATGCGGTCTAACCCTAATCCATTGTCTCTCACCCCCCCAAGAGATCAGCCATGATTGAATGGCGGAGCAGACTCATTGGGCCAAATGGTTTAATTCTGCTCCGATATCTTAAGGATTTGGCCCCCTCTCCATTCTTCTTTGGAGCTTATTGCGATTAAACTTTGAACCCAGTAAAGCTATTTTCTTTGCACCGATCACCAGACTATAATATAAATGTCAGTCATCAAACTTTTCATGGTGTCCTTAAAGCTCTAGCTGCATAAATGAGGACTATCCTGGAAACATCCAAAGTTTCATGGTATTAAATATTTTGAAAATAGGTGCCAAGGCAGATATTATGAGTACACTAAGGACAATGTTACTTTACCGAGAATAAAAAACAAAATCACTTAACTCATCGGCATATTTTCAGGAATCAACTACTAAGTATGCTCTCCAGCCGTGAGGCAGATGTTATAAGCAATGCTGCATGTTGCAGTAGGGCAATGAAATTCCCAAAAACTTCAGAAGATTATCATCCATGATCTTGCACAGGAGTTGCATCTGTGCATGCTTTATATTGGTCACTGTCTACGGAGTCTGCACGTTCTCCCCGTGTCTGCGTGGGTTTCCTCCAGTGCTCCGGTTTCCTCCCACAGTCCAAAGACATGCTTGTTAGGTGAATTGGAAATTCTGAATTCTCCCTCAGTGTACCCGAATGGGTGCAGGAATGTGGCGACCAGGGGCTTTTCACAGTAACTTAATTGCAGTGTTAATGTAAGCCTACTTGTGACAAAGATTATTATTATTCAATGTGAGAAAGATAGGTTGGTCTGATTCTGAACAGTCATTCTAAATAAGTCGAGGCTTTCCATGTACCGTGTGGATATCAATTCAGTGTCTGTTTATCGATTATCATTGGCATTCTATTATTATGCTATCTATGGACCTAGTGGAAATAATTTGTGATGGCTGCCATGTTCTGACTTTCTGAATATCCTGCAAATGTACTCTGCTTTGGCTGTATCTTTGCAAAGAAAGGCCACTAGTCAGGCATAACCACTGTGGTAACAAGCTAAGTGGAGAAAATACTGATAATTTTAATGGTAACTGTTTTCCCTGGAGCAGTTAAATTCTTGAGGGAAATGAATCTTTTGCAAAATAGTATGTGAAGTTCTAATTAGATTCAAAGTTCCATGATTTTTGTTGCTTCCTGCAGCGCAACAGATGCTAGCTGATTACCACAGAATTGAAAAGTGATATGCAAAGGCAAATTAAAATCTCAGATTAAGCTACTTTTAAATTTATGATCAACACTACCAATAAAAAGGGTAAAATAAAATACAATTTATAACTGTTACTTTTAGCTCATCAGCTTTGAATTGTAAATTATTCCCCCACCACCCCCAAGAAGTTCCATACAAAACATAGCAAAACCTGCAGCATGTGAGTAGCATCCTGCCAAATAACTTCAAATTGCCTGGAAAGGAGTTGTGGATTGGACATGCCAGGATCAGAACAAAGAGCAAAGAAAAATACAGCACTGGAACAGGCCCTTCGGCCCTCCAAGCCGGCGCTGACCATGCTGCTCGTCTAAACTAAAATCTTCTACACTTCCGGGGTCCGTATCCCTCTATTCCCATCCTATTCATGTATTTGTCAAGATGCCCCCGAAATGTCACTATCATTCCTGCTTCTACCACCTCCTCCGGTTGCGAGTTCCAGGCACCCACTACCCTCTGTATAAAAAAAACTTGCCTCGTACGTCCCCTCTAAACATTGCCCCTCGCACCTTAAACCTAAGCCCCCGAGTAATTGACCCCTCTACCCTGGGGAAAAAGTCATTGACTATCCACTCTGTCTATGCCGCTCATAATTTTGTAGACCTCTATCAGGTCGCCCCTCAACCTCTATCGTTCCAGTGAGAACAAACTGAGTTTATTCATCCTCTCCTCATAGCTAATGCCCTCCATACCAGGCACCATCCTGGTAAATCTCTTCTGCATCCTCTCTAAAACCTCCACATCCTTCTGGTAGTGTGGCGACCAGATTAAATTGTGTTTGTTAGAACATGAATGAAAAATAACATGCTGTCTAAGTGGTTTCCTTTTTCAAAGAAAAATACATTGCTTTATCTACAAAACTTTTTTTTTCTGTGACATCTTTTCTTTCTCTCCTGTGAGGGGGCTACTAGACTCTATCTGAAGTATCCCCATAATAAAATCTGATGTAGATTTTCTTTTTTTTGAATTTAGTTTTTATTCAGACAATGTGAATTTACTTTCAATAAAAACCCAAATACTGTTTGGAAAGCTTTTATATTCTACTGTAGTGTATATGCAAGCATCAAACTGGAGTCCCAGGCCAATGACACAAACCCACGGCGTCTATGGCAGGGCTTACATGAGATCACAGGCTACAGAGCAAGGCCAGGCGGAATCTCTGCGGCTGGAGCATCCCTCCCTGATGAACTGAACAAGTTCTATGCCAACACATCAGCCTCAACAGCCCTGGACACACCCATACCGACTATTACAGCCTCAGAGGTAAGAGCTGTGGTGGGTCTTTTCTCAAACAACGATGAATCAGACTATAGTCGCATTCAGTGAGTCCAGCAACTCAGCCTTCAGCCCCGCAAAACAGCGCAGAAGAGCAGCTTGCTGCTCCTGCGCCCACTTCCACCAGTCCTCGGGTGTTCCGCCGGCCGCCATTTTGTCCTTCTTCCCCCGCTTTTCTTGTGGAGCTGCTGCAGCCTTTTCCTTTGCCCCACTCCGGGTGAGCACCATAAATTATGGGGAATGCTCCTCTAGACACCTTCCCCCACCGGGATTCGTCGAGACAGCGCCGTTTGGGGCCCTCAAATCGGCCCAAAAGTCCTTAAGTAGCGGGAGCTGCGGTGCGGCTTAGCCGCAACTGCAAAGCCGGTTTTCTGACCGTTCCACTCCTAGTCCAGGCCATCCACCGGTGGAGAATCTGAGGAGTGTTCCCACACGGGGAAAATTCCAAACAGCACCACTACAAGCCCTTAAAAGAGCCCCAAAGTCCGAAAATAGTGGGAGCCACTGAACGGGCGGCTTAGCTCCGCATCACCGCTACCGGAAGTCCGTCTCCGCTTCTTCAATGGCCTTGGTGAGATCTTTTCACAGTTCTTCCCTCTGCTGCTAGAATTCAGCTTTCATAAAGGCCCTCAGGTCAGCTTGAGACCTATAAACTGGCCCTTCCCCCGCTAGCATGCTTGCAGAGGCTTTTGTTTGTTGCTGTTCAGACAAATCTTGCACTGTTTCTGAGGGTCTGATAACCAAGAAACATCCTATTCCTGGGGGAAAATACTCCTTGAACATTCACCCACGCCTTTTCATCGAAATTCCAACCCGTGCTGCCCAAAAAAGAGCTCTTTTCTGCAACCTTAGGCAGGAGCTGCCTCTGTGTGCTCACTCACTTCATGATGCACACCAGAAGTCCCCGATGAATCAGACTATAGAAGGGAGAAAGATCACTTGGTTGCATGGTGTGCCAGAAAAAACCTCTCTCTAACTGTTGGAAAGACCAAGGAACTGATCATCGACTTCAGGAAATGTAGCACAACCCCACCAAGTCTGCATCAATGGCTCCGAAGTGGAGATGGTCGATAGCTTTAAGTTCCTGGGGGTCACCATCACCAACAGTCTGTCCTGGCCCACTCGCGTAGATGCAACAACCAAGAAAGCCCAACAACGTCTCTACTTCCTTCAGAAGCTAAAGAAATTTGGCATGTTTGCATCGACTCTCACAAACCTCTACAGATTTGTGATAGAGAGCATCCTATCTGGCTGCATCACAGCTTGATATGGCAACTGCTCGGCCCAAGATATTGCAAGAAACTGCAGTGTGTGGTGAACTCAGCCCAATGCATCACACAAGCTTGCCACCCTCACATTGATTCTGCCTACACTTCTCGCTGCCTCAGGAAGGCAGACAGCATTATCAGAGACCCCTCACACCCAGGCATTGCCTTCTTCCAGACCCTTCTATCAGGCAGAAGGTACAGAAGTCTGAAGACCTGCACATCCAGACCTGGGAACAGCTTCTTCCCCACAGCTACAAGACTCCTGAGCGAATCTCCCTCAGACTGATTTATTCCCTGTAAGAACACTATTCATGATACCCTATGTTGCTCTTGCTCATGTATTTGCTTGGTTTGGCCCCTTATTCTGCACTGTAACCAGTCACTGTTTGTCGATGTACCATTTGTCAATGCACTCTGTCGATTATGCTTCTCTGTCTACTATGTTGAAAAATACTTTTCGCTCTCCTTCAGTACATGCGTCAATAAATCAAATCAAAGTTAAACCTAGCTTTCCTCATTTTGTAACTGTGCAATCCTATCAATAGGACTGAGAATTTGATTTTTCCACCTGCAATTATAATTAATTTTACAATTACTTTTTTCTTGACCATCACAAACTAAATGTATTAATCTGAGTTGTTGCCTCTAGTGTCCACCAAGGATTTATCTTTGGACTTCTCAACAATAGGCTTCCTCTTAACCATATCATCCGAAAGCAAGCATAAGTTTCCACATGTACGCTGATGACACCCAGCTCGATCTTGGGAGATGCTGGTGTAGTGGTAAATGCCACTGAACCAGCAATCCAGAGACCCAGGCCCTGGGGACATGAGTTCAATTGTTCATTGCAGCTGGTGGAATTTACATTCTGGAATGGAAAGCTAGTCTTTGTAATGGTGACCGTTGTGTTCTCTATTTTGCTTTACCTGGATGGCGTAGTGTTGGATCAAGAATTCAAAGCTTTGTTAACAAACAAAACTATAAATTGATTTACACTACTAACTAAGTTTCGTTCACATTCCTGAAGTAGAAGGTTTCTATATTAAACTATGCTATCTCTAACTAGCAGACTTTCTCAAGACTGCTCTCTATGCCTGACACTCTTCTCACTCCTTCTTCACAACCTTCCCCTAACTCCCAGAATGCCCAAGTCACTTGAGAGATATATATATATATATATGTATAAAACTGTTCTCTGGTTCCCTCTAGTGGTAAGAAGCGTTATCATTAACTTGTTAACTCTTTACATCCCAGTCAATATACATATCATTCGTGACCATTAATTATCTTTGCTCACCATTTTTTGAAAAATCACCTGATTTAGTGTCCCATCAGGGAAGGAAATATGCCATCCTGGCCTGGTATAGTCTGCATGTGACTCCAGACTCACAGCAATGTAATTGACTCTTAAAGGGCAATTAGGGTGGGGAACAAATGTTGGCCTTGCTAGTGACGCCCACATCCCACAAAAGCTTATTTAAAAAAAAAAAACACCTTTCTCTACTCCGCTGTTGCTAACTTATCAGATTGCTTATCTGACGGTCAGTACAGGATGAGCATAAATTTCTTCCAATTAAAATGAGAACTTTCAAAGTTAACCCAATGGAAGGAACTTTTCCGATAAATGAGTAGTGATTAGTTGTGGGAAGCAATTTGAACCATTTTGACTCGATGTCGGCAATGTTGCACAACCTTAAATTGTTAGCTTAAGTTGTATACTTACGATATTGTTTTAATCTCTGCTCCGAGCTTTATTCCCTGGATGCCGATTCCATCCCTGTTGCTGGAAGGTTTGATATGGAGCCAATATATTCACCACTTTGATGTCACATTTGACCTGGGAATGAGCTTCCAATCACATATTTGTGGCATCTCCATGGCTGTCTATTCCTACCTCCATAACATCTGAGTGTTCCCCTGCCTCAGCTCATCTGCTATTGAAACCCTTACTCACGTCATTACTATCTCTTAACTTTCCAAAACATTCCTGGCTTGTTTTCTACATTCTATCAGGGGTAAGCCTAATGTCAAAATTCTGCTGCCTGTTTCTTCTTATAATTTCTGTATTCACTGACCTACATTGGCCCCAGTCAAGCAATGTCTTAATTTTACAATCCTCATCCTTGTTTTGAAATCCACCTACAACTTCACTCCTTCCTTATTTGTCCTTTAATTCTGGTTCTTGAGCATCCCTGGTTATAATTGCTCTACCATTAGTGGCCTTGAGTTCAGTTACTGTAAACCCTAAAGTTCTGGAATTTGCTCCCTACGCCTATTGAGCTCTCAACCTTGCTTGCCGCCTTTTAAGGTGGTCTATAAAACCTACTACTTTAACCAAATCTTTCGCCATTTGACCATTATGTGGCTTGGTATTACTTTTATAATTCTCCTGTGAAGTGTTGTGGGATGTTGCAATCCATTAAAGGTATAATATAACTACCAGTTGTTGAGTTAATCAGTTTTAAACTTCTGCTCAAGTTGTATTTTTGTTGCTTTCAGTACACCACACATAAGCTGGATGCTGAACTATGTGTGATCCGCAGAGGCACTGACATAGGTTTTAAATACTAAAATACTAAGCTAATTAGTTTCATGACATTTCGAATATTTAAATTTTTGCTTATTAAAGTGATTCCTTTATTTTAAGGCAGGAGATCCTGAAATGGAATGGATGGGGATATAATGACTCCAAATTTACATTTAATAAGAAGGGGCAAGGTGAATTTACAGGCAGAAGGTAAGAATTTTCTTTTGCATTTGGCAATGCTTAGCAATTTACATGCCAAATTTCATATCTATTTTCCTATGCTAAGTTAAGAGTAATGTATTTTTAAATAATGGTTTCGTTGGATAGAAATCAATTTTCCACAAATGATAAGCCAAGATTATGAAGATAAGCACAATTACATCACAAATATACTGGTTTTGATGTAATTTATGCAATCCCTTGCTGCTGCATACAAAATTGTTGGCCTGCGGATGAATGAAGTCATCGGCAGTGCTTGGAGGGTTAAGCTCCTATATCTGAGTCCCAGCATTTCAGACATGCCTACAGATATTCTCAAAATAATACATTTCCAGTATTTTCCAGTGCAAATAATACTTCACAGCTAAATGTTGGGCTTCAACAATATCCTCACATTTTGCAATGATTTAATGGATCGAGTATTCTCAATAGCAATATATACTTGACCACTTTCTGTTTTAATTCAATGCATTACAATCTTTACAAAGCCCCACATTGTCCATCATTTAGTAGTACTGGTTCAGTCATGTCTGAACATTGTAAACATGTCTGATTCGAAGCAACGTAATCTCCCCAGTCTTCGCAGCTGGTGTATGTTTGCAGTGAAGTAGCAGCTTTATGTAATCTTTCAACCAAAAGAACAAGCATTTGAATTTTCAGGAAGATAATGCTGCAGTGATACTCGAGGATAACTTTAGTTTAAAATTATTTTTAGATAATAGAACATTTATTAAACTGACAACAAGATGACAAGTCCAAAGGTGTGCAGTTAGGTGGATTGACCATGCTAAATTGCCCCTCTACCATTGGTTGCCTTGCGTCCAGTTACTGTGGACCCTAAAGTTCTGGAATTCTTTCCCTACACCAATTGAGCTCTCAACCTTGCTTGCCTCCTTTAAGGTGGTCTTCAAAACCTACTACTTTAACCAAATCTTTCTCCATTTGACCATTATTTGGCCAAAGGTTAGATTGGGTTTACAGGGTTATGGGGCTAGGGCAGGGGAGTGGGCTTGGGTAGGGTGCTCTTTCAGAGGATAGGTGAAGACTTGACAGGCCGAATGGCCTCCTTATGCACTGTAGGGATTCTATGGTTCTAAGAGTTGCAAATTTCCTTCTCCAATAAAGTTTCCACAATTTCACCAAAAATAACTGACTCAAACTCATTACAATTGGGTACAGGACTTCAAGCCTTGTTCCCAGTATGATTATATTTTAACTTTCCCTCATCAGAAAGCATGAGAAATTGACTTGGAAAGAGGTGGGCTCTGCTTTTGACTTTCTCCTTCCTCTCCGCAAATGGCATGGATGCTGTCTGAAACTTGCTGCATAAATAATCAGGGTTCAGACTTGTATCACAGCATTCATTACTGCATGGTATCGTAGTTAAAGTGCCACCCAGTTCATGGCTTTGATCTTTAAACTGTGTTGCAAAACCTGACCCTAAATGTTTGAAACAATGTTTTGTGTACTATAATAGCAGAAAAATATATTGAAATTATCTTTGCAGCTTTGGAAGAATAACTCTGTCTTCCCATCATCTGTGAGGATGAAGTTGAAATCCTGCAGAATTTTGTTTTCGAGCTGGTGTGACAAATGATTTCCGACAGAAAATTGTGTTTGACAACCATTTTCCTCAACTGAGAACAGACAGTGTTGTCGCCTAATCCCTTTAGAGCATGACCTGAAGACATTGATTTTTGCAGTGCATATGTGATTTAACAAAAACAGTGGTGATCACTGTGGCCTTTGAGCTGTGGTAGTCCTTGCTGCAGTGTTGTTTGGCTGGAGAGTTGGTGATTAATTAGTGTTTAGAAGTATGCCATGCAAAATACACAAATGAAAGCAAAAATACACGAGGGAAAGCATTTTTTCTACACTTTAATCTCTAGATTGTTTTCATAAGAATGGAGCAGAATTATTTACTGTCATTTCTGTTGTCGAATTTAACCATGTGTTACTTTAAACTGCAAAGGATTCCAAACTGGATAGTAAATGGCTAAGAAACTTAATTTTGTCGTAATCTCTTTGCGCATCTTGAGTTGACCAGACCCAAGTACACTCATCTGTTCATCAAATATGTACGTTGATGTTTGATAACACGCAAGACATTTCAAGGAAAAAAAATAGCTGCTGTTTTATACTGAAGCAGCATTTTTTGATGTTTTAAAAAGAAAAAATGAAAATTCTGATCTAGTGGAGTCTGAACTTGCTTTGCCATTATGTGATAATCATGTTTTGGCAAAATGCAATAGTTTTGGATGAACAGTTTATAAAGAGGAAGAATCTGTGACACCTGCTTCCAAACAACTCCTGAGACTGGAAGAGTCATTTAATTCTGTGGTTCAGGCTTGGTATCTGGATTTGTTGCTGCTCCTGTAGTAGTTTCTTTGTGCACAAAGAGCTGAACGTTTGATTCTAACGCCACTCAGAAGTGTGAGCAATTTGCATGCTTCATTAACTTACTAGCTGTCTTGAAATGAGATGGCGATACAGATCCTGTGTCTTCATGTATCATTGGTGCCCAAAGACAAGTCTGATGCCCACACATGATGGCAGCTAGTTGGGCAAGGTTTTATAGGACAACCAGTGACTGTAGAGCCATATACCTGCTGAAAGTATTCAGGGTTCCATTTTACACAAGAAAGTGTAACCCTAATGACAAATTATAATGCATAGTGTGTCTTTTGCTAAACTCGGCATATTAAGGTGTTATAAGGATTTTACCCATATACCAGAACCTCTTTCAAGTTTTCAGCATTCACAGTGATTTGCTTTTATACATTGGAAGTTTGGTTTATTTTCTCTGATTTTACTTGGTCTGTAAGAAAGATTATTGTTTCTTTTTAAATATTTTATTGATAATTTTTCATTATAAACAAAATATGAAACAGTTAATTCAAGTTATAATGCGAAAGAACACCATAAACAATCAAGTACCCCAATTAACTTCACCCCCAACATTAAACTAAATCCCATAACAACTAACAGTGATTAGCTCTTTAAAAAGGAAATGAATGGCTGTCATCTTGGGTCGAACACTTCTACCGACCCTCTTGACCGTCTCCAAATGTAAGAATGACATGGTCACCCAACCAAACCAAGGCACTGGGCGCAACAGAAGATCTCCACCCAAACAGAACTCGTCTCCGGGCTATTAACGAGGCAAAGGCGAGGACATCCGCCTTCTGCCCATCTGCAGCACCGGTGAGTGTGATACCCCGAAAATGGCCCCAGATCAACATTAAGGATCTCTGACACAGTGCTGAAGAAAGAGACCCAGAAGCTCACTAACTTGGGACAAGACCAGAACATGTGATTGTGGTTGGCTGGCTCCCAAGAACAATGCTAACACTTGTCCTCCACAGCAGAGAAAAAAAACCAATCATCCTCGCCTTCGTCAAATGAGCCCTGTGCACCATCTTGAACTGGATCAGAATAAGTTGAGAGCAAGAGGATGTGGAGTTGACCCTGCGAAAAGCCACTCTCCACACCACCTCATCCAGAATAGGACCCAATTCACCTTCCCATTTCCCCTTTACCTCATCCAACAGAGCTGACTCCGCTGATGGGATCTAGCCGTAAATACACAAAATGCTCCCCCCACCAGACCCGACCGAAGACTAAATTCTCTTCATTAGGGAGGATGGTGGTGCCAAGGGAAAAGAGAGGCATGTCTTGCATGAAAAATCATGGATTTGAAAATATCTAAACAGGTTGGAACCAGGGAGTTGAAATTTTTGTGACAGCACCTTAGCTGGCAAACCTTCCCTCCCCAAACAAATCTCCAAACCCTTACCCTTCCATGATCTAAACGTCGAGCCTAAATCCGTTGGCAAAACTAGGTGATTACTGCAGATAGGGGCCAGCAAAGACATGGAGGTAGGTTTAAAATGAAAATGCTGTCTGAACTGCTTCCAGGTCCTCAAGGTGGACACCACTACTGGATTTGAGGAAAATCTATCCGGAGAGAATGGCAACAATGACATTACTGAGGCTAGAACCCTTACAAGAATGTGCCTCCTTTTGCCCCAATATGGAACTCTGATCACTAAACCACCCTAGTACTTCTCAATATTGGTAGTCCAATATTAAAATAATAAATTGGGTAAAGCTAAACTTCCTGACTGTTTATGTCTCTGGAGGAACTCCTTACAGATCATTGGGTTCTTACCCACCCAAATGAAGGACACCATATGCTCCACCTCTTCCTGATTTATCCCCATCCACTTGCTGTAAGACCTCTGCACTATGGCAAGCTGTTCTTTGCTAAAGCAAATAGGAGATAAAAGAATGGACGTCCCTATCACGTCGCCCTATTTGTGGAAAGTGGCCTGATTCAAAACATTTGTGCAAACACTAGCAGTGGCAGCCCTATACAGTAAATAGATCCATGATATAGATTTCTGCACAAATCCAACCACCCGGGTTTGATCCCGGTCCTGGGTCACTGTCCGTATGGCGTTTGTACATTCTTCGCATGTCTGCGTGGATTTCACCTCCACAGTCCAAAAGATGTGCGGGTTATGTGGATTGGCCATGCTAAATTGCCCTTTAATTGGAAAAAAATAATTACGTACTCTAAATTTAAAATTACATCTAACCGCCCAAGAATCCCAGAGATATCCCCACTTCACCCTGTCAAAGGCCTTTTCCGCGTCCAGGAAAATAATCATCTCCAGTTCGGATACTGGAGGTGGAGAGGACAACATTTAATAGCCAATTTATATTGGCCGACAATATCCGACTTTTGATGGTGCTTGTCTAGTCTTTCGAGATAACCTCTGGGAGGCAGGACTCTGACCGCAGTGCCAACACTTTTGCAAATAACTTGGCATCCGTGTTCAAAATCAAAATGGGTCAATACGACCCAGTTTCTGTGGGGTTCTTGTCTTTATTAAGGATCAGGGAAATAGAGGCAAGTATAACCGGGCAATGAACCCTGGGACAGGGAGTCATTAAATATATCTAAAATTAGAGGGATAAATTCTTCCTCAAACTTCTTATAAAATTCAAGGGGAAGTCATCAGAGCCAGGAACTTTACCTGTCTGCATCAACTAGTACATTCCCGAATTCCTACAGGCCCAACAGGGATTACAACTCTTCCTGACACTCCCTGCCAAAAAATGTATTGCCAAAATCTCTACCAGAGGTTCTGATCTATGGCGATACTGTCAAAATGCTTCAAAAGCCGTATTGACCCTAAGCAGGGCTGAAACCAGACTGCCACACGAGTCCCTTATCTGCACAATCTCCTCGAAGCTGTCTCAAGGATGGAGTTCACATCAAGGATGGAGTCTACCAGCCTCTGCTGCTCCACTCTCTGTCCTTTCCATGTGCACTTTGTAAGAAATGATCTCCCCCTGATAGCCACCGTAAGGGTTTCTCACAATGTCGAAGGCGAGATAAGCTCACTTTTATTAAAGTTAATATATTCCCCAATGGCGGTGGACATCCGTTTGCAAAATATTTTGTCCGCTAACAATGCTGTATCAGATTACCATGGTGGACGTTAGAAGGGACCAGACACTAGTGCCAAATCCACAAAATGTGGGACATGGTCTAAAACGTAATCGCTGAGTAACTCACCTTCTCCATCGAAGGAAGGAGAAACCGATCTACCACAAAAAAATCAATATGTGAGTACTCCTGATGGACATGGGAGGAATAAAGAAAAACCTTCGTAAACCAACGACGCCTTTGCCACCCTTTTTTTTTTAATAAACAATTTTATTGAGTTAGTTTTTGGCTTTATAAACAGTTACAGACATCATCAGAAAGGAAGCAAAAAAGGCAAAAATGTGCAAGCATCCACGTACTTTCAATACTTCCATCATACCGTATTGCACAAGCCCGCTCCCCTCCCACCCGTACTACCCGCCATATTTTCCCTCCTACTCTACTCTACCCCCCCCCCCCCCCTCCCCCCACCCCCCTGCTGACGCTCACTCTCCCGCAAAGAAGTCAATAAATGGTTGCCACCTCCGGGTGAACCCCTGCACAGATCCCCTCAAGGCGAACTTAATTTTTTCCATCCCCAGGAAACTTGACATGTCCGCAAGCCACCACTCAGTCTTCGGGGGCTTTGAGTCCCTCCACGCCAATAATATTCGTCGCCGGGCTATCAGGGAAGCAAAGGCCAGCACATCGGCCGCTTTCTCCCCCTGGACGCCCGGGTCTTCCGAAACCCCAAAAATTGCCACCCCTGGACTCATCACCACCCTTGTTTTTAGCACCTGGGACATGACCCCCGCAAATCCCTCCCAGTACCCCCTCAGCTCAGGGCATGCCCAAAACATGTGCACATGGTTCGCTGGTCCTCCCGCGCACCTAGCGCATTTGTCCTCTATCCCGAAAAATTTGGTCATCCGAGCCACCGTCATATGGGCCCGGTGAACGACCTTAAATTGGATCAGCCCGAGCCTTGCACATGTCGCGGTCGAGTTTACCCTACTCAGGGCCTCTGCCCACAGCCCATCCTCCATTTCCCCGCCTAGCTCCTCCTCCCATTTAAGTTTCAGTTCCTCTGTCTGGGACCCTTCCTCCCTCATGAGCACCTTATAAATACCTGAGACTCTACCCTCCCCTTCGTCCCTCCCAGAGACTATTCTGTCTAGGATCCCCATTGGCGGGAGGCGCGGGAAAGATGGGACCTGTCTACGAACAAAGTCCCGCAGCTGTAGGTATCTAAAATCATTTCCCCCTACCAACCCAAATTTCTCCTCCAAGCTCCTCAAACTCGCGAAGCTCCCTTCCAGGAACATATCACCCACCCTTCCCGCCCCTGCTCGCCGCCATACTCGGAACCCCCCATCCATACTGCCGGGGGCAAACCGATGGTTGTCGCAGATTGGCGCCCAGACAGACGCCCCCATCTCCCCCACATGCCTCCTCCACTGGCCCCATATCCGCAGGGTCGCCACCACTACCGGGCTGGTGGTGTACTTGGCCGGCGGCAGCGGTAGAGGAGCCGTGACCAGGGCTTCCAAACTGGAGCCCCTGCACGAAGCCGCCTCCACTCGCTCCCAAATAGACCCCGTACCCACCATCCACTTCCTTATCATAGCGATGTTGGCCGCCCAGTAATAATTGACCAGACTCGGCAACGCCAGCCCTCCCTCGCTGCGGTTCCTCTCCAACATCGCCTTCTTCACCCGCGGAGACTTTCCCGCCCAGACAAAGCTCATGATCAGCCCGTTAACTCTTTTGAAGAAGGACTGTGGGATAAAGATCGGGAGGCACTGAAAAATAAACAAAAATCGAGGGAGGATTGTCATCTTTACAGTCTGCACCCTCCCTGCCAGCGACAGCGGGAGTGCATCCCATCTCCGAAACTCTCCCTTCATTTGCTCCACCACCCTGGCCAACTTTAACTTGTGCAGCCTGCCCCAGTCTCATGCCACCTGGATTCCCAAATACCGGAAATTTTCCTCAACCAGCCTAAACGGTAGCCCTCTCAATCTGTTCTCCTGGCCCCTTGCCTGTACCACAAACATTTCACTCTTGACCGTATTTAATTTGTATCCTGAGAACTGGCCGAACTCCCTCAGCATTCCCAGTATAGTTCACATCCCGGCCACTGGGTCCGACACGTACAGGAGCAGGTCGTCTGCATAAAGAGAAACCCTATGTTCCACCCCGCCCCTCACCATCCCCTTCCAACCCTCTGCGGCTCTCAGCGCAATCGCCAGCGGCTCTATGGCCAGCGCAAACAGCAGCGGGGAGAGCGGGCAGCCCTGCCTGGTCCCTCGGTACAACCTAAAGTACTCCGACACTTCTCTGTTGGTCCTGACGCTGGCCCTCGGGGCCTGATATAATAATTTGATCCAATCCACCAATCCCTCCCCGAACCCAAACCGTCCGAGCACCTCCCATAGATATTCCCACTCCACCCGGTCAAAGGCCTTCTCGGCGTCCATAGCCACCACTACCTCCACCTCTCTACCCGCCGGGGGCATCATTATCACATTGAGCAATCTCCTCAGATTGGCCGCCAGCTGCCTACCTTTCACGAACCCCGTTTGATCCTCCCCAATCACCTCCGGTACACAGTCCTCCATTCTACCCGCCAGTACCTTTGCCAGGAGCTTGGCATCTACATTAATCAGGGAGATTGGCCTGTAGGACCCGCACACCTCCGGGTCTTTACCCCGCTTTAATATCAGAGATATGGTGGCTTGTGACATCGTCGGCGGCAGGGTCCCTCTGTCCCTTGCCTCATTGAAAACCCTCGCCAAGACCGGGCCCACCAGCTCAGAGAACTTCCTATAAAACTCTACTGGGTATCCATCCGGCCCCGGGGACTTCCCCGACTGCATGGCCTTTAGGCCCCCCAATACCTCCTCTACTCTAATCGGGGCCCCCAGCTCTTCCACTCGCCCCCCCCCAACTGTTGGGAATGTTAACCCATCCAGAAACCTTTTCATCCCCTCCGGTTCTTTTGGCGGCTCCGAAGTATACAGCTTACGATAGAAGTCCCGGAATACCCTATTCAATTCTGCCGGATCCTCCACTTTGTGCCCCCCCTCGTCCCTCACTCTACCTATTTCCCTGGCCGCCTCCCTCCTCCTAAGTTGCTGCGCTAACAGTCTGCTAGCCTTTTCCCCATACTCGTACACCACTCCCCTCGCCTTCCTAAGCTGTTCCACGGCCCTGCTCGTGGATAGTGCCCCCAGTTCCGCCTGTAGCCTCTGCCTTTCCCTGAGTAAAACCTCCCCCGGGGACTCCGCGTGCTCTTCATCTATCCGGCCCATTTCCCTGACCAATCTATCCATCTCTGCCCGGTCTGCCTTGGCTCTATGGGCCCCAATTGAAATCAGCTCCCCCCGCACTACTGCCTTTAGCGCCTCCCACACGGTCGCCGCTGAGACCTCCCCAGTGTCATTCACCTGCAGGTAATTTTTTATACATTTCCGAAGCCTCTCGCAGATCCCCTCCTCCGACAGCAGTCCCACATCTAGCCTCCATTGCGGGCGTTGATAGCTCGCTCCCCCGAACTGCAGGTCCACCCAATGCGGGGCATGGTCTGAAATGGTAATTGCTGAGTATTCCGTGTTCTTTACCTCCCCCCTACAGTCCCTGCTTAACACAAAGAAATCTATCCTGGAATATACTTTGTGGACGTGCGAGTAGAACGAGTAGCCCCTTCCTGTTGGCTGTCCCTCCCTCCAGGGGTCCACTGCCCCCATTTGCTCCATAAACCCTTTCAGCTCCCTTGCCATTGCTGAGAGCCTACCCGTTCTGGGACACGACCGATCCAAAGTCGGGTCAAGGACCATGTTAAAGTCCCCTCCCATTATTAGCCTGCGAGAATCCAAGTCCGGGATCTTCCCCAGCACTCTTTTAATGAAGTCCACGTCATCCCAGTTCGGGGCATATATATTCACCAGCACCACTCTTCTCCCCTCCAGCCTGCCCCGTACCATCAGGTATCTGCCCCCCCTGTCTGCGGATATGCCCTCTGCCTCAAATTGCACACGCTTGTTGATCATGATTGCCACCCCTCTGGACTTCGAGTCCAAGTCCGAGTGGAAGACCTGGCTAATCCAGCCCTTCCTTAGCCTGGTCTGGTCTGACACTTTCAGATGTGTCTCCTGCAACATAATTACGTCCGCCCTCAGGGCCCGCAAGTGCGCGAACACCCGCGCCCTCTTAACCGGCCCATTCAGTCCCTTGACGTTCCAGGTGATCAGCCTGGTCGGGGGGCACATCCCACCCCCCCCACCCCGCCGGTCAGCCATAGCCTTTCTCGGGCCGGCCCCTGACCCGTGCGTCGCGCCCTTCCTGGCCCGCCCTATAGCTGCCTCCACCCTCGACCTCCTTTCCAGTGCCTATTTCAAGTCCCTCTCCCGTCAGCAGAACAACCCCCCCCTCCCCTAACCCCATCCCCCGATACCCCCACCCCTGCCATCTACTGGCTATAGCTTTCCCCCCCATCTGACTTCCTTGACTAGCCAATCTGCTAGCCCGGTGACTCAACACTCCGGCGCCTTCCTGTCCCATTCCCCTTGTTTCCCCGCCCTCCTCCCCACCCACTGGGGCAAGCCGGCTCCAGTGTCTTCCGCGAGCTGCACAAAAAGCCCAAACAGGAAAAAAAAAAGGGAAAAAACATAGAAAAAAGAGAAAAAGCACATAAATGTCCATGAACAAAGGAAAGAGTCTCAAATGTTCCGTTTGGCCCCATTGGCCCAGCAAACCATTGAGCAGCAGTCCAGGCACATTCGGCGTTCCTCCCCACAGAAATCCTCGGGCCCTAACTCGTGTCCTTAGGGCCTCCTTTCGGGGCCATCCCCAGGTCCCTCACAAAATCCATCGCTTCTTCGGGCTCGGAAAAGTAGTGGTGTTGACCCTGGTGCGTGACCCATAGCCGAGCTGGGAACAGCAGACCAAACTTCACGTGCTTCTTGAACAGCACCTCCTTGACATTCTTAAAGGCTGCTCGCCGCCGAGCCACCTCCTGGCTTAGGTCCTGATAGATGCGGAGCACACTGTTATTCCACGTGCTGCTCCTGGCGCTCTTTGCCCACTGCAGCACCCGCTCCTTGTCCACGAACCTGTGGAACCTAATCACCATCGGGCGGGGGGGTCCGCCCAGCCGCCCCTGCCTTGCCTGCACCCTGTGTGCCCCCTCCAGCTCCAGCGGTCGCGGAAAGGCTTCGGCCCCCATCAGCTGCTTCAGCAGGTCTGCTACAAACGCTGCAGCATCAGCTCCCTCCGCCCCCTCCGGGAGGCCGACCATCCTCAGATTGTTCCTGCGGACTCTATTCTCCAGCTCCTCCACTCTGTCCAGCAGTCTTCTCTGCCGCTCTTTCAGGCCGTCCACTTCTAGCGCTGCAACCGTTTGCGCATCCGCCTGCTCCTCCACCGCTTCTCCCAGCTCCTTAACTTTAACATCCTGGGCGTCCAGCCTCTGGTTCAGCTGATCCACCGCTTTCTGGATTGGGTCCAAGCTGTCCCGCTTCAGCGCTTCAAAACTGGACTTCATTACCTGGAGCATGTTATCCAGCGCCAGCTGGATTGCTGAGTCCGGGTTCCGTGTGTCCGCCATCTTAGGTCCCAGGTAATTTTCTTCCGGTCCTTGTCTCTGTCCCTTTTTCTCCTTCTTCTTCTGCTTTCTGGAATCCCGCTGTTCCATATGCCGCAGCCCGCTCCTCAGCGCCTCCGCTGCCGCTTTCCTTCGCCCAGCTCCTTCAATTTTACCTCTTGGGCATCTGAAGTGGGTCCAAGCTGTCCCTCCTCAGCAACTCCAAACTTTTTCTTTTTCCCTTTGTCCTGGAGGAAGGAAGGTCCGTGGGTCCGCCATCTTAACCTGCAGGTCAGCTTCCTCCTTCTCTCTCTCTCTCCTTCTTCCTCACCTGCTGGCCTCCACACTTACATCCTCTGCAGCCCGCTCTCCTCCTCTGTTCCAGGCAGCCTTTCTGCCGCCTCCGTAGTCCCGCTATCGCGGGGAAACAGCTGTTCCAGCCGGCCGGAGTGAGAGCCCACCGAATGTGCGGCTCACTCGGACATCGCCGCCACCGGAAGTCCGCCTTTGCCACCCTTGACGGAGTCAGAGATTTGGGCATGGATCAATCGATCCTGGGATCCAGAACACTATTTAAGACACGCCCCAAAATTAGCTGATGCAAATCCAAATCAGGAATGGAGGCGAGCAGCTTGTTAATAAAACCCGTATCATTAACCAGGACCACCAGGGTGCCCGCCAGAGGTCACCAAAAATGACCCATCTGCCATTGGGATCCCCCAAGATCTTAGCGACAGAAAATTGAATCTTTTATTGATTAAAATTTCCACGCCCGGGCACTACCATCAAAGCCTGAATGAAAAACCTATCCCACCCACTTCTTCAGCCGCCTTTTTAAAAACATATATTTTTTTATTGAAATAAAATGTTATTATTACAAAAATAAGACACTCCTCCGGTCTATTAGTGAGGCAAAGGCCAAGACATCTGCTTTGGTCCTCACCTGCAGCATTGGCTCATGACTCATCCTAGCCTCAGTGAGGCGTACCCGAAACACTACCTTTAGCTGCATCAGACTCAGTCTCACACCCAGCAACGTGGCAGTCTCCCTCCTCAGTGCTTCACACCATACTTCCTCCTCCAGTATTGGCCCCAATTCCTCCACACATTCAGCCATTGCCCCTTTAACCAAACTTTAATTTTTTTTCCTAGTTAACGGCCAATTTAGTGTGGCCAATCCACGTACCCTGCACATCTTTGGGTTGTGGGGGTGAGACCCATGCAGACACCGGGAGAATGTGCAAACTCCACATGGACAGTGACCTGCAGCTGGGATCGAACCTGGGTCCTCTGTGCCATGAGGTGGCAATGCTAGCCACCGCACCACTATGCCACCTTCCCTTCAACCAAATTTATCTCTTCCCCTATGATCCGTTCATACATGCCGGACATACTGGTTGGAGGAGGGCAGTAAGGATGAGGCATCACTGGGAAACCAGAGATCAAACTCTTGACAAAGTTCCGTATCTGGAGGTACCTAAACCTGTCTGAGCCTGACAGCCAGATTTCTCCTTCAACCCCTCCAAGCTGGCAAACTGCCCCTCCAGGAATAAATCGCTCACTCTCACCAGCTCTTTTTATTTCCATGCACCAACTGTTGCATCCAGCCATTTCATCTCATCAGCTGTTGACACAAATGGGAGGCAGCCTTGAGGCGGACCACAATTTAAAATGCTGGCAAAGCTGCCTCCATATTTGTAACGTTGACACCACCACTGAGTTAGCAGGGTACCTTGCCAGAACCAACGGAAGTGGCGCTGTTACCAATGCCCCCAAGTTTGTCCCTCTACATGGCCCAGACTCCATCTGAACCCAGAGAGACCCCGGATCCTCGCACCACCCCAACTCTTTCTCCACGTCGGCCGCCCAGTAATAAAACAGCAAGTTTGACAGTACTAGACTCCCTGCCTACCTCTCCCTCTGAAGGACCCCCTCTGAATCCTCGGGGCCGTACTAGCCCAGAAATAAGCCACTCGATCTCCCCGAAAACAAAATTGGGCAGGAATACCTCGAGACACTCAAATAAAAACATAATTCTTGGCAAGATGTTCATCTTAACCGATTGGACCCGGCCTACCAAAGTTAACGGGAGACGACCCCACCTCTCAGTCGTTTTAACTCTGTTCACCAGGCATGTATAATTCAACCTCCGAAGCCTCTCCCAATCCCCAGCCACCTAGACCCCTAAGTATCGAAAACTGGTCCCCGCTAACCGAAACAGCAATCCCCTCAATCTGGCTCCCCTCCCCAATGCTCCAACCACAAAATATTGTAATCAGAGAAGGCACCGAAGCTCTGCAAAATACCCATAATATTCTCGGGTTCCTCACACAGCAGCAAATCACCTGTATCAATACCCTATGTTCCATCCTGCCTTCCATCCATTTGAGGGCCTCAAGGCAATGGCCAATGGCTCAATTTCCAACGCAAGCAAGAGAAACATTGGACACACCTCCCTCTGGCTCATACCTCAATGCAACTGGAAAAACTCCCAGCTTATGGTGTTGATATAAACGCGAGCGAATAGGGCCACATAGAGCAGCCGTATCCACGACACGCACCCAGAACCAAACCCAAACTTTTCAATACCGTGAGACGGTACCCCCACTCAAACCAGTCGAACGCCTTCTTCACGTCCAACGATACGATTATCTCCAATTCCGGCCCGGCTGCAGGGGTAAGCAACACATACAAAAACCGACTTGCATTGGCCGACAACGTCCATCCCTTCACGGGTCTTCTCCCTCTACCTCCGGAAGGAAAGCTCCAGCCTTAATGCTAATACCTTGCCAATAACTTGGCATCCACATTCAGCACGGAGATCAGGCAATAGGACCCACACTCTGTGGGGTCCTTTATCCTTTCTCAGGAGCAGAGAGACTGACGCCTGCCCCAGGGTCTCCGGGTGGGCGCCCTCGTCAATCCCTAAATCATGCCCAGCAGCAACAGACCCAACTGATCCGAAAACTCCTTTTAAAATTCCATCCAGCCCCGGTACCTTCCCTGCCTGCATGTGCTGCAATGCTATCTGAATCTCCTCCAAGCCCAGTGGCGCTTCCAGATCCCTCCGCAATTCTTCGTCCTAGGGAAACTCTAAACTTTGCCATTCCCCATACGTCCTCCAGCTCCGACCTATACAGCGTTCCATAAAAGGCCCTAAACACTTCATTTGCTTGCTCCGGAATGGAGAAATCTCGAGCCGGAACAATATCCCTGGCCGCCTCTTGCCGCCTTAGTTGGTGAGCCAAGAGATAGCTGGTGAGCCAAGAGATGACTGGCCTTCTTCCCATACTCGTATACTGCCCCTTTTGCCTCAGTTGGCACACCGTCCTGTCCGTGGACAGTCGATCAAACTGCATTTGTAGTTCTTTCTTGCACACGTGTTTTTTTTTTACAAAAGAATCCACTTCCTGTGGCGAATCAAAAAATAGTCTTTCCCCAGAAAAGTCACTCTTAACAGCGCCAGGTACACCACCCCAAATTGGACTCCAATTTTATACAGGGTGGCTTTGGCATTGTTGAACGCCGCTCACTTCTTTGGCAGCTCTGCTCCCACATTCTGATAAAGCCTGATGGCGTGGCCTTCCCATTTGTAGTTGCATTCCCTCTTGCACAACCCCACAACGCGGATATTTTGCTTCCAGGAACGATTCTCCAATTCGTTCACTTTGGCCTTCAGCGCTTTATTCGCCTCAGCCATCAGAGACATCCCAGCTTCCAGAGAGACAATCTGGTCGCCATGTCCAATATGGCCACCTCCATGTCTTGCATTGCAGCACCATGTGCTTTTACTGTCTAGTTGGCCTTCTCCAGTGCAAACCGCATGGGAGCGAGGGCCCCTTCCATTGATTTGTGGCGGTCCCCCAACACTATCTGCCTTTGCTTCCGCCGCCAAGATGTCGATAAGCATCTCGGCCTTTAATGGAGTGGACTGAGTCACAGATGCTGGCCTTCAGCGCTTTATTCACTTCAGTCATCAGAGACATCGCCACTTCCAGAGAGGCAATCTGGTTGCTGTGCCTTATCACAGTGCCGTGTGCTTTTATCATTTTGTTGGTCTTCTCCAACGCCAACCGAATGGGAGCCAGGGCCTCTTCCATCTACTTGTGGAGATCCCCAATACTATGCGCCATTGTGGCTCAAATTCTGCCGCCAAGGTGCCAGTAAAGATCTCTGTTGTTGGTGGAGTGACTGAGGTCACAGGAGCTGCCTCCGCCATTTTCGCCACCATCAAGCTCCTGAACGTCTGCTTTCAGGGTTTCCCCCCTTGGTCTTCCTGAGCATTTCTGGTTATGGAGGCATCTTATTCCATTAAACGAGGTGGGTTTTAAACAAATACATCCCTAGAAACTGGGCAAGAAAGGGTAAAAGAACAGTACCCTAGCAAGAGCCACCACGTGCACATCTTCCCCCTACATAACACCACTGGAACAAAGAACAAAGAAACGTACAGCTCAGGAACAGGCCCTTCGGCCCTCCAAGCCAGTACCGACCATGCTGCCCGACTAAACTAAAATCCTCAGCACTTCCAGGGTACGTATCCCTCAATTCCCATCCTATTCATGTGTTTGTCAAGATGCCCCTTAAACATCACTATTGTCCCTGCTTCCACCACCTCCTCAGGCAGCGAGTTCCAGGCACCCACTACCCTGTATTAAAAAAAAACTTGCCTCGTACATTCCTCGAAACCTTGCCCTTCGCACCTTAAACCTATGCCCCCTAGTAATTGACCCCTCTACCCTGGGAAAAAGTCTCTGATTATCCACTCTGTCTATGGCCCTCATAATTTTGTAGACCTCTATCAGGTCGCCCCTCAACCTCCTTCGTTCCAGTGAGAACAAACCAAATTTCTTCAACCTCTCCTCATAGCTAATGCCCTCCATACCAGGCAACATCCTGGTAAATCTCTTCTGCACCCTCTCTAAAGCCTCCACATCATTCTGGTAGTGTGACGACCAGAATTGAACATATACTCCAAGTGTGGCCTAACTAAGATTCTATTCAGCTGCAACATGACTTGCCAATTTTTATACTCAATGCCCCGGCCAATGAAGGCAAGCATGCCGTATGCCTTCTTTTTTTTTTTTATAAATGTTTTTATTCAGTTTTCATATTTTATATTGAACAAATTACAAATTGTTAGGAGAGAAAAAAAACAAAAAAAAACAAACAAACACGCAAAAATTAACATACATATTTACAGGTAAGCATCTTCGTAGTAGTAACTGCGCCCCCCCCCCTCCCCCCCCCCCCCTCAACATGTTTATTTAGTTTGGTTTTGGGCCTTAGCTAGCCATCGAACCCCCGTACCGAACCTGTAGCCCCCCCCTCCCGCTACCTTCCCCCGACTATTCTTCCTCTTGTACATTGGCCACAAATAGGTCCCGGAACAGTTGCATGAATGGCTCCCACGTTCTGTGGAAGCCGTCGTCCGACCCTCGGATGGCAAATTTGATTTTCTCCATTTGGAGAGATTCCGAGAGGTCGGACAGCCAGTCCGCAGCTCTGGGCGGTGCTGCTGACCGCCAGCCAAACAGGATTCTACGGCGGGCGATCAGGGAGGCAAAGGCAAGGGCATCCGCCCTCCTCCCCAGGAATAGATCTGGCTGTTCTGAAACCCCGAAGACCGCCACTATCGGGCATGGCTCCACCCTCACTCCCACCACTTTGGACATTACCTCGAAGAAGGCTGTCCAGTACTCCACGAGTCTGGGGCAAGACCAGAACATGTGGGCGTGGTTGGCCGGGCCTCTTTGGCACCGTTCACATCTGTCTTCCACCTCCGGGAAGAACCTACTCATACGGGTTCTTGTTAAGTGGGCTCTATGTACCACTTTTAGTTGCGTCAGGCTGAGCCTTGCGCACGTGGAGGTGGAGTTGACCCTATGCAGTGCTTCGCTCCAGAGTCCCCACCCGATCTCCATCCCCAGGTCGTCCTCCCATTTCCTCCTTGTTGCGTCCAGTACGGTGTCGTCCCTATCTACCAGTCGGTCATACATGTCACTACAGTTCCCTTTCTCTAGGATACTTGCGTCCAGTAGGTCTTCCAGTAGTGTCTGTCGTGGCGGTTGTGGGTACGTCCTTGTCTCCTTTCGTAGGAAGTTTTTGAGCTGCAGGTACCGTAGCTCGTTCCCCCCAGCTAGCTGAAATTTCTCTGTCAGTTCGTCCAGTGTTGCGATCCTGTCGTCCGTGTATAGGTCCCTGACTGTCAGTGTCCCCCCGTCCTGCCTCCACCTTTTGAAGGTGGCGTCGGTCAGTGCTGGTTTGAACCTATGGTTGTTGCAGATGGGAGCCCTGTTCGACATTTTGGTCAGGCCAAGTTGCTGCCGCAGTTGGTTCCAGGATTGGAGGGTGGCTGTCACCACTGGGCTGCTGGAGTGTTTTTTGGGTGGGGATGGGAGTGCTGCCGTGGCGAGGGCCCGGAGGGAGGTTCCCATGCAGGAAGCCTCCTCCGCACGCACCCACTCAGCCTCTGGCTCCTGGATCCATCCCCTTACTCGCTCGGCTGTTGCTGCCCAGTGGTAGAATTGTAGATTCGGGAGGGCTAGCCCTCCCCTGGTTTTTGTTTTTTGTAAGACCTTCTTTGGGATCCTAGCATTTTTACCCCCCCATACGAACGCCATGATGAGTTTGTCCAGCGCTTTGAAAAAGGCCTTGGGGATGTAGATCGGAATGGATCTAAACAGGAAGAGGAACCTGGGCAGTACGTTCATTTTGATCGTCTGAACTCTCCCCGCGAGGGAGAGCGGGAGTGTGTTCCATCTTTGCAGGTCCTTTTTAACTTCCTCCGTCAGGCTGGTGAGGTTCCATTTGTGGATCCCTTTCCAGTCATGGGCTATTTGGATCCCCAGGTAGCGGAATTTATGTCGGGCTTGATTGAACGGCAGCCCCTTTAGTGCTGCCCCCCCCCCCCCCCCCCCCCCCCCCTGCGGGTGTACTGGGAAGATCTCGCTTTTGCTCATGTTGAGTTTGTAGCCCGAGAAGGCTCCAAACTCTTTCAGGAGCGCGATGATTCCGTCCATGCTGCTTTGTGGGTCCGAGATATAGAGGAGCAGATCATCCGCATAGAGTGAGACTCTGTGCTCTCTACCTCCCCTTCGGATCCCCCTCCAATTTTTTGCTGCCCTGAGCGCGATTGCTAGCGGTTCAATTGCTAGTGCGAACAGCAGCGGGGACAGTGGGCATCCTTGTCTGGTGCCCCTGTGCAGCTGGAAGTATTGGGAGTTGGTATTGTTGGTCCCGTATGCCTTCTTGACTATCTTCTCCACCTGTGTTGCCCCTTTCAGTGACCTGTGGACCTGTACACCAAGATCTCTCTGACTGTCAATACTCTTGAGGGTTCTACCATTCACTGTATATTCCCTACCTGTATTAGACCGTTCAAAAGGCATTACCTCACATTTGTCCGGATTAAACTCCAGCTGCCATCTCGCCGCCCTAGTCTCCAAACTATCTAAATCCTGCTTATCCTCTGACAGTCCTCATCAGGGCAGCACGGTAGCATGGTGGTTAGCATAAATGCTTCACAGCTCCAGGGTCCCAGGTTTGATTCCCGGCTGGGTCACTGTCTGTGCGGAGTCTGCACGTCCTCCCCGTGTGTGCGTGGGTTTCCTCCGGGTGCTCCGGTTTCCTCCCACAGTCCAAAGATGTGCGAGTTAGGTGGATTGGCCATGCTAAATTGCCCGTAGTGTCCTAAAAAGTAAGGTAAAGGGCGGGGTTGTTGGGTTAAGGGTATAGGGTGGATACGTGGGTTTGAGTAGGGTGATCATTGCTCGGCACAACATCGAGGGCCGAAGGGCCTGTTCTGTGCTGTACTGTTCTATGTTCTATCACTATCTGCAATTCCACCAACCTTTGTGTCGTCCGTAAACTTACTGATCAGACCAGTTACATTTTCCTCCAAATCATTTATATATACTACGAACAGCAAACATCCCAGCACTGATCCCTGCGGAACACCACTAGTCACAGCCCTCAAATCAGAAAAGCACCCTTCTATTAATACTCTCTGCCTTCTATGACCTAGCCAGTTCTGTATTCTGTATTGCCAGCTCACCTCTGATCCCGTGTGACTTCACCTTTTGTACCAGTCTGCCATGAGGGACCTTGTCAAAGGCCTTACTGAAGTCCATATAGACAACATCCACTGCTTTACCTGCATCAATCATCTTTGTGACTTCCTCGAAAAACTCGATCAAGTTAGTGAGACACAACCTCACCTTCAGAAAACCGTGCTGCCTCTCACGAATACGTCCATTTGCTTCCATATGGGAGTAGATCCTGTCTCGAAGAATTCTCTCCAGTAATTTCCCTACCACTGACGTAAGGTTCACCGGCCTGTAGTTCCCTGGATTATCCTTGCTATCCTTTTTAAACAAAGGAACAACATTGGGTATTCTCCGGGACATCACCTGAAGACAGTGAGGATCTAAAGATTTCTGTCAAGGCCTCAGCAATTTCCTCTCTTGCCTCCTTCAGTATTCTGGGGTAGATCCCATCAGGTCCTGGGAATGTATCCACCTTAATATTTTTCAAGACGCCTAACACCTCATCTTTTTGGATCTCAATGTGACCCTGGTTATCTACACACCCTTCTCCCGACTCAACATACACCAATTCCTTCTCTTTGGTGATTACTGATGCAAAGTATTAATTTAGTACCTCACCCATTTCCCCTGGCTCCATAAATAGATTCCCTCCCCTGTCCTTCAGCGGGCCAACCCTTTCCCTGGCTCCCCTCTTGCTTTTTATGTACGTGTAAAAAGCCTTGGGATTTTCCTTAACCCTATTTGCCAGTGACTTTTCGTGACCCCTTTTTAGCTCTCCTGACTCCTTGCTTAAGTTCCTTCCTACTTTCCTTGTATTCCACACAGGCTTCTTCTGTTCCCAGCCTTCTAGCACTGACAAATGCCTCCTTTTTCTTTTTGACGAGACCTACAATATCCCTCGTTATCCAAGGATCGCGAAATTTGCCATATTCGGAAAGATTTTGTTGACGAGATGCACATAAATTATATTGCCCATTTGGAGCTTTTGCTTTTGGAGTTCCTTTGAATAAGTTCCTTGGCCCAATGCTTGCTTATGTTATCAATAACTATCTTCTCTTGCGATGCTGCCAAACAGACTTGTTAAAATTGCAACATCTAAAATACTTGTGAGCTCTCCAGCTAGTATACAATCTTTAATTTCCCTTTCTTTTTTGTGGCCCTTGAGTTCCTTGAACGTAACAGGAAAACCTAGTTCTTTTTTTCCATCACTCCTTACCTCTGGGGTGTGGGTGGATGAGACCAATCTAAACACTCAACGGTGTTGAGGGTGGGTCAGCATTGCGTCATGGGATGTGTAGAGCTGTCGGATGTCCTGTTCAACCACTGCTTGGATCTATCTTCAGCTGTGTAGACTTGTCTTGCGACTGGCCAAAATAGATCAGGGCATGAGATTGAGCCTGATGATGTGAAACGTTCCCTCGCTATACTGCAATTCACATGCAGGTCATGTTCATCATTGTATCATCTGTCAACCATCATAATAATTGCTTATTGTCACAAGTAGGCTTCAATTAAGTTACTGTGGAAAAACCCCTAGTCGCCACATTCCGGCGCCTGTTTGGGGAGGCCGGTACGGGAATTAAGCCTGCGCTGCAGGCATCGTTCTGCATTACAAGCCAGCTGTTTAGCCCACTGTGCTAAACCAGACCCTGTTGTCTCCAGTTGCGATGGGTGAGTGATTTTGCAGCAAGTGTGAATTCGCTAGGAGCTGTAGCCAAGTTCAGGCTGTAGGGGTTTTCCACTGGAAGGAAGCAGTAATTCAGCAGCCCCCTGAGTGACTGAGTAGCCCTTTTCAGGATTGCACTGCTCACCTTGTGTGAGGAAGGGATTAGAAAAGGTGGCCTCAACATTGTCCGCTTCACCTCCCTGGTCAATAGGCTTGCAAGGATCCCATCAATGCCACAATCTGAAAAAATAAACTAAAGGTGCCACAGCCGACAGACCTGAGAGAAGAACTACTCGTGTGTTGTTACGAGCTGGTTAGGTATAACATCCAGATCGCTGCTTTTGGGGAGACTCTTCTTTCTGAGGAGGGTCAGTCCAAAGTAATTGATACAGGTAATAGATTCCGTGGAATTGCTGAAAAGAAGAGCAGTGGTAAGCTGGCATGGCCCATTGTTATGGGCAGGGTGGCGACGTGAATTGAATTATTATTGCTGTTCCTTTCCTCTGCCCGTGATGTGGTAGTTTTAATTTCTAATTTAATTTGTTTCTCCTTCCTATCCTTTCCCTTGTCGAAATGGTGTGTTTCCCAAACCCCTGTTTACGAGGTCCAATGTTAAAATAGCCCTGCAGCAAATTCTTTAAAATTAAATAAAACTAGGATCTTTTAAAACATATAAAACCCAAGGGATGGATTGCGACACAACATTCGCGCTCATGAGCATACAAGGCAGAAAGACAGGGAAAGGGGTTACAAATTGCGAGATACTTAAAAAAAAAAAATCAAAAAGGTATTGGGCTTAATTCATTGGGAGTAGAGTCCAGTGTCCAATGAGTTATTTCAGGTGGTTTTGTCTGGAGGAATTCCTGTTCTTTGCCTTTGGAGCTTGGTTGAGGAGGGTGAAGATGTTGCAATGTATTCTGGTAATTCATTCATGCTGTAGTTGAAATACAGGATTCTTTCTGGAGATATGATTTTGAGAGAGATGGAGGTTGGAGGGAGGGAGGCTGCTAGCCTGGACTCTGGTTTACTCTTGGGTTAAATCGCAGCTGAAGGCAAAATTTCACAAGTTGCATAATTAAAGCAATTCAAACAGTTCAAACTTCCATCATGTGACAGGATTGTTTGGGTCTGGCCATTCAGTTAATGATGTGCTTTTAAAAAACCTTGTTAAAACCCATTGTATTTTGAGCAGATAACTGTGGAACCATTAGCACAACATTGAAGATGATATCCTAATCGCTCTATTTTTGTCCTGAGCAGGCTAATGATGATATCCTGTCAGCTAGTTATTTGCACTGGCTTGTAAGTCACATTCTAGGAGGTTGAAGAGTTAACCTTTGTCCATTGGAATGGCGTGGAATCTTTCAGAACTACCAGCATGTGACAACAGCAGCCATTCTATCACTCCAGCAATTGTCTATTTAAAAACCAATGGATGAGAAACACATTTCTTAGATTTTCTTTTTTGTGTGTCTTCGCATGACATGCTTCCACTGTTGGAGGAAAAAGAATGGATTCTATTTCATCTTTTTTTGTATGTCCAAGGAGAAGAGAAAGACAGTAAGTAAGGAGTGTTGTGTTCTGTGACCTTGCCATTGCAATGATATGCACAGAACATCTAGTTGGTGACTAGAATGATGATTTATTGTCGAACATGTGGAAAGATAAAAAACAGAATACTATACAGACAAAGTTACTATGTGAGTTTGGTGAGCTCTTCTGGAACTACCCTATGTGCGACTGTCCTGTTGTACGCCTTACTACCAACTGGCAAGTGCCAAGTCACGTGACCAATGTCTGATGCCACCAGCTGGAGGTACATAGGTAACTATGTACAAAACTATTCACAGCATATCACCATATCCCTCTTCCTTTGAATATGTTTATATTTATATACAAAAAACATGGTTTGTATTATGACATATGTATATACAGATTTGGCTGCGCTTCAATTAACAGATATGCCTGATGAATGTGTCCCTGGTGCACAGATCATCTTCCGAGAGACTGTATGGTCATAGTCAAGTCTGCACTTTCAGTAGCCGGTTCCAGAGCCTTGCATTCTGGTGTCTGGATTGCATCCACATCCCCAACGTTGAGTGCTGTCCCTGCATCCTGTGTTTGAGCCCCAAGTGATGGGTCCTCATCACTTGAAATGATAATGCATGGGTCATCTTCTCCTGAAGAACCAAGTAAAGACTCATCCTCGTGTTGTAGTGTGATATACGTATCATCCGTTGTTGGGGACTGCATACAGATACAGCCATCTGCTCCTCTAACTCCTCATTTCGTTGAGTGGCCCGGACCATTGAGGAGTTCACTACCAGAACCATTTCATAGGCCTGAGATGATACACCGTAAGCCAGTTTCTCCAGAGTGGGTATTATACCTTCCGTTATTAGTTTGTTCTGCTACTGCAATCTCACTTTCAGTCTCTGCATACGCCATCTTAGACCTTTCACGCTTCTTTTTTTCAATAAATAATTTTTATTGAAATTTTTTACAGAAAATATAACAACAAACAATGAAAAGTAACAATAAAAAAAAATGAAAATACAACACCTTAATAACTGTAACACCCCCAAGACCGTATCAACGCATGTATCACCCCCCCCCCCCCCCAAACCCAGTAAACAACCAGAGAACTCAAAAATAAATTAAATTTAAATAAAATAAAATAAGCAAACATAGTCAACATGTCGCCCCCCCCCCGGCCCGCTGCTGCTGACCCCGTACCCTATCGCTGAGCCAGAAAGTCGAGGAAAGGTTGCCACCGCCTAAAGAACCCTTGTTCCGATCCTCTCAGGGCAAATTTGACCTTCTCCAGTTTGATAAATCCCGCCATGTCATTGATCCAGGTCTCCACGCTTGGGGGTCTCGCATCCTTCCACTGTAGCAAGATCCTCCGCCGGGCTACTAGGGACGCAAAGGCCAGCACACCGGCCTCTTTCGCCTCCTGCACTCCCGGCTCCACCCCAACCCCAAAAATCGCGAGTCCCCAGCCTGGCTTGACCCTAGATCCTATCACCCTCGACACCGTCCTCGCCACCCCCTTCCAGAACTCCTCCAGTGCCAGGCATGCCCAGAACATATGGGCATGGCTCTCTGGACTCCTCGAACACCTGACACACCTGTCTTCGCCCCCAAAGAACCTACTCATCCTAAACCCGGACATGTGGGCCCGGTGCAGCACCTTGAATTGGATGAGGCTAAGCCGCGCACATGAGGAGGAAGAGTTAACCCTCTCCAGGGCATCAGCCCATGTCCCATCTTCGATCTGTTCCCCCAGTTCCCCCTCCCACTTAGCCTTTAGCTCAGCTACTGACGCCTCCTCCACCTCCTGCATTACCTTGTAGATATCAGATATCTTCCCATCCCCGACCCAGACCCCCGAAAGCACCCTGTCACTCACCCCCCTCGCGGGAAGCAAAGGGAATCCCTCTACCTGCTGCCTAGCAAATGCCTTTACCTGCAGGTACCTGAACATGTTCCCCGATGGGAGCTCAAATTTCTCTTCCAACTCCCCCAGGCTCGCAAACCTCCCATCAATGAACAGGCCCCTCAGCTGTCTGATGCCCGCTCTGTGCCAACCCTGGAACCCCCATCAATGTTCCCCGGGACGAACCGATAGTTCTCCCTTATCGGAGCCTCCATCGAGCCCCCTATGTCGCCTCCACTGCCCCCAAATCTTGAGGGTAGCCGCCACCACTGGACTTGTGGTATACCTTGTAGGAGGGAGTGGCCACGGCGCCGTTACCAGGGCCCCCAGGCTTGTGCCACCACAAGACGCCATCTCCAACCGTTTCCATGCTGCCCCCTCCCCCTCCATCACCCACTTGCGCACCGTTGACACATTGGCCGCCCAATAATACCCCGAGAGATTGGGTAACGCCAGCCCCCCACCATCTCTACCATGCTCCATGAAGACCCTCTTCACCCTTGGGGTCCCATGCGCCCAAACAATGCTCATGATACTGCTAGTCACAACTCCTAAAAAAGGCCCTAGGGATAAAGATGGGCAAACACTGAAAGAGGAACAAGAACCTCGGGAGAACCGTCATTTTGACGGACTGCACTCTACCCGCCAGCGATAGCGGCACCATGTCCCACCTTTTAAATTCCTCCTCCATCTGCTCCACAAGCCTGGTAAAATTAAGCTTATGGAGAGCCCCCCAACTCCTGGCCATCTGCACCCCCAGGTATCTGAAACTCTTCACTGCCCTCTTAAACGGGAGCCTCCCAATTCCCTCCTCCTGATCACCCGGGTGTACTCCAAATACAAATACTCTTGCCCTGATTTAACTTGTAGCCCGAGAAGCTCCCAAACTCAGCCAACAGCTCCATCACCCCCGGCATTCCCTCCTCTGGGTCCGCCATATACAGCAGCAGGTCATCCGCATACAGCGATACCCTATGTTCTTCCCCACCCCGCACCAGGCCCCTCCACCTCCCCGACTCCCTCAGCGCCAAAGCCAAAGGATCTATCGCCAGTGCAAAAAGCAAAGGGGACAGGGGGCACCCCTGTCTGGTCCCACGGTAGAGCCTGAAGTACTCTGATCTCCTTCCATTGGGAACTACACTCGCCATCGGGGCCTCGTAGAGCAACCTCACCCATTTGATGAACCCCTCCCCGAATCCGAACCACTCCAGCACCTCCCACAGGTACCACCACTCGACTCTATCAAACGCCTTCTCTGCACCCCCCCCCCCCCCCACCGGTGGCTCCGACCGGTACAGTTCCTCGTAAAAGTCCCTAAAGACCCCATTCACCTCTGCCCCCTTCTGCACCACATTCCCACCTTCATCCGTCACTCCACCAATTTCCCTAGCCGCATCTCGCCTGCGGAACTGATGCGCCAACATCCTGCTCGCCTTCTCCCCATACTCATGTACCGCGCCTTGCGCCCTTCTCCACTGTGTCTCCGCCTTTCTGGTGGTCAACAAGTTGAACTTGGCCTGCAAACTACGCCGTTCCCCCAGCAGCCCCTCCTCCGGGGCCTCCGCATACTCCTATCCATGTGCAGGAGCTCCCCCAACAGTCTCTCCTTCTCCCTCCGGGCCTGGATGAAATTCAGCTCCCCCCGGATCACTGCTTTCAGAGCCTCCCAGACCACCCCCACCCGGACCTCCCCCATGTCGTTGGTCTCAAGATACCTCTCAATACTTCCCCGGACCCTCCTACACACCTCCTCATCAGCCAACATCCCCACATCCAGGTGCCACAGAGGGCGCTGGTCCCGCGCCTCTCCCATCTCCAGATCAAGCCAGTGCGGAGCATGGTCTGAAATTGCTATGGCCGAATACTCGGCATCCTGCACCTTCGGGATAAATCCCCTGCTCAGGACGAAAAAATCTATTCGGGAGCAAACCCTATGACATGGGAGAAAAAGGAATACTCCCGCGCCCTCGGCCTCCCAAACCTCCAGGGATCCACCCCTCCCATCTGGTCCATAAACCCCCTCAGCACCTTGGCCGCCTCCGGCCTCCTACCCGGCCTTGAACTGGATTGGTCCAGTTGAGGATCTAGCACCGTGTTAAAGTCTCCCCCCATGATCAGGCCCCCTGCCTCCAGGTCCGGAATGCGGCCCAACATGCGCCTCATGAAGCCAGCATCATCCCAATTCGGGGCATACACATTAACCAGCGCCACCTTCTCTCCCTGCAGCCTACCCTTCACCATAATATATCTGCCCTCCTTGTCCGCCACCACCTCAGACGCCACCCTCTTCCCCACCAGAATCGCCACCCCCCGGTTCTTTGCGTCTAATCCTGAGTGGAAAACCTGCCCCACCCACCCCTTCCTCAGACGAACCTGGTCCGCCACCTTCAAGTGGGTCTCCTGAAGCATAGCCACGTCCGCCTTCAGCCCCTTCAAATGAGAGAATACCCTAGCCCTCTTAACCGGCCCATTCAGCCCCCTCACGTTCCAGGTGATCAGCCGGATCAGAGGGCACCCCGCCCCCCTCCCCCTCCGACTAGACATAGCTCAAAGACTGCTCGCCCCAGGCCAGCACACCCTGCCCGACCCATCCCCCATGGCGAAACCGCCTCCCCTCTTACCCCCCCCGGCCACACCAGCTCTCTCCCGGCCCTTCCAGTAGCAACCCGGTATTATTCCCCCCTCCACCCCCCCCAAAGACTAGGACCCCTCCTAGCCGCGACGCACCCTCCATGGTACTTCCGTGAGTCAGCTGACTTCTGCTGACCCCGGCAACTCCCGCCAAAACCCGGCCCCTCCCGACATGGGGTCATCCCCCCCCTCCTGCCACACCTCCTTGGCACCGCTTCAGCGCGGGGAAAAAACCAGTAGAGGCCACGCTCCCACCGCCAGCTCCACCCCCACTGCCCCGCAGCGCGGGAAACCAGAGGAAAGCCCGCGCTTTCGCACTGCCCCACCCCACCCTTCTGCGCAGCTCCCCGAATTCCAGCTCCACCCCATCCCCCCAGCTCTGTACAGAAGAGAAAATGAAAAACAAACCCCCAACATTCCCCACATAACCCAAGACCATACCCAACAGACCCACCCGAAAACAGAGCAAAAACCAGCATAGAAAACGCATGTCAAAATTACCAAAACAGTAACAGCAAAAACAGCAACAACTGTAGTGCACCAGACCCCGCACCCCCCAGACCCTAGTTCGAGTCCAGCTTCTCCGCCTGTACAGAGGCCCACGTCTCCTCCGGGGACTCGAAGTAGTAGTGCCGGTCCTTATATGTCACCCACAGACGCGCAGGCTGTAGCATTCCAAATTTGACCTGCTTGGCATGCAGCACCGCCTTCGTCCGGTTAAATCCGGCCCGCCGCTTAGCCACCTCCGCACTCCAGTCCTGGTAGATTCGCACTACCGAATTCTCCCACTTGCTGCTCCTCTCTTTCTTGGCCCAGCGCAGCACACACTCCCGGTCACTGAATCGATGGAACCGCACCAGCACCGCCCGCGGGGGTTCATTCGTCTTGGGCCTCCTGGCCAGCACTCTGTGGGCTCCCTCAAGCTCCAGGGGCAAGTGGAAGGACCCCGCTCCCATCAACGAGCTCAGCATCGTGGTCACATAAGACGGAAGATCCGACCCCTCCAGCCCCTCCGCCAGGCCCAGGATCCTCAAATTCTTTCGCCTCGTGCGAAAGTCCAGCTCCTCCAAGCGGCCTTGACACTTTTTGTGAAGTGCCTCGTGCAACTCCACTTTCCCCACGAGGACCGCGGCCTCCTCCTCCCTCTCAGCGGCCTGCCGCTGCAACTCCTGAACGGCCACCCCCTGGGCTGTATGGGTCTCAAGCAGCTTGTTGGTAGTCGCATTCAGGGAGTCCAGCAACTCAGTCTTCAGCTCCGCAAAACAGTGCAGAAGAGCAGCTTGCTGCTCCTGCGCCCACTTCCACCAGTCCTCAGGTGCACCGCCGGCCGCCATTTTGTCCTCCTTCCCCTGCTTTTCCTGGGGAGCTGCTGCCGCCTTTTCCTTTGCCCCACTCCGGGTAAGCACCATAAATTTTGGGGAATGCTCCTCCAGACACCTTCCCCCACCGGGAATCGTCGAAACAGCGCCGTTTGGGGCCCTAAAATAGGCCCGAAAGTCCTTTTAATAGCGGGAGCTGCCGAACGTGTGGCTTAGCTCCGCATCACCGCAACCGGAAGTCTCCTTTCACGCTTCTTGGTGTCCTGCGCAGACTGAATATCCTTTGTGATCACCTCGTCATTCCCGCCAAACCACCTTAATAGCGCTTCACCGGCTTCCTCGTCGAGCTTACCGTCACTCCTGTGAAACAACCTGACTAGCGTTTCATAGTCGTCCTCATCTGGCTCACTCTTCGAACCTTTACTTTCTTCATCATACTCATGGTCTTTGTAAATATCATCGTGGTACTCATCATCGGAGTCAGTATCATCTGCAAAGGCTTCTCCTCTAAAATATGACATTTGAACATGGAATTATGTGTTCACACACGAGGCGACCAATTTCAAAGTCAGCAGTGAGTCTTGCTACAGAACTTTTATTTAACATCCCATGCTGTGGAACTTCAGGAGAACCGAAGGAATTGAAGAATGAGTCATTTGGTACAGTTTTTGTAACTGTTTTACGAGTGCTCCAAACCGTATGCTTCGGTTTCATTTTAATGGCTTTCAGTGTGACGTGTTTTCCTTCCTTCCAGTCGATCTGGCACCCTGTGCATCCCGTGATTTCTGGTTCGTCAAAGAATGCAAATTCAACTTGTCAGGACTCGATTGCAGTTGGTATACTTTCGTAATTACCTCATTTGTAAAATACTCATTTTGTTCAAACTTAAACTCCAGAGTGAATCTCATTGGCTGTTCACGCTCTGAACATTTAATGTTCACATCTTGTAGATGCTTTAATATAGGCTCATCATGCTCCTTTATCATACCACTGAGTATATACACCTTCTTGAAGACTGTTAAGCAGAAGTCTAGAATTTCCTTTGGCTCTTCCATCTCTTCATCTGATTTGCCGTCCTCCGCCTGGGCTTTCGCTAGTTTCTCATCGAATAGCTGCACCACCATATCTCGTTGAAAGTTGCAGTGATCGCCTGGCCACTCGCTGTCTGGAACATACAGCCACTCAACTAAATTCAGAGCCTCACACGCATCTGCTCCTATGATAGACTCGCTTTACATGTCCACAATGGAACATGCTAATAAGAGTTGTGTTGTGCACCCATAATTTGAGTTCACATGCACACAGCGCCTCAATCTCCTGCCCACGGTGCATCGGCAGTCTTGGTTAATTTTCGGTTTAATGTGCAGCTTGTGCAAATCGGACAGACTGAGGTTGGACCTTGTTCCCATGTCAAGTTTGCATTTTATCAATGTTCGTCCATCAACACTATAGAGTTCTCCCTTTTTATGGTCAGACCCATCGTGTCCTTGGTTGAAATGAGATCAATAAAGAACTATTCTCCGGGGGCATCTGATCAACTGCATTGACTGAACTGATTTGGTCCATGTAGGACACAAAAAACATTGTTTCCCAAAATGATTTGTACTGCCACACCTGGAGCATACTTTTCCATATGCTGGACATTGCCATGGTCCATGTCGATGCCACATTTCTGGCATAAGATAGCGACCTTGTTGGCTGCTTAAAATGGCCACCCGCACTGAGAGCACACGTTTTATTGAACTGCATCACAGTGCTGATGGCGCTGGCATCTTCTTGATTGATTGATTTGATTTGATTTATTGTCACATGTACCGAAGTACAGTGAAAAGTATTTTTCTGCAGCCGAGGAACGTTCACAGTACGTACATAGTAGACACAAGAATAATCGACAGAGAACATTGACAAATGGTACATCGATAAAAGAGTGATTGGTTTCACTGTGGAACAAGGGGCCAAACAAAGCAAATACATGAGCAAGAGCAGCATAGGGCGTCATGCATAGTGTTCTTACAGGGAACGAGGGGGAGTCGTTGAGGAGTCTTGTAGCTGTGGGGAAGAAGCTGTTCCTATGTCTGGATGTGCGAGTCTTCAGACTTCTGTACCTTCTGCCTGATGGAAGGGTCTGGAAGAAGGCAATGCCTGGGTGGGACGGTTCTCTGATAATGCTGTCGTTCCTTTTGTCTTCAAAAAACTATCTATCTTTATCTTGAAAACATTTAATGAAAGAGCCTCAACTGCTTCACTGGGCAGAGAATTCTGTGGTTCTGCTTTTGCCGCCAGTGGAAACAACCTCCCGTATCTATCCTATCTATTCCCTTCATAATTTTATATTTTTCTATAAGATGCCCCCTCATCCTTCTAAATTCCAACGAGTACAGTCCCACTCTACTCAACCTCTCCTCGTAATCCAACCCCCTCAGCTCTCGGATTAACCTCCTCTGCACACCCTCCAGCGCCAGTATGTCCTTTCTCAGGTAAGGGGACCAAAACTCAACACAATACCCCAGGTGTGGCCTCACTAACACCTTATACAGTTGCAGCATAACCTCCCTAGTCTTAAACTCCATCTCTCTAGCAATGAAGGACAAAACTCCATTCGCCTTCTTCATCACCTGTTGCATCTGTAAACCAACTTTTTGCGACTCATGCACTAGGACACCCATGTCTCTCTGCACAGCAGCATGCTTTAATATTTTATCATTTAAATAATAATCCCTTTTGCTGTTCTTCTTACCAAAATGGATAACTTCACATTTGTCAACTTTGTATTCCATCTTCTTAATTTAGCCCATCACTTAACCTGTCCAAATCCCTCTGCAGACTTCCAGTATCCTCTGCACTTTTCGCTTTACCACTCATCTTAGTGTCGTCTGCAAACTTGGACACATTGCACTTGGTCCCCAACTCCAAATCATCTATATAAATTGTGAACAATTGTGGGCCCAAAACGGATCCCTGAGGGACACCACTAGCTACTGATCGCCAACCAGAGAAACATCCATTAATCTCCACTCTTTGCTTTCTATTGATTAACCAGTCCTCTGCCATGCTACTGCTTTACCCTTAAAGGGTGGGGGGGGGGGGGGGGGGGGGCTCTGTGTGTGTGTTTGCTAGTGCTGTAGTGGAGGGTATAAACCAATGTGGCAGGGGGATGGAACCGATGCAGGATGTCGGAGGGAAGTAAAGCGGGGACAGAAACAAAAGGCAGCAAGGGGGAAAGTGTAAGGCAGAACAGCCATCGTCAACCCCCCCCCCCCCCAGGACATCGGTTCCAGTCCTGCCCAGGTGCAGACCGTCCGGTTTGTACTGGTCCCACCTCCCCCAGAACCGTTTCTGGGTACCCTTGCGAAAAATGTATCTTACAAACGTTTCAGATTTTTTCGGGGAGCAATGCCAATCAAAGTAGTTTATGACCTCGTCGTAGCTCTTGCTTTCTTCTTCGCAATCAAAATTGAAAGTATTGTAGATTTTGATTGCTTGAGGACCTGCTACTGTGAGCAGCAACGCAATGCACCTCTCGTCAGGCTGTGCCTGCAGGCCAAGGGCTGAAATATAGAGTTTAAACTGCTGTTTGAAAACACGACAATTTTTGTTAACGTTACCCAAGACTTGAAGCTGGTGGGATGCCTTTAAACTTTCCATCTTGAACCACACCGTCGTTTGTTGCGTGGAGTTGGCAATAGCCATAGCTCACCAGGTTGGTGGAAGAATCTTCTCTTTTTCGTTCTTCGGTCTGTTTTGCCTCGTCTTTTCTGCTGTTCAACACTCCTGGTCCCATGTTGTGTTCTGTGACCTTGCTGTTGAAATGATATGCGCAGAACATCTAGTTGCTTAACCAGAACGATGATTTATTGATGAACATGCGGAAAGGTAATATACTGAATACTATACAGGCAACGTTACTATGAGTTTGGTAAACTCTCCTGGAACTACTCTCTATGCGACTGTCCTGTTATACGCCTTACTACAAACTGGTGAGTGTCTCACATCATGTGACCGATGTCTGACACCACTGGCTGGTTGGAGGTCTCATTACTTTTTTTTTTGAAAATCTTTTTATTGGCTTTTCTCATATTTATGAACAGTTGTTGCTTACATACATTACATTTTTCTTGCCCGCGTTAGTTTGCTTTATTTTACAGAGAGGTTTGTTTTGTCCTTCATTTGACTAATTGTACTTGCATTTTGCTGCCCCATGAATCGGTCTATGGTATCTCTCCCCCCCCCCCCCCCCCCCCCACCCCCCCGGGTAGTACAGTCCTTTGGTTCTTCATTTTTTTTTCCTCTGGCTTACTCCTCGTTTCTGGCCTCAAACAGGTTTGGAGGCCTCATTACTAACCATGTACAAAACTATTCACAGGCATATCACCACAAGGAGGTGAACATTCATTCTCTCATTCACTCCTTCGGGAGGGATGGAGTTAGCGGAACCAAACACATTTCCCCCTGCTAGATGAGTTTGGGGATACCTTTGCTTTCATGGTTTGGGCTAGCTTTAGCTGCTGTGCCCTGCAGATCTTCAACTGGGGGAGCAGTTACTTCTTAGTCTGCCTTCAAATTTGGAAATGTGGGTTTGGGTACCCAGCAGGGGAGCAGCCCCTTTTATTTAAAATCTGAGCAAGGTAATTTCCTCACCAACCGAATATGGCAAGGGCAGCACTGTAGCTCAGTGGTTAGCATTGTTGCTTCACACCACCAGTGTCCCAGGTTTGATTCCCGGCTTGGGTGACTGTGCGGAGTCTGCACGTTCTCCCTGTGTCTGCATGGGTTTCCCCCGGGTGCTCCTGTTTCCTCCCACAAGTCCCGAAAGATGTGCTGTTAGGTAATTTGGACATTCTGAATTATCTCTGTGTACCCAAACAGGCGCAGGAGTGTGGCAACTAGGGGCTTTTTGCAGTAACTTCATTGCAGTGTTAATGTAAGCCTACTTGTGACAATAAAGATGATTATTATTATATCTGTTTGTGGACTTTCCTAGTAACCATAACGTGTAAGGAATGTTTCAGACAGCCATACCTCCTGCTCATCCAGCAGTATTGCGGGCTTTTTTCTTTTTAAATTTGCTGACCAGGTCTGGAGATTTTCCAGTGCTCCTATTCATTCCCGATAAAGGTTTCGGCTGCATCTCCTCCAACTTTTGCAACTCCCATGCCAGCTTTTTGTTTCCCCCTGGTTCCTCAATGAGTATGCTGTCCACCTGTTTGGGAAGCCTGGGAGTTAACTGCAACATTATTTGCCTTTTGGGCTGTGGCAAGGGTAGACTTTCTCATGGGGTAAAGACTTCCCTAATTTAGTTACTGTGGGGATGGGCTGGTCCCTATTCGGCCCCATATGCTCTGGGACACCCTGGCTCACATACTTCTACTGCTCTGCCATATGGCTCTTTGACTGTGTGAGGCAATTCCCTCACTATCAGATTGGCTGCCTGAGAATGATCCTGCTTCCTGCTAAATCTAACAAAGAAAACTTCATTTTCCCCCACCCCGTTTAATTTTACTGGTTTTGCCTCAGCTGTTTTAAATCCAGCTAGATTACCCAGAGCAACCTTATCCTTGATGGTTTATTTCGCTCCCTGCAGGGCCTCTGAATGTTTCACAGCCTTCTGCCACACGGCCAATGTTTTGATGAAAACGCTTGGGATACCCAGTTTCCCTGAGTGCACAGTCTCCAGTCTCTCTCTAGTCTCCTTCTTTCTAGCTTTAACCATTTTGTGGCAAGGGTAATTACCTTGGCATAGTCTCCAATCAGTATTTTGGTTTAGATTCCTCTCGTTGTTCCTGATAGGGACTGAAGTTTAAATTCTAAACTCGTAGATTGAGTCCATTGGGCCTTTTGGCCTCAACCTGTGTTTTCCAGCCTATGAATCTCCATTATCATGGGCTCAGGGAGACGTAGGAGTTCACCTGTTAGTCCTTCCTTTTCCATACATATCTTTGTGGTATAATTTACCATGTTGCTATACTGTGAGATTAAAAGAATTTGCTTTGGTACATGTATTTGGCTTACAGGTATATTCAGTGGCTGAAATTTCCTCTTGGCTTCCAATCAGTTTCTTTCAGTATCTCCCTGTGACTCTCGCATGTTCTCTCGCTGGGTCTCTCTCTCTCTCTGTGCAGTTGTTCTGGTCATTGTTTACAAGTGTGCATAGCTTGTAACCTCCGCCCAGTAAAACTACCACAGCCCCCTATTAATCTTTAACAACCAGACCACCCAAGCTGCTGCTTAAATTCAAAACCAGTCACATGACCATCTTCAGGCCACCATTCTATCCTAAATTAAAGAGACAGTCCCAGGACATTGTGATGTTCTTTGCTTTTTGGATAAGGATGACGTTGATGTGCAGTGTTCAGCAAAGAACATCAAGCTATTAGCAAAGCTAATTCATTAATACTGCCTTATAATTAGATTTGAACGTCTTACTAAGATACAAAGGTTGCTAAATAAACTATGCTATAATTCTATCTACAGATCTGAACACACAACTACTCTCTATCTAGCCTAATCGCCTACTCAAGGGTATTGCGTGATCTACGTGACTGCTCTTGATCACCATCCGGTGTTTAGATGCATTTACATAAAATTGTTAACCCTTCATTTACCTTACAATATCCATATTGTCACAGACATAATCTTACAAACTTCATATGTAACACCTCTTCCAAAATATGAAATGTCTTCACCAAAGAGATGAAATTTTAAAAGTTGTACAAAATATAACATAAAAAATGTGTAGAATGTTATAACAGCTAACCTACTACACACAGTATCATAGAATTATCATAGATTATCATAGAATTTACAGTGCAGAAGGAGGCCATTCGGCCCATCGAGTCTGCACCGGCTTTTGGAAAGAGCATCCTACCCAAGGTCAACACCTCCACCCTATCCCCATAACCCAGTAACCCCACCCCACACTAAGAGCAATTTTGGACACTAAGGGCAATTTATCATGTCCAATCCACCTAACTTGCACATCTTTGGACTGTGGGAGGAAACCGGAGCACCCGGAGGAAACCCACGCACACACGGGGAGGATGTGCAGACTCCGCACAGACAGTGACCCAAGCCGGAATGGAACCTGGGACCCTGGAGCTGTGAAGCAATTGTGCTATCCACAATGCTACCGTGCTGCCCAGAAACAAATCTCTTCTCTTTTGGATTAACCCATCATCACCATTCGTGTAACAGGATTTCAACTTAACAAGTTCTTTCATAAATGAGAATTTGCTTTACGGTTAGTGGCTTCACTCTCCGTTTGCATCACAGAATATCATCCTCTCACATTGCATGAGTTGTGTCTTTTCCTGGTATCCTTGGATAAAGGTGGCACAATGGGTTCAGTCTGGGTAACTAGTATCATTGCTGACAATTCATGTGATATTTGAGTTCCAATAGGTATGAGCTATAAATCAAGATCCAATCCTGTGTCACAGCTCCCTTTTTCTTGTGGCTTAATTATGTCCTTTTGTTCTTCTTTAGAATTAGATATGACATTGTTACAGGGTAATAATTTAGAAGTTTGTAAACCACTTTGCTCAGGGTATAATTCTGGATCTCTGTTCTTTTTCAAGGCTGTAGGTTTTTTATTGTCCAAGTCAGGGAAAAATGAAGTCTCAGCCAGTCAAACAACTGAATTGCTCTCTTTCTGTTTAAATACCGGATTATGGTTCTCTTTCACTGTTCTAAGAATTTGCCTTATTGACACGGTGAAATCCTGATATTCTTTTTTAGCCAGTTCATGGATTATTTAAAATTTTTTCCTCCCAATCAGCACGAACGTTGCTCAATTCTTCACTCACGAGCAAGCACTTTGTCATTTAAAGTTTATGGTCCAAAACATGAATTCTTCCTTGCAGTTCCACAGTATCAGCGTTAATTACAGCCAAGTAATTTTGTTTCAAAGCACTGCCTTTATTTGTTTCTCCATGGAGTGTCACTGCTGTATTCTGCTTTGTACACCTGTGGCTTGGGTTGTCAGCAAGTTTAATTCAGACAATTTCAATTTGTTTCCAGTTATCTAGCATGTTTATTAAGGTTTGGCAGCACAACAAAACCACAATAATGGTACAGCACAGCAAGCAAAGAAAGTGCCCAGCAATCATGAATACAGAGGGGGACAGGAGAACAGCAGTATAACTAACCCAAAACAATCATTAGGCATAACTTGATGCTTCGATAAGCCCAACCAAAGAACAAGGGAGAAGCAGGATGAGACCATGAGAACATGGTAAAATGGTGCACACCTTCACACGCAGCAATTGTTCAGGAAAAGGTTTTTGCACCATGGCACAACAAGATACGATTCACAGCACTGAAACTGGCCTAGCCCAGCACATTGCGACACAGAAATTAGTACCCCCAGGACCTCGAGCCCATCCCAAAACCTACATTCTTAATGGCACCACCATTTTGATGCACACACCACCCCTGGGGCAAAGGCCCGCTACCAGCAACAATGCTACTGCAAGCTGGGCCCCACCCCAGCCATCTCCCATAGTCAAGCAAGGATTCTCTACAATCTAACTTTGCTCCTCATTGCAAAACTCCAATCAGGATTATCCAGGGACATAATAGTCTTTTTTGGGGATATCTGTCTTGCACTAATGTGTATTAGGATAGAATAAAGGAATAAAAGGCGAACAGGGCCAGAGCTCACAAAAACGCAGCTGTTCCCGGGCTCACATCAGGTTATTATTTTCAACCTGAGGTTTTGGTGGCATTTTGATCATCAAAGTTTTGATTTTTTGTACACCTGCTAAGTCAAACAATTGTTATTTTCAAAGATTGAGAGACAGGCATATGTTTTTCCAAGTCCATTGATCTTGCAGATACATCCTTATCTTTAATAACGTCAGTGGATTTTGTGAAAATGCCTGTAAGTACTCTGTGGTCTCCTGCTAGATTCTATCTAGATCTACTGTCAGGCCATCATCATTAATAGGTAATTTTGACACCACTCCCACAATGACAGGAGCATGGACCAAAGCACAGTTTAAAGTCACTCTTCATGATGGAACAAGTCAATTATTACCTTTAATACCCTATATCATACACTTTTATTTAGCAAACTGGGGAAAAATTAACATCTTTTGTAAGAAGTCTTACAACACCAGGTTAAAGTCCAACATGTTTGTTTCAAACACTAGCTTTCGGAGCACTGCTCTTTCCTCAGGTGAATGAAGAGGTTTGTTCCAGAAACATGACACTGATACCGCCATTACACGTGAGAACACCACCCACCAGGTATGCGGTACATACTCGTGCGACTCGGTCAACGTTGTCTACCTCGTACGCTGCAGGAAAGGATTTCCCGAAGCGTGGTAAATTGGCGAGACCATGCAGACGCTGCGACAACGAATGACTGGACATCGCACGACAATCACCAGGCAGGAATGTTCCCTTCCAGTCAGGGAACACTTCAGCAGTCAAGGGCATTCAGCCTCTGATCTCCGGGTGTGCGTTCTCCAAGGCGGTCTTCAGGACGCGCGACAACGCCAAATCGCCGAGCAGAAACTTGTAACCAAGTTCCGCACACATGAGTATGGCCTCGACTGGGACCTGGGATTCATGTCGCATTACATTCATCCCCCACCATCTGGCCTGGGCTTGCAAAATCCTACCAATTGTCCTGACTTGAGGCAATTCACATCTCTTTAACCTGGGGTTACCCCTATCTTTGGATCTGTAAAAATTCAATTACCTGCAAATGCTCGCTTTCCAAGCATTGTCTGGCATCTTTGAATTTGTCTGTATATATGTTTCTGGAACAAACCTCTTCATTCACCTGAGGAAGGAGCAGTGCTCCGAAAGCTAGTGTTTGAAACAAACATGTTGGACTTTAACCTGGTGTTGTAAGACTTCTTACTGTGCTCACCCCAGTCCAACGCCGGCATCTCGACATCACATCTTTTGTGACTGTGGATGACGAGGCGATAACATGGTATTTAAGATTTCCTTTTCTATTTCTTAAATCTACATATCTGAAACAGGTTGTAGATGAATGTTAATTCTGTAAAGTTTTCTCACTGTGTTCCGAGATTGTTATTGATGTTCATAGTTTACAAATCTTGGAACAAACGGAAATTATCCTTTATTAGTCCAAGCAAGTGATTTTATTCAAACTGTTCCTCCAAAATAATTTTCCATTTGAAGTTATTACAAGAAATACAGCAACAATGCTCAATTTACATCATAGTAAATAGCTAATCAACCCAGTCCTTCAACAGTTTGAAAAGGAACAGGGGAGGAAGTATCATTTCTCAATTGATTAATTACTGCATTTTTCCCTTTTTCCTAACCTGACATTTAAAATTTAAATCCTATAAACATGAATATGGCAAAAATTCCTGTGGTATACATTTATTTTTCTTGGAATTGATTTCGAATTTGCATTAATATGATTTAGAATATTTTTTGAAACTGGAGAGTTTAAAAAAATATATATTTTTATTAAAGAATTTTCATTATAAACACAGAAATATGAAACAGTTGATACAAGTTAGAATGCAAAAGTAACACATTCAATCAAAAACCCCCCCAACATTGAACCAAACCCGTTAACAACTGTGATGTGGAGATACCGGCACTGCACCTAATGAAGGAGCAGCGCTCCGAATGCTTTCAAATAAACCTGTTGGACTTCGACCTGATGTTGAGACTTTTTACTTAACAGCTGACAGTGACTAACGCTTTAAAAAAGGAAATGAATGGTTGCCATCTTGGATAGAACACTTCTACCGTGGTGCACCCTAATGGTGTTCTTGACCTTCTCCAACTGCAAGAATGACATGAGGTCACTCAGCCATTCCGAGGCACTGGGCGGAGCGGAAGATCTCCACCCAAGCAGAACTCGTCTATGGTGTTACGCCCCCTTACAGGCACATAGCTTGTAATAACATCTGCTTCCCCTCCTCCTGGATTCATGAAGGGGAAATCATGCTTGACAAATCTGTTGGAATTCTTTGAAGATGTAACCAGTACAGTTGACAAGGGGGAGCCAGTCGATGTGGTATATTTGGACTTCGAGAAGGCGTTTGACAAAGTCCCGCATCAGAAATTATTGTGCAAAATGGGATTGGGGGAAGGGTATTTAGGTGAATTGAGGTGGATAGAAAACTGGTTGTCAGAGAGGAAGCAAAGAGTAGGAATTAATGGATCCGTTTCAAATTGGCAGGCAGTAACTAGTGGGGTGCCGCAGGGATCAGTGCTGGGACCCCAGCTAATCACAATATATATTAATGATTTGGATGAGGGAACAAAATGTAACATCTCACAGTTTGCAGATGATACCAAGTTGGGTGGGAGGGTGAACTGTGATGAGGATCCAGTGATCCTATAGAATGATCTGGACAGGTTGGGTGAGTGGGCAAATCAGTGGCAGATGCAGTATAATTTGGATAGATGCAGTATAATTTGGATAAGTGTGAGGTTATTCACTTTGGAAGCAAAAACAGGAAGGCAGATGACTCCCGACTGTCTACCTCTCTGGAGGAACGCCCTACTGATCCTTGGGTTCTTACACGCTGAAATATCTCTGGAGGAATGCCCTACTGATCCTTGGGTTCTTACACGCTGAAATGAAAGAGGACACTAATTTGTTAATTCTGATAAAGAAGGACTTTGGGAGACACTGAAAAAGAAATGTAAATCGCAGGAGCATTCATCTTAATAGTCTGGACCCTGCCTGCCAAGGACAGGGGGAGTTATCCCATATCTGTAAGCCAGATTTGATCCCATTGGCCAGACTAGTATAATTAATTCTCTTCCGAGAACAAGTATGTGTAGGCAGGTCAGGCAACTCAATCGGCTTGATAGCTAGTTTGTGTTGCAGAGCAATGCTAACAGTGCTGGTTCAATTTAGCTTCTCAACCGTGCCCCTCCCCTGAGGTGACGTGACTCTTTGGTTAAATCACCACCAGTCAGCTCTCAAACGGTTGAGCAGCCTATGGTCCTCTGGGACTATGGTGACTTTCACCTTCATTAATATGTTGAGCATTTGATTTTTAAAACATTTTGTAGGGCTATATCTAGCTTGACATTCACTCAAAATCATAAACTTGTAAACAACACTACCTCCCTCTTTTCCTGTGCGCGTGGGTGATCCAATTACATTGTTGCATTAACCATTAATCGTTCACTCATAAGTTTCTTTACTCTCTCAGAATCGGGATTCTTTTGCAGAACATGAAGGCTTGTGAAAAAGTAGTGACCTGTAAAAAATATGGCACTATGTTCATGGTAACTGATATGTGAAAGTTTCTTGCTCAGATATCGACTTAGTGGCATGGTACTGCCAGCTTTGAAGGAGTGGATGGAAAAATCCTTTGGCGCAAGTTTGGAGCACAGAACGACGCCAAGGGTAAGAAAGTTATGCACAATAGTTCTTTGACATTCCTTTGATATCTTGCTCATATATTATAAGCAACAGATTCTGCATGATTTATTGAAAAAGCAAAAGAAATGCCCAACTCTGGTTCTAGTTATTAAAAAAAAATATTCCAGGAAAAATGATCTGATTCATGCACCTTTTAAACTATTTAAGTGAGAAATTTTGAAAAATTAGGAAATGTTTGGCCTGCCAATTTAAAAAAAAATTGCATTCTTGCTCTAAGATGTGCTTGGTTTTGGCAAGAATGCCAACTTGAGCGAATGCTCTTTTGCAGTTGAACAATAATTTATAGAAAACTAATTACACTTTTCATTTTGAAGACCACACCAAATTTGCAAGATCTTCCATTATCCATTCTAAATGAAGAATGTCTGAAGGAACTAGAGAACTTGGGCATCCCGTTTTCACAAGATCCAGAGGATAGGCTAATAAGGTCACACGGTAAGAAATCTGATTTTTCTTTTATGTAGATATTAAATATTCTAACTATTTTGTGATCAACCATGCTACTTTGTTTTAAATGCAGGCCATTGCTTACATGAGATTTTTGCTCTACGTGAAGGCAAAGTTCAAAGAGTTCCGGATGTAGTAATTTGGCCAAGTAAGTGTAGTAGTTTTGAAGTGTTGGCAATAAAAAAATCACACTGACTTATACTTAGCTAAATATATATATAGTGAACGTAGAATTCTCTAAATGTTAAAATAGGTAAGATATGTATGTAAAGGGCAGCCATGCTCAGATTACAGCGTATTTTTGCTCCTGCCACATTCTAAGTTGTCTGAATGGGCAGCACGGTGGCACAGTGGTTAGCACTGCTGCCTCACAGCTCCAGGGACCCGGATTCAATTCTAGCTTCGACTGTGTGGCGTTTGCACTTTTTTCCTGTGCCTGCATGGGTTTCCTCCGGGTGCCTCTGATTTCCTCCACCGCCTAAAGATGTGCAGGTTAGGTGGATTGGCCATGATCCATTGCCCCTTATTGCCCAAAAGGTTAAGTTAGGTGGGGCTACTGGGTGGGGGCATGACCCAAGGTAGGGTACCATTTCAGAGGGTCGGTGCAGGCTTGATGGGCCGAATGGCCTCCTTTTGCACTGTAGTGATTCTATGAGTTAATTGTAGCCATCAGTGTTGTATCTTCTTCCATGTACAGTACATGTTTTTATAATCAAAGTTATTTTGTATTCCAGGCTGTCATTCTGATGTGGTCAAGATAGTACAGCTCGCTTCTAAGCACAATGTTTGCATCATTCCATTTGGTGGTAAGTAGTTTTAATTGTACATTTGAATTAATGTTCAATTATAAAACTAAATTTCAGTTTGCTCGACTTTACTTAATTACTTTAATTAACTGAGCTTCAATCCGAGTCAACTTGAAAAAGTTCACTTATTGAAGAAAAATTGGTTTCTTAGAATTTTGTTCAAGGAAGTCGATTCATTCAGGTTTTTAATATGCAGTTAAACAACCACTGAAGAAATTTTGTACTAGGGTGTGTTTTCCAAATATCTAACTTGGGATTTTGTTTTTACAATACCAATTATCAGTACAGATATTGTCTCTCAAATCCGGCTATTGGAAAACAGGACATTTTTATAAATTGCCATACCAGACTTTCCCTCATCACCGACATCTTTCACAGTGCTCAGCAAAGGTTTATACCAACAAAAAGGAAGGACGGTAGAAAGAGGGAAAATCGACCGTGGATATCTAAGGAAATAAGGGAGAGTATCAAATTGAAGGAAAAAGCATATAAAGTGGCAAAGATTGCTGGGAGATTAGAGGACTGGGAAATCTTTAGGGGGCAACAGAAAGCTACTAAAAAAGCTATAAAGAAGAGTAAGATAGAGTATGAGAGTAAACTTGCTCAGAATATAAAAACAGACAGTAAAAGTTTTTACAAATATATAAAACAAAAAAGAGTGGCTAAGGTAAATATTGGTTCTTTAGAGGATGAGAAGGGAGTTTTAATAATGGGAAATGAAGAAATGGCTGAGGAACTGAACAGGTTTTTTGGGTCGGTCTTCACAGTGGAAGACAAAAATAACATGCCAGCGACTGATAGAAATGAGGCTATGACAGGTGAGGACCTTGAGAGGATTGTTATCACTAAGGAGGGAGTGATGGGCAAGCTAATGGGGCTAAAGGTAGACAAGTCTCCTGGCCCTGATGGAATGCATCCCAGAGTGCTAAAAGAGATGGCTAGGGAAATTGCAGATGCACTAGTGATAATTTACCGAAATTCACTAGACTCTGGGGTGGTCCCGGTGGATTGGAAATTAGCAAACGTGACACCACTGTTTAAAAAAAGGAGGTAGGCAGAAAGCAGGAAATTATAGGCCAGTGAGCTTAACTTCGGTAGTAGGGAAGATGCTGGAATCTATCATCAAGGAAGAAATAGCGAGGCATCTGGATAGAAATTGTCCCATTGGGCAGACGCAGCATGGGTTCATAAAGGGCAGGTCATGCCTAACTAATTTAGTGGAATTTTTTGAGGACATTACCAGTGCAGTAGATAACGGGGAGCCAATGGATGTGGTATATCTGGATTTCCAGAAAGCCTTTGACAAGGTGCCACACAAAAGGTTGCTGCATAAGATAAAGATGCATGGCATTAAGGGTAAAGTAGTAGCATGGATAGAGGATTGGTTAATTAATAGAAAGCAAAGAGTGGGGATTAATGGGTGTTTCTCTGGTTGGCAATCAGTAGCTAGTGGTGTCCCTCAGGGATCCGTGTTGGGCCCACAATTGTTCACAATTTACATAGATGATTTGGAGTTGGGGACCAAGGGCAATGTGTCCAAGTTTGCAGATGACACTAAGATGAGTGGTAAAGCGAAAAGTGCAGAGGATACTGGAAGTCTGCAGAGGGATTTGGATAGGTTAAGTGAATGGGCTAGGGTCTGGCAGATGGAATACAATGTTGACAAATGTGAGGTTATCCATTTTGGTAGGAATAACAGCAAACGGGATTATTATTTAAACAATAAAATATTAAAGCATGCCGCTGTGCAGAGAGACTTGGGTGCTAGTGCATGAGTCACAGAAGGTTGGTTTACAGGTGCAACAGGTGATTAAGAAGGCAAATGGAATTTTGTCCTTCATTGCTAGAGGGATGGGGTTTAAGACTAGGGAGGTTATGTTGCAATTGTATAAGGTGTTAGTGAGGCCACACCTGGAGTATTGTGTTCAGTTTGGTCTCCTTCCTTGAGAAAGGACGTACTAGCACTGGAGGGTGTGCAGAGGAGATTCACTAGGTTAATCCCAGAGCTGAAGGGGTTGGATTATGAGGAGAGGTTGAGTAGACTGGGACTGTACTCGTTGGAATTTAGAAGGGTGAGGGGGGATCTTATAGAAACATTTAAAATTATGAAGGGAATAGATAGGATAGATGCGGGCAGGTTGTTTCCACTGGCGGGTGAAAGCAGAACTAGGGGACATAGCCTCAAAATAAGGGGAAGTAGATTTAGGACTGAGTTTAGGAGGAACTTCTTCACCCAGAGGGTTGTGAATCTATGGAATTCCTTGCCCAGTGAAGCAGTTGAGGCTCCTTCATTACATGTTTTTAAGGTAAAGATAGATAGTTTTTTGAAGAATAAAGGGATTAAGGGTTATGGTGTTCGGGCCGGAAAGTGGAGCTGAGTCCACAAAAGATCAGCCATGATCTCATTGAATGGCGGAGCAGGCTCGAGGGGCCAGATGGCCTACTCCTAGTTCTTATGTTCTTATCTTTCTTTGTTATGGTTGAGAAATTTCTTGGACCTGCTACTACTCCACCACCAACACTTCATAGAAATGTGGGAGGATCTCTACTGAGCTTCTGCCTCAATTCTGGCAAAGTAACAATGATCCGAAGCAGCTTCAAAGATTTTTGTACCTTATCTTGCAGCATTGTCTTTCATTCTTTCAAAATCACCCTTCGCCCTTACTAAAAAAAAAAGTCCCGAAACTGCTCAACCAGAAAACCAGCAAGATCTGAAATACAGCACAGACTGGGTCCTGGGTAGATTTTGAGACATTGTATCTATAAGAGGCAAAAGAATGACACTGTAGTAGTATTGCTTCCTGTCTTTGTAAACAGTTAGCATTCACATTATCTGGGGAGCAGGAGGGCCCTTTTGAGAAGCAGCTGGAAAGCTCATTATGATAAGGCATTCCTTCAATATAAGT